>NW_026067908.1:16503311-16747402 GCF_014885135.2 Alexandromys fortis | reverse complement strand
GGCCTCTTTTTTTTTTTTTTTTTTTTTTTGGTTTTTCGAGAAAGGGTTTCTCTGTGGCTTTGGAGCCTGTCCTGGAACTAGCTCTATAGACCAGGCTGGTCTCGAACTCACAGAGATCCGCCTGCCTCTGCCTCCCGAGTGCTGGGATTAAAGGCGTGCGCCACCATCGCCCGGCTCATTTTCCAAACTTTTAAATGACTGTTTCTTCTCTAAGAGGGACTCAGGAGGTAGCTCACATGACAAACTGTAAAATGTACGGTGTTGCTGCTTAGTCTGGGTGTAGATTCTAAGCATCGTCACAGTTTGCGATAATTGTCATTAATATTTTTATTGGGAAAATGGAAACATAACTGATTCAGAGAGTAGTGATTGATGTTTTGAAGTGCTTTAGTCAAATGTATTTTCATGCATACATATATCAGCTCATTCCAGCATATTTGTTCAGAGGCTGAGCCATCTGGTCCTCTAGGAAGAAATTCTTCCCTGATGACTTTACACAGCGGCACCACCATCCAGCAGAAGAATAACCTGAGCAAAGACAGGAGCCAAATGCACAGATGCAAACCTCTCAGGATGTATGCTTACAGAGCAGAAGGAAGCGTGAGATTAGTTTTCAAAATTTATTTAACTCATCCCACCTGAATATTTCAACATGTGGCTGACAGGAAATTACTGATGAAATAATTTGGGGGTGTTTTAGTCTAAGTTTTGGAGATGTTATGCATATAATACTTGAAGCATATTTAATCCAGATTTGGAATATTTAAATGATCAGTGGCCACATGGGAGTGACTAATACTGGAAGTCTGGCCGTAGAATTTAGTTTTTATTTGGACAGCAAGAGGATGAGCCACTGGAGGAAGCTGAACGCAGTTGTATTTAGAAGAGGAAGTCTGTCCTATAAGGAGGAAAACACTTTTCCTATGTGACATTGCATTCTAAAGAGGACATTTTGTGTTTCCTTTCGTTACTCTCCATATATGGACATATTTTATTGAGGAGAAACCTTAATTAGTCCAAGAACACACACACACGCCCCCCCACACACACACTGTGGTGTAAGAAACATATTATTCTGAATGAGACCTCTAAGAGGTTATGACAAATATTATCTAAATCAATAACTAAAAGTATTAGATGACTTATGATCATGTTTGCATTTAGCAACTCCAATATTAATCATCATAATCTGCCTGTATTATACTCATATTTCATAGAATTCCATTATCAATATTGTATTCATTTATCTGTGTATACAATCAATAAACTTTCTCAACATACTTATTTCATGACATAAATTTATTGAACAAAGCAGTAGGTTTCATGAAGACATTTTCAAACAGGTATATGATAGACTTTCTTCACATTACCCGTTTCCTGTTTGCCTACCTCCTTTTCCTCCTATCTCCCCCTCTACTTTCATGACATGCATAAACTTAACATAAATATGTAAATATAAGTGTAGATTCCACATATGAGAGAAAACACGCCACTTTTGTCTTCCTGAGTTTGGCTTATCTTGATTATCATGGTGGCCCCCAGTTTCATGCTTTTCCCTGTAATTAACATATTCCACCAAATAAAATTTCATTGTGCATATATGCCAGATTTTTACCTGCTGACAGGCTAATTCTGTAACTTGCATTTGTAAATAGCAAGGTGTTAGCTCTTGACAGTCACAACTGATGGAATGTCCTCTTGCAGTATATGACATGAGCTGGCACACACAGATAAACCGACGCTAGAGTTGGCTGCCTGGGGCTGTGGAACTGTGTGCAGCTCTCCCTGCCCCCTTCTCAGCCAAGTGCTAGCTCTCCAGGTCTTCCTCTGAACCTCCCAGATCTCTGGCACTCATCTCAGCAGAGGAAGGAGTGGGGATGAAGCTAAGTGTATTAAAACAATAGAGAGGGGAAGAAGACAGAGTAGGCAGAGTACCTTGTGACCTTAAAATAATGAGCTGGGTTTTCCTGTGTGTCTGGTGAGCTGTCTTTAAAGACAGTTCTAAAAAAGAGGCTTTAAAATGTTGAGAATAAAGGCAGTGTTCTTGGCCATGGTTGTGCGCCTGCCTTACCAGGTAGGCTACTTTGATGTACCACACACATTTGGATGTAGCTGCAAAAAAAAAAAAAAAAAAAAAAGAGTTCAGTATGCTTGGAAGTTAAGTCTGGGAATGAGGCCCATTCTTAACTTGAAAATCATAGCTTAAATTTTGACTCTTTAAAACAGTTGGTAAAAGACAAATATCAAGAGATATTGAGCATTTCTAGGCTAAGTCGGAAATTTCCAAATTTTGATTTGTGGTTAACCATACTTTATGCCTGTACTTAAAGAAACAACAATAACAACCAAAGGCAAAAAAAAAAAAATTACACCAAAGGAACAAAAGTATAAAGCTCAGTGCAAGGAACAGTCTTTAAAATCTGTGAGCAGAACAATGTTCCCAAAGCTGGCCACTGAAGGCTGCAAACATGTTACCCTTTTAAAATAAGATTGCTCAAAATTAGTGAAAGATCTTGAGATGGCCAGATTGTTTTGTAATATCCAGATAGATTGAATGAGTCACAGACATCCTGTGTTTTTCAACAAAGCAGGAACCTATTAACCATTACTTGGCATTAGAGAACCCCTCTATAACATAAGACAATATGCGGTTTTCTTTGTGTCTGGGGTGATTGGTAAGTTGTTCTACGTAACTGTTCTAAAGGGGTGTTTGGTGGAATGATACAGGAAGCTTTATATTCGCCATGGTTTTAGCCAAATGAAGAAGTGTTAGTAAGCTCGAACTTCAAGCAAGAAATGAGCCGAAGCCAGGAGTGGTGCCAATTACGAACTAAACTTCCGAGTTGTCCCCATCTGTTTCTTACTCTTTATGTCCAGTTTATGAGCAGCTTGAAAGTCTTATCTCCAAAACATCTTTGGAAACCATTTCCATCATGACACTCGGTGCAGCACAGCATGCTGCTGTGTTTTGAATGGTCTTTTAATGGACCTCTTCCTACCCACCATTGTTCCAGAGCTCTTACAGTAATACCTTACTGTCTTGGAAAATAGTCAAAGTTCGGTAAACACAAAGAACGTGACAACAAACACCAGTCTGCTTGTAACCTGGGGTTATGGCAAGTTGTGGCTATTTTGTCTTTATGGATATAAATGACAATGAAAATATGACCACAGAAAGGCATATTGGTGCATACTTGTAACTCAGCACTTGGGAGGCAAAGACAGGAGAATCAGAAGTTCCAGGCTAGTCTGGAACACATGGGGAGAGTATCTTTTAAAAAAAAAATGTAAAAAGCAGACATTACAGATAAGATAGGTTTCCCTCCCCAATCCCCAAGTCAGCAGTTAATAATTTCCTTAAATTTGGTGTTTGTTTCTCAAGTTTTTTTGCAATCATATGCATCATATTAACAAAATACAAAATTGTTTTATATCCTTGTTTCTCCTCCCCCACTGGATACTATTTCATGGAAAGCTAGCCTGTTGTTTTATGTTTCTGTTTGAAGTGGTGTTCTGTATCTCACCGTACAAATGATGCGCGGACAATTTCTTTGCACGGTCCTAGTAATTGGAATTTAAGTTGCTTCCTAGCTTCCCCATTCAAGTGCTCTGGCGCTTCCAATGCATTCATATACACCTTTTAGAACATGGCTGGAGATGGGCGAGCTCACAGAGAACATGGATTTTCAGTCAGTTTTCCCTAAAGAGTCCGTGATGAACTTGGCATTTTCATACTTTAATATTTAAAAAAAGTGTTGCTTTAACCTGGTTCTTGGATGACTGTTGAAGTCCACCACTGTCTTGTGTCAGGGTTGGACATTAATTCTCCTTCTGAAATCATCGGTTCCTCTATATGTTGCCTATTTTCTGCTACATTTCTTTTTGAGTTTTTTTAAATCACAGTTTTATATCCTGATCATATATGTTATTAGTTGTAAGTACCTTTTCTCAGGATGTTCCATTATTTTTGGATAAGGTAGTGGTTGTCATTTCATTTTCTTAATCAGAAAAGTATTTTTCATATTTATTGAGTTTTAAGGTTTTTTTTTCATACAATAATATATTTTGTTACTATTCTTTCTTTTCCTGTATCCTCTCCTAGGTTCTTACCAATTCCCTATCCATTCAACTCCTGTTCAGACTGGGTTTCTTTGTAGCTTTGGAGCCTGTCCATCCTGGAACTTGCTCTGTAGTCCAGGCTGGCCTTGAACTCACAGAGATCCACCCATCTCTGCCTCCCAAGTGCTGGGATTAAAGGCATGTGCCTTCATTGCCCAGCTTCAACTCTTGTTTCTAAAGGGGTGCCTTAAGAATGCAAACGGGGGACTGCAAAGACAGCTCAATGAGTAAAAGCACTTGCCAGAGCACCTGAGTTAGGATGCCAAGAATCTATGTAAAAACCAGATGCAGTACTGTAAACATCTGTGAGCCAGGCTTTCAGCTACAGCATGAGGGGAAGTGGAGACAGAAGAATTGGCCCAAAGCTCACAGGCCAGGAAGTCTGGAGTATGCAGTGGGCCAGAAGCAATAAGAGAAACCTTGTCTCAAAAATATGGAAAGAAAGAACCAAAAGTTGTCCTATTACCTATGCATACCACATGCTCACCATTGTATCTGCACACCTGCACACACACACATGCACACACATATACAGTAATAATAATTTAAATTTGAAATTTAAATAGTAACCATATCAAAATTCAATGTAACTGGTATATATTGGTATACAAATCTGGTATTGGCACACAAGTCTCACCATTCCTGTACTACTAAGCACATGGTAACAAACAAGAACAATTAGTTGATGGATAAGTGAATGGCCTTTATTTCAGTGCTGTAGATTAAACCCACGACCCCAGGGCATGTTAAACATGCACTCTACCAATGAACTACGCTACCATTCCAGTAACGATTATTTGTCTTAATAGCATAACATTTAGAAATAATCAGCTTAAATCCTAGGTTGACTTAATCAAAATTTGCATTTTAAGAGTGATCAAAACTAGATGAGCAAGAGTTCCCATAGACTCTTCCTGATGGAATGTCCCACTTTTCAGGTAAACCATACATCATAGGAGCCCCACAACTCTGCTTACGTTAGTAAGGAAGACCGTGGTGACACTGCAGTGCTCTTTTGGGTTCCAAAACAATGTGGACATAGAGCAGAAAGGTGAAGAGCTATAACTGGGTGTGATGTCCTTGCCTGGAAAGCCTAGTGTCAGGAAGATCACAGCAAAAGGACGAGCCAGCTATGTAGCAAGTTTAAGGCCAGCCTGGGTGAGCTACAAGAGACCTCATGTCAAAAAAAAAAAAAAAAAAGGAAAAAAGAAAAAAGAAAAGCCTAGATTCTGGGGGTCCGTAAAGTCTGTTGTTCGGCCCTGCACTGCTACCTGGGCGCTGTGTATCATGTTACCAACAGTCTTCACTGATTCTCAAGTTTCAGCAACTATAGAATAGGATAATGATATCTCCCTCAGTCTGAGCTGACATACTGAGGCCGTAACATAGTTTTCAATGAATGTTCCAGTTCACATTTTGAGATGAAGGTTATTATATAGCACCAGGTATTATATAATGGAAACATGTATATTTAATATTAATTTAAGATTTAAAAAATTTTCTATGTGCTGTGTGTCTGTGTGTGGGAATGTGCATGTGTTTGCCTGGTGACCTAAGAGGTGAGAAGAGGACATCAGATCCCTTAGAACTGGAGTCCCAGGCAGTCGTGAGGCACTTGCCATGGGGGCTGAGAGCTGGACTTGGGTCCTCCAGAAGAGCAGCAAGCACTCTCAACACTGAGCCATCTCCACAGCCCCCTAGATTTAAGTTTTGATTGACATTTAGGTTAGTATCATTACAGCAAGCAATACCTTTCCACACGAGAGCGGATGTCCTCAGATGATGTATTCCCTGCTGGGTTGGGGTGCTGCTGGTTACCCAGTCAGGGCTCTGCAGAGGCAGGTGCTGTTGTTGAGCTATAGCTCCAGCCCCACTTCCATCATTATTTCTGGCAAGTTTCAAGTATTATTGCCTAACCCTTTTATTTTAAAAAAAATTGTTAAATCCCCTTTAGCCCCATCCCCATGGCAATGCATGGAAAAAGCCCAGTATTTCTCCATCTGCTTTCCCCCTAAAGTCATTAAATTTTATGTAGGTATATTTTTATATGTACTTATATATAAACAAAGGCTTTTTAAACGTTATTAGTTAAAAAATAGCCCATATTTTCTCCCTGAAATTACTTGAGAGAAAGAACTAGTTCTTTGCATGAAACTTGAGTTTATCATTTTGTTTATTTTGTTTTTTATTTGTTTTTTTGTTTGTTTTTGGTTTTTCGAGACAGGGTTTCTCTGTGGCTTTGGAGCCTGTCCTGGAACTAGATCTGTAGACCAGGCTGGTCTTGAACTCACAGAGATCCACCGGTGGTGGCGCACACCTTTAATCCCAGCACTTGGGAGGCAGAGGCAGGCGGATCTCTGGGAGTTCAAGACCAGCCTGGTCTACAAGAGCTAGTTCCAGGACAGGCTCCAAAAGCACAGAGAAACCTGTCTTGAAAAACCAAAAAAAAAAAGAAAAGAAAAGAAAGGGTCTGTTTGTTTGTTTTTTGAGACAGGGTTTCTCTGTAGCTTTGGGGCCTGTCCTAGAACTAGCTCTTGTAGACCAGGGTGGCCTCTGACTCACAGAGATACAACTGCCTCCGCCTCCGGAGTGCTGGGATTAAAGGCATGCGCCACCACTGCCCAGCTTGAGTTTATCTTTTTAATGGCCACAGAATGTTCTGGGATTAGATAGGGCATTATCCAGTCATTGCTTCCCTGAGTACTGGGCATCATTTTCATTTCATTTTGGCACTGTAGATTATACTATAATACACACCCGTATATGTCCTTTTCTGCTGATGCATTTATTGCTGTGGGATAGATCCTTGGGAGTGGGTTGCCCGCTAGGAATACATTTGCATTTAATTTTAAATTTTTTTTCATTTTTAATTTAATAACTAGTTTTAATAGCAAGGTCGATCACTAGCAGCAAGCACTAGAGAGAATTCGTCTTCTGTAGAGAATGCTGCTCACACACGACCATTGCTTGCATGGCAGTGGTGACAATAAACGGTGGTAAGGAAGTTCCAAACAAAGGAGCACTCCACTGGGATACATCCTCCTTTTTATTACTGTAACTAGGAAGTGGAGTGAGGCAGGGGGATGGGGCAGGGGCAGGGGACTTGAGGAAGAAAGATTACAGAAATAGAAAAGTTCTCAAGTTCACTTTCATCCAGAGCTGACTTTCCCCTCCACAGCAGGCAGCACTGTCCTGAAACAGGATGTCAGAGCAGTTTGGTAAGAGTCACGTGGCACTGCGCACTTTTCCTTTCAGACTCCTGGGCTTCTTTCAGCTAAGCGTTTTGTAGGTGCAGCACACCAGCGCATCCCACCAAAGCATCTTCACCTTTTCTGCAGTGGTGAAGCAAGGAGGCAGAGCGCCAAGGATGATGCTGAGCCCTGATCCAAACCCATAGGATGCTTAGATGCTCCAGGGTTAACTGCTCAGTTTACACGGTTATAGTGCATCTTTGAAAGAAGCAAAATAAAATATTTTGATTTTTGAGTACATGGTTGTCACTCCAATACTAGGGAGGCTGAGATATGAAATCACAGGTCAAAGCTAACTTGGTCTACATAGAAGACTCTGTCTCAAAATAAATAAATAAAAGTACTAAGATGCCATAGGGTAGAATAAAAAAGTCTTCTAAAATATATTTATCAGACATTTGTGTCAAAAGGAACATTAACAGAGGCTAATTATATTTAAAATGTCTCCTAATTTGTATTAGGAGATATGAGTTTTCTATATAGTGTATAATATATAATAAAGATTAACCTAATCTGCGCATTTATTTTTATTTTCCAAATCTGATAGACAGCTTAGCACAGTGGTGCAGCTGAAGGTCCATTTGAAACCAGTCTGGTTGCTCAGTAGGACTGTCTTTAAAGAGGCAATTGTTAAAAATTGGCTAACAGGAAGTTGTTTAAGATGCCGTAAACAAAACTCTTAGAAATCTCTCTTTCATCCACTAGGGAAGCACCCTGATTAATCCATGGCACTAAACTAGGATTAAAAACACCACTAGGTGGATAGTGGCGCACGCCTTTAATCCCAGCACTCGGGAGGCAGAGGCAGGAGGATCTCTGGGAGTTCGAGGCCAGCCTGGTCTACAAGACGTAGATCCAGGACAGGCTCCAAAGCCACAGAGAAACCCTGTCTCGAAAAACCAAAACACAAAACAAAACAAAACTGTAAGATAAAATCTGAAACAAAGCACATACAGACTAACAAACAACTTAAGACTAGCTCAAACTGTTCTACAAATATGTTCTCTGAATAGAAAAAGAAGCTTTTATTAGGCTACTGTTTCAGGTGTTGGGGAAATTTAGGCAGCGAGAAGGGTACTTTAGTTTCCTTTTACCTTTATTTTCTTTTGCATCACAACTATTGTCCTGAGACAAGGGCATCTTTGAGAACATTTATTTATATGTACTTTAGAAAGGAATTTGATACCCTTTGAAAGAGCTAAACAGACTCTGTTTAGTTAGTTATTTTAAATAGCATCAATCCCATTTAGGTGAGCAGAGCATTTATAAGAAGGTAAAGAAACCCTTCCTCAAACCCTATCGAAAACAAAATGTTTTTTTTTTTTTTTTCCATTAGCACTAAGTTGGCTCTTGTCGTCAGTTTTCAGTTTGTTCACACCCTGGGCCTGGTTTTCCTCAGGCCCCCAGTGCACTGACGAGAAGAGGAGAAGGCAGGCACCAGCATCCTTTCCATCATGGGACCAAAAAGGGCCTGACTCTTCTTTTAAGTCCAAATCTTCAAAGAGAGTAATGGCTAGAAGAATTTAAGCTGTCAATCAAGGAAGACATGGAGGATACCTGGCTAACATAACATTGCTCCACAACTGGAAGAAGAAAGAAATCTTTAGAATTACTACTAATAAAATGCACATGTGGATAGCTTACGAGATCTGCTCAAGTTCCAAGTGGGTTCTCCATTACTGAGTTTTCTGGGAGGGTGCTCAGGAAACCCAAAGATTCTCTAGCACAAGATTCACAAATCCAACACAAACCAGGCTTGCTTCTCTACCTATGATACTTGTTCTGGCCAAGTAGAAGCTGGTAGCTGTGTGCTATTTGTACTTTGTACTTATGGAGAAACCGAAACAGAGAACCCGCTAAAGTAACTCTTTAACCAAGAACCTGTAATCACACTTCTACAGAGGAGCTTATCACTTGTAAGTGAATCCATCATTGTGCCGTGTGGTATCTGGAAATATTAATGGTCTTCTTGCTCTTGATTATGTTTCCATTTTTTTTACCATTTACACTAATAAAACTATAGAATTACTAGGCATAGATTGTAGAACCTGTGTACTTTAGGGAGAGAGAGAGAGAGAGAGAGAGAGAGAGAGAGAGAGAGAGAGAGAGAGAGAGAGAGAGAGAGAGAGAGAGAGATCAAGACCAGGGTATAATGGTTCACACCTGTAGCCCCAGCACTTGTGTGACTGGAGCAAACGGATTGCCATGAATACAAGGCTAGTCTACACTACACAGTTCCAACATAATGTGGGCTATAGTGTGAAACTTTATCTCAATGCACAAATACACAGACACAAATGTGCACACACGTATGCATGCACATGGCAGGAAAATGTTTTAAATTTCTTTCGTTTTCTGCCTAACCACGTCTTGCCTGCTCCCGTAGTCTCACCTCTTGCAGGCTTCATCCGTTTGTCCTGTATCCTCTCCACACCTCAAAGCCCTCAGCAGCTCTCAGAGTTTTGGTGGACAGTAAACAGTAGCTGATCTTTTTGTTATGAGTAGTGTTCAATCAATGGGGTGTTCCCTGCTTAGTAACTAATAAGAAGCCCTCTGTTTGGTATACACAACCTGTAGAGCTTAAATTATCCATTCTCTAACTTATTTTCAGTAAGTACTCATTGAAAATAGGCCACACTTTCTGTGATCTCAGATGTTATTTATGGAATGTTTCATTGTAAAACAGGAATGGAACTTGCTGTCTTTCGTGGTTGTGGGAGATTAGGATAACACGGCAGTCAGTGCCTGTCCTGGGTTCTGAGAAAAATCATTGCTTACTGTCTCTTTTATAAACAGGTTTCTGAAAACCAGGGGCGAATGAAATGCTTGACTTGTTCTAAAGAACTAGGGTTATCCTAGCATGAAGATTTCCTGGTGCCAATAAATGTCTCCTAACTATCAACTTTAGGTATTCATATCTAGGAAATATGAACCTTTTCTGTTCATTTATTTTAAGAGACTCCCATGGGCAGATGTTTGAAATGGACATGAGAGATTCTTCGATTCTTCTATTTCTCTCTACCACAGTAAGGCTTTTAGACATTTGTACTACAGTTAGATTCTTTATCATATTTGGTTCCATCCTCAGGCATTAATTTCTAAAATTTTGCATGCCGTACGATTTTATTATTTGTAAACTTCTTTGGCTTGGCGAATGTGTAATGCCATTTACCTATCATTTCGGTGCCAGGTAGAATTGCATTATTGCCTTGAAAGTCTGCTGTGTTCTGTTGGTGTAATACTTACTCCCCCCAAGCCCTGGCGACCACAGTTCTATTTACTGTCATTATAATAGTTTTTGTGTCATTATAGTCTTGTCCTTCCCAGAATGCTGTATACCAGAATCATCAGGCTAGTTTTTTTTTTCATATGCCCTTGTGTTTTTAAGAGTCATCTACATCTATGTTCAAATTGATGCTGCATCCTCTGGATCATTGACTAGTATTTCATTGGGTGGGTGCATTTGAATGCTTCTCTTGTTTGCTTTCTATTGCTGTAATAGAAACCATGACCAAAAACAAGGGAGGAAAGGGTTTATTTCAGCTTACAGGTTCAGAGTCCATCATTGAGGCAGACTAGGGCTCAAAGCAGGTGCTTGAAGCAAAATCAAAACAGCACGGACATCGGGGAGTGCTGCTCACGGGCTAGCTCACTTACAGCTGGCTTTCTTATACAGACCGTGCCCACCTGCCTAGGAGTGGGCCTGCCCACAGTGGGCTGGACCCTTCCACAGCAATTAGTAATTAAGAAAATTCTCTTGAGTACATACCTAGGAGTAGAATTTCTAGATTATACAATAATTCTGTGCCTAATCATAGATGTACCCATAAGCCAAAACAATGGCGGCAGTTTCTTCCCAGATGTGTTAAGTTGGTTAGCCATCATGGGCATTCAAGACATGTTTTGGTTTCATGCACAGGGTATCTTACAAACTTCTGATACTAATATTAGTCTTTTTGCATGTCTTTGTCTTCTGTTTGTGTACCATTTCCTTCAGGCAATTTCTCTGGCTGTTTTTGTAAGCATCTGTTCTTGCCTTAGTAGAAACATCTGTGCTGGCTGCCTGCTGAGGAGTGTGATACCTGAAGGCCCCGTTGCTCTGCTGACAGGGACACCCACTGCAGCAGGACATTCCCTTGGGCTTGCTCAGTCTCTTCAGAGATGGTCCCTATCCAGAGGGGAATATTGCCAACTGTCGTGCCCATAAGCCAGAAAGGTGGGAGGCCCCATTTTAAATTCAATTCCAAACTTCAGCCTGATCCTACTGCTCGGTCTGTATGGACCAGAAAACCCAGCTTTGACACCATCCAGAGAAGGCCCACCCTCTTGTGAAAGCCTCTCTGAAGTATCTCCCACCCACAAACGCATTGTTGGTGTGCAAGTCTTTGGACGTCTGCAGTGTTACCTTGCTACTTTGTTCAGGTGGACATTTTCCTCACCCAGCAATGACCCAGGTGCTCTGAGCAGTCTCTCCGACACATTCCTCCACCTTTGCCCTAGCTGACCTCTAACCTACTTTCTCTTTCTATGAATTTGGCTTGTCTGAACATTTTATATAAACAGAGTGATACAATGTGGCCTTTAGTGACGGAATTATTTTCCTTAGCCTCGTGTTTTCCAGATCCATCTCTGTTGCTGCACACGCCAGCATTTCATTTTTAACTACCAAATCAAGTCCATTGTATAAATACAGCATTTTGTTCTTATTTGTCAGTTGGTGGTTTGGAGAGTTTTGCCCTTTGGGGTTTATTATGACAATGCTTCTCTATCCCATGAGCATGTTTTCATATTCCTTAAGTACATACTTAGGAGTAGAATTTCCAGATTATACAATAGTTCTGTGCTTAATCATCGGGAGAAGAATCCGTGCTTTTCATAGGGTTTATTTATTTATGTCCCCAGAACAGCACTTGAGGGCTCCAGTTCACCACGCCTGTGCGACACGATTTAACTTTCACAACAGCCGTTCTCGCACGTGTGATATTTTGTTTTGTCTCACTAGTCTTAACAGACTCCCAGACACTTTTAGTCCCACCTTACCCTGTCTCTCCCCTTCACTCATTAGTTTATGATGCTTGAGGCTCTGAGGCCTTTTTCTGAGGCGTCTACTGCTTCTGGCTGGTCTCAGGGTCCCAGCATTTCTACCTACAAGCTAACTGGTCTGGGAGTTTTTAGCTTCCCAAATTTTGCAATTTCCTTTCTCCTCCATTTCCTTTGTCTTGCTTTCATGCCCATCAATTCTCTTTCATTTATTTTTAACGAATTTTAGGAGGGGAAGGTAGATAATACATAAAATCACAACACTATCCCTCAAGCAGAAGTTTGCTTTTGTTCATATTTACATTGTAACTAGATTTTTATTTTTATTTGTAAGGGGACAGAGGCAAAGTGAGTGTTTCCTGTTGCTGAAGGAGGTAATGGTGCAAAAGGCACACTGACTGCACCGTTGCTCTTGGAAACAAACGAAAACAGACTTGACTCCTTGTCGGTACGTCTTTACTCTTGGGATCCCTGACATCTTCTATGGATGTGGCTGTTGTTGCGTTCGTCATTTCAACTGACTGGTCACTGAGACTGGGTCTCTTGTGCTATACGGATGGCCGCTGACTTCATTGTAGATGCTTTAACAAAATAGTGCTACTCTGGTTTTACAGAACCCAGGCAGTGTGCTAAACACTGCGCTTGCACCGCCTTGCTTGGTGCTTTAACAGCCTTGTAAGTTCATTCCTATCAGAGTAACATTACCCAAGGAGGCCAAGCCCCTAGTATCTTGTGGAACATGCTAGGGCAAGGTGGGAATAGGTGTTTACGTCTACCTTTTCTGATCCTAGGCTTCTCTGTCTTACTCGAGTTCTACACTGTAGTTCCTGTAGACCTTGGTTTGTTCAGTTTGTAACCTGGCCAGTTAGGCTAAATCTGTCAGGGCAGTATGCTTACAAGTTATTTACGGATCTGTCACCAACATATCGAATTAAACATAAATAAAGGATTCAATACATTTTCCTATATGTGGATTTTCTGGGTTGTTTGTATTCTTCTTGTTTTGTTGAGATGGTCTTTTTATGGAGCCCAGGCTGGCTAGGAGACTCTGAACCTTCTTCTTGGCCTCTGAGTGCTGGGGTTAGAGGTGTGCACCACACCCCAAGCCTTGGCCTTCTGTTCTTTGACACGGGTTCAAGGCTACAGAATTTATTACTTAACCCTATTAGCACGAAGCTGGAAGGCAGAGTCATAGATGGTGATTCACGTAGGACTTTGACAGCAGAAAATGACAAGCACAGGATCGATACTCCCAGCTTGTGAAGAAGTGTTCTGCAAAACACAAGAGAAAAAAAAAAAGACCTCTTTACTTTAGGAAAAGTTATTTCTAATTTGGGTGTCTATGTTAGATTCCGCATTCCAACTGCCCTTTGTCTCAGCATTCAAGGGGAAGAGCTGATGGCCATCTTGGGAGCACTGTGTGCTTGAGGAGACTCCACACAGCCTAAGGGTTCCAGGTTCAGGTTTTTTTTTCCTTCTCCACATTCTGCCCCTGTCAAAGCGATAAACAGAGAGAGAGTTGTTAAGACAAAGGGAGAAGTTACCATAACTCCAGGAGGGCGGGATGTCTTGTGGGAAATTAGCCTGAATGTGCCAGGAAAAGAGAAGAGGCTATTGTACCCACAGTGCAGAGGGCAAAGGGTGGTGGCCCCAGATAAAACTGGAGAGCTTGGCACGATGGCCTCTGGAGGGTTCCGCAGGCCAGGCCAGCGGTTCAGAACAGATCTGGTGAGGAGCCCTTGAGTCGTGAAAGGCAGGAGACTTGTATGGTCTTACACTGAGTCCCCTACTCTTGTATCCCTCAGAAATCAAAAGGCAGAGACTTAGGGCTAAGTCTCTAGTAGTTTGGGGTGGTACTTGGTCCTCAGAGGAATGCTGCTTACTTATTCCTACTGTGAGGAGCCTGTGTTCTTCCAGCAATGTATTCTTGTGGTGATGAGCCATTTATCATTTGTGGACACACACACATGGATATTATAAATCCTGTGGCAAAGATGGACTATCTTCTGAGAGCTTCCCAGGACATGTAAGCCATCAGGATAGCAACACGGAACTGAACAAACTCCTGCAGATTCAGTGACTTTAGCTGAGATGCCTTCCTTTGCTTTTCCAAGTATCAGAATAAACTCCAGTCCAAAACAGCTTCAAGTCTCTGCATTTTGTGCAGCAGCATTAGACATAGTTACAGAAGAATCTGCAGGAGACAGAGTTAAATGGAGCAGAGTTGTTACTATTGGGAAGAGAGAGTCTAATAATGAAGGTCTGGGAGGCAAGTGTTCTGCCTCACAAGGTCAGGTGCCACAGCGGACCCTGACTCAACTTTGCCTGTGAGGGCTACAGGAAATCGTGTTCAGTGACGATGATGGTGACAGCTATCATTCTTAGGCACGGCATTGGTGCTTTACAACAACTGACATGGTCGCAAGCTCAGACCAGCTCTAGCCTCCTCGTGCTCGCCCACCACCTCGCTGTCATTAAAATCCGCATTTTCACCTTAGCACGTCCAATTCTCTCCGACTTTAATTTTTTTAAAAAAGATTTCTTTATTTTGTACATATGAGTATTTTGCCTGCATGCATGTTTGTGTACCATGTGCATGGCTTGTCCCACTGAGGCCAGGAAAAGCTGTCAGTCCTCTGGAACTGAAGTAGCAGCTGGTTGTGAGCCACCATGTGGGTTCTAGAGAGGAACCCAGGCCTTCTGAGAGAACAAGTGCTCTAAACCTCCGAGCCATCATCTCTCCAGCTCCAATGCTCTCCAGCTTCGATGCTGCTTTAGGCTCTTAGTTTGTGTATTTAGATGCAACATTTCAATATTCATCTATCAATGAGTTTTCTGGGCTTCAGTTTTTAAAAATTTAGCATGCTATTGCTCCCAAAGTGATCTCAGGATGAAACGCTGATCATGACACTTCCTGACTCAAAACATTTTATTTCCAGTTGTTAGAACTTTTGTGGGGATACAAGTGGACCCAAGTTTTGTTCTTGTTGTTTTTTTTTTTTGTTGTTGTTGTTGTTTGTTCGTTTGTTTTTTAATGAAAACTGTCTCTGGAAACACCTTTTCCAATATATTTCATCCTCTGTCAAACACCTACATTTTGTTCTGTGTGATATATTATTTCATACTTAGGTATTTTGACTTAATTTATGACCCATTACTCGGAAATGCTAGCCTTTCCTCTCTCTAATACCATGGTTCCCCTGGTAAGCAAATACCTCGGTCTCAAGCTCCAGATTCTCTCTATGTACCCTTTGCAAGGTGAAGGTCTGAATGAAGATGTAACCATGAAGAATAGAAAGTCTGCTGCGTTAAACAACAATAACAAAAAACACCCCTCATAATTAATATTTTTTAAAATGCTTCCAAATAAGGAACTCTGAAGACAACAATATTTAATAAGGATAAATGGATAACTTTAACAACATTAGTAACAAAAGCAAATTTCTAAATTTGAAAAAACTTAAGAAATGGCTTCCATACATAAAAAATTGTCAGAACTAAAAAGGTAACAGTCAATCTGTAGTTAGAGGTGGAACCCTTAACTTTTTCCTCGTAGAAACTGGAAACATAAACCCTGACGATGAAGTCAGTAAGGTCTAGAAGCAATCAAGCCAATCTGAAGATTCCAGAATATTCCAGCAACAATGGAGCACTCAGGGTTTACCAAGAGTGACCACATTGTGGGCCATAAAATAAACCTTAACACATTTAACACGGCTAAAGCATACAATTTATGTTCCCTAATCACACTAGCGCTGATTGGAAGTCATTTACAGAAGAGACTGGGAAATTCCTAGCATTTTGGAAACAAAACAATTTTCTAAATTCATGGCATAAAGAGAAAATTTGAATTAAATGCAAAATAAAATCTAACACTTCAAAATTTGTGGACAAAACTAAAGGAATTCTCCCTTTCTCTGTTAGTAATTTTTTAAGAATTAAAGCATAGTTACATTATTTCCCCATTTCCCTTTCATTTTGTACATGAACATACACACATTCAAATCTTGCTAAGTCTGTATAATGTTACTTATAAATATATGACTTTAGGACTGCTGACTTGGTACTGAATAACTAATTGTGGAGCTTTTCCCAGGGAAAAAATGTCTCTCACTCTCAGCATCCCTATAACTCTTTTAAAGAGTTACCTATAACTCTTTGTCTATGGGTTGGGACCCCATGAGATTCTCCTTCCATGTTAGGATGTCAACTGGTGCCATCCTTGTTCAGGTCTTCGTTAGGCCACCATCTTGACGTATAGCATTATACGATTATGTTAAAGAAATGCTGCCAATTACCATCATGTTTCTCCTTAAATAGACTGGAAAACAACAGATTAACTTCAAAACAAACAGAAGGACACAGGAAAACACAAACAACTAAAACGTGTTGAGCAAGTCACAAATCCTGGCAAGGATATGGAGGAAAAAGGACTCAGTATACTGTTGGTAGGAAGGTGTTTTAGTAGAGCCACTGGGGAAGCTTATATGGAGGTCCCTCAAAAAAATACAATTAAGACTTCCATATGATCCAGGAAGCCCATCTTGTGTATATACCTGCCTTAGTTTGCTTTCTATCGCTGTGATCAAACACCATGACCATAAACAACTTGGGAAGGAAAGGGTTTATTTCATCTTATAGCTTGTCGTCCATCACCCAGGGAAGTCAGAACAGAAACTCAAGGCAGGAACCTGGAGGCAGGAACTGGTGCAGAGACCATGGAGGATGCTGCTTACTGATGCTGCTCATGGCTTGCCCAGCCTGCTTTCTTAAACAACACAGGATCCTCTGACCAGGGGTGGCACCAACCACAATAAGCTGGGCCCTCCTACATAAATCACTAATCAATGAAATGCCCGCTCCCCAGGAATCCTCTAGAAGCATTTTCTTAATTAATGTTTTCTCTTCCCAGATGACTCCTCAAAACTAGCCAGCACAATACCCAAATGAATGAAATCAGCACAGAGAAGAGAGTCCTTAATACTCAGGTTTACTGCAGCAGTATTCACAATGACTAAGAAGGGAAATCACCCCAGGTGCCTATCAAAAGGGTAATCGAATGAAGAATTTATAATACATAGACACATATAAATAATAATAATAACAAATAATAAAACCTTGCCATGTGCAGCATGGGATTAATGATCATCATGGTAAGAAGAATAGCCAATCACAGACATGTTGAAAAATTCTAAAATCTGTGGCCGAACAATTTAAGTATGATTAGCATCATGTACTTGGATAGTAGCAAAACAATTGCCTCGCTTTTGGTCTTCAACAGTGAGGGTTGAATATGGTGCGGAGGGTAAGTCCATTTTTCTACTTTGAATCTACTTTTAGCTGTGTGGTTCACTAAAAAGAATGTTTCAGAAGCAATGGTGTACCAATGTTTAGCCTATGCTTCAAGGAAACTTTCTTATTTCCACTCATTCTCAGATTTCTGGCCCTGCCACATAAAAAGGCAGGCTGACGTGCTAGCAGACGAGAGGTCTGGGGCTTCGTCCTTCTCGATCTTTGTGTCTGAAACTGGGTTAGCTAAACAACTCACATTTTAGTGTGGACACAGGAGGCCGGCTGAGACAGAATGACCCAGGGCAACTGGAGTTCACAACAGAGAAATGAGACCCATCAGTAAAGACATGCACTCAAAAGAAGCACATGTCAGCTGGCTACAAGGTGGATGAACTGGGCAGATGTAGCTCAGTACTGGAGTGGTTTGGTATACCGTCAGTTACTGCTGCAGGAATGGCTCACGGATAAGGGGACATCTGAGCTCAAAGATGAGTAGAAGTTCACCTTTTCCTTTTGTTTATATTTATTTTAAAGCTTTTTTTTTTAAAAAAAGAAAATATCGGGATTTGCTCCATCCCCATTGTGAGTATTTTTATTATATTTTCTCTTCTTATCCTAAAGATTGACCCCCCAGGGATAGTACATGTTAGGCTAGAGCTCTGCCACCAAACTACATCCTCTGCTTGAGTTTTCCTTCGTCCATTCGTTTGTTCCTTCCTTCCATTTTTCTTTACTAGGAATTGAACCAAAGGCCACTATGAACACGGGAAGGGTTCTACCACCGAGCTATATCCCATCCCATGCCATGGCTACCTCTGCAAACACTGTTGCCTCCTCACCTCCTTCCTTCCTCCTTTCCCCTCCTTAGCAGTGTTTATTTTCAAGTAGGATCTCACTAAGCCTCCTCTGAGCTCACTCTGCAGCCCAGGTATGCTTTGAAGTTGTGATCCTCCAGAGTAGCTGGGACCACAGGCTTGCTCAATGAAGGCTGGCTAGCTTTTGACGCTTTCTTTCTCCTAATAGTTGAGGGTATTCAGGTCCCTCTTTGCTTTAACAACACAGGTTCATCAGAAATAAAGTACGTAGCTCGGGCCTTAAGGGACTTAAGTGTATCTGAGAAGATGCCACCTATGCCTAGAAAATATCAGGAGGATTAAAAAAAAAAAACCGACATGCTAACGGGTGATTTATGGCCCAAAGGGTACTGAAGCAAAGAGCTACGGAACCTCTTGTTGCCGGTACCACTCAAGGCATTTAATCACACAATGCTTGGTTTTGTTCTTTAACCTTCCTGTTATGATGCATTGCCAGTGCTTGTGTAATTACGGACTTCAAAAGCAGACGGCATCAGCTACTGCGTGTCTCTTTTTCTAAGGACTTATTGTCCACTTACCAGTTAGATGCTTACGACAAAGAAAGGAATTAGTAAAACAGAAAGAGAAAGGAAAGGAAAAACGGCCCCTGACAGGGTTTCAGGAAAGCGGTGGGGAGAGGGTTAGGTATTTTCCACAGCCATCCCCCAGAGTGGGTGTTGCCGCTTCAGCTGTGCTGGCCTGGCTGAAGGCCAGGGCTCGATTGTTGAGGGCCCTTCCTCTGCTGCTAAGTGTTAAGAACAGCAGGTTCACAGAAAGCTTCACGGACGCCTGGAAGAAGTCAGAGGGGATGACGTGAAGGCTCAGTGCCACTGAGCAGCAGAAAGCAGAATGCCTGGGCTTTGCTACGAGTCATGGACACCTGATCTGACCACTCAAGTCCTGTAGGCGAGGGTCACTTGTATTCAACCTGTTTTGCCATCGAGGCTTTTAAATACATCTACTACCAAGGCTCAGCAGCTGCAAGGACACTCTTTTGGCTTCTTTCATGTATTTTCTCATTGCTTTAGCACAATGGTTCCCAACCTTCCTAATGCTGAGACCCTTTAATACAGGTCCTCATGTTGTGGGGACCCCCCCAACCATCAAATTATTTCATTGCTGCTTCATGACTGTAATCTTGCTACTGTTATGAATTGATATGCCGGATATCTAATATGCGACCCCTGGGAAAGGATTGTTCAACCCCAAAGGGGTCACGGACCACAGGTTGAGAACCACTGCTTTAGGAGGTACTGGGCTTGTAGAACGCATGAAGAGTAGAGTATTTTGTTTTGTTACGCCACAAAACCAATCAGCAGGCACTTGAAGGTTTTAGTAAGTTTGCTATATTCGTGTGAATGTATAAACATGTCACCTTATTCTCACCAGTTCTTTCTTAATCAACACACCCTAACACCTTTGTCCCTCTGCGTTCATCCGCTCCACCTTGTAGTCTAACACTTGGGCACTTTAGCCTGTACTAGGGTAGGTATACATTTTGTTGTTACTCACACTGTTTCCTGGTTTTGATTATTATCAATAATGCTCCTAGAACATAAATTTTAGAGCACAGTTTTTATTTTTGCTTGTAAGTATCGTAAAACAGTTCAGAGGTGGTAGTGGTTGTGAGTAGAGCAGGAAGCCGTAAAGTGCGTTTATTCAATATGTATTTGATACAAATGATTATTTTTTCCACTCCAAAGATGTGGAGTCTGAAGTGGAGACACTTGAATGGGAGCAGCCATATCACACAGAGAGTATATAGATATGACAAATAAAGCCTGGTCTTGCCTGGCTTCAAAGCCCTTTTCTTGACGTGCGCAACACGTCAAGTATTGATTGATATGAGTAACAATGGCAGCACCTTAATTTTTGTCAGTTCACTAAATATTTCTATAAGACTTACTGTGGAGGGAGATATAAGTGTACAAGGTAGCGTCATGGGAATAGGAAAAATGTGAGGAGAAGGAGAATTAACAAAAACTAATTCGGTTTGAATATGTCATAATGAAACCTAAGTTACAAAAGGCCTACTAAATGTTCCTCACTGTTCTCTGTCTTGGAAATTTAGTGGCAAAGAAATTAGGTATGTTCCCAGTTTCAATTAGGGGACAGAGGAAGACATAAAAAAGATAGACATAAGTGTATGGTTAGTACCATGAAAGAGATGAAGAGGAATAGAGCAAACTATTGTGGAGATGGGGTGGTCTTCAAAGGCCCAGTAGACACTAAAGTTTAGAGTTGACAAACCTCTCTCTCCAAAAATATTTACACTATGGTTCCTAACAGTAGAAGCATTACAGTTAGGAAGTAGCACTGACGTTAACTTTATGGTTGGGGACCATCACACCATGAGGACCTGTATGAAAGGGTCGCAGCATTAGGGAGGTTAAGAACTGATGGTTTAGAGGCTGAGAGCTAGAGGACAGTGGCAAGGTGAGGGCAACCATTCCAGGGATGGAGCGGCTGAGGGCACAGTTGATGCCATCTCCACGGTGGATGAAGCGGTTGAGGGCACAGTTGATGCCCATCTGAACAGTGAATGGAGCAGCTGAGGGCACAGTTGATGCCATCTCCATGGCAAGGCTCCTCGGGGATGAAGATGCACGAATGATGACCACATCCACTTTCTAAAGATGGTTTCTGAGAATGTCTAAGCACCCTTCGTTATGCATTGGGAAAAGCTTGTCTAGTGAAGGAAATGGCCTCTCTCTCTTATTGGCTATCTCAGCAATCCAACCCCTTTAAAAACTTCCCAAGCTACTGCCCATCAGCTCCCCAGAACTATTGGTCTCAGAGCATATTGGGACACCCCCATTCTTGTCCTTTGATAATTTCTTTATATTCTGAGATCCAAGGAGCAGATATTCCAAGTGGAGAAGCTCAGAAAGTCTGTTCGCTATTAGCTTCATTAGCTTCATTGTTATACCTGTACATTATAACACATCCTAAAGATTCTGATTCCCCAGAGAAAATTTGCCCAGACCATTGTCCAGCTGCAAACTGGAAACCCAGGAGCACTTAGGAAACTAAGTCACTATTCCGGATGATAGTGGAAAGAAACAAATGGGATTACTATCTTTTTAATTTTAAAAGTTGTTTATTTAATTTTTATCACATTTTATTTATTATCATTTTTATAATCTTTTATTTATTTTAAATACCAACCATAGTTCTCCCTTCATCCCCTTCTCCCTTCCCTCCCACCTTCCCCCAACCCACCCCTATCCATTCCCTAGAAAGGGTAAGGCCTCCCATGGGGAATCAACAAAGCCTGGCACTTTCAGTTGAGGCAGAACCAAGACCCTTCCCCTTGCTTCAAGGCTGAACACGGCATCCCACCATAGGGAATGGGCTCTAAAATGCCAGCACATGCACCAAGGGTAGATTCTGGTGCCAGTGCCAGGGGTCCCACAAACAGTCCAGGCTACACAACTGTTGCCCACATGCAGAGGGCCTTATTGGGTCCCATGCAGACTCCCCAGCTGTTGGTCTAGAGTCAATGAGCTCCCATGAGTTCAGGTCATTATTAAAGAGTCTGGAAAATTAAAATAAGCCACATCACTCTTCTGGATAATGGAGAATTAAACTTTGGCATCTTACCTGGACTACAGAAGGAAGACTGAGGTGGAATCAATCTTTCTGGGTAATGGAAGAAGGAAGAATTGAATTAATATTTTGGGGGTAACATTACATCTTACTGGATAGCAGGGCAAAGAAAACCGAGCTGCTTTTCAGAGTAGCAGAGAAAGCCACCCAAGTTGATGCAGCAAGATCGTCCTTTCAACTTATGAGAAAGTCAACAGGGCAGGTGTGGTGGCACATGCCCATAATGCCAGCACTGAGGCTGAGGCAGATGATCATGAATCCCAGTCCAGCCTAGTCTGCTTAACAAGGCCCTTTCTCAAACAAAAATTAACCAAAAAAGAAAATAGCTACCCGGGGAGGCTGTGAGCAACAGAGACCACCTGAGTGGTCACTGAGCATAAGGAAAGCTTGTCTGCGAATGTAGGTGCTTGGAAATTGTCTCAAAGGCCTTCCATTACTGCCTCATGTGACTTGAGCCTGGTAGACTTCAGAAAGCCTCAGCCGCCACGTTCTTATACAGAGCACATTAGCCGGGTGTGGTAACTTGTGCCTATAATCCTGGCGCTTGACAGATTGAGGTAAGAGAATTGCAGTGAGCCTCAGCCCTGTTTGAGCTACGGTGTGAGACTGTCTCACCCCCTTCCCAGTTCTACCAGAAATCAAATGGACAAAGAAAAAACCCAGACCACAGGCTTTCACTGTGTCATTGGCACGAAGAACGGCCCAGATGAAAGAGTCTGGTCCCAGCCTGGGAGTGCCGAAAGTGGGACCATTGACTTAATAATTTCATACTTATAAGATGATAGATTGAAGACACAGGATGACTCGGAAATGTCTACAGCAGAGCTGGGATTAGAACCCAGTAAGTCGGATTCCGAGTCTATTTTATATGGCCCAAACAGAACTTTCTTAGGAATTCTAGAGAATGCCTTTTTTGGCAGAGCTCTTTGGACTTAACTAAGAACAGATTGGAAAGATGAAAAGAAACATACTTGGATCTAACAAAATTCAGTCACAGTGCCAGACAATTCTGCATAGTAATATGATTATTCCCATTTTTGAGGCAGGGCATCTTGTAGCGTAGGATGAATTCACCAAGTAGTCAAAGATGACCTTGAACTCAATCCATTCCAGAGTGTTTGTGTCACTGATTTCACCGCCGTTTTCCCAAATGTTTGATCTTAAAACACCTGTGGAGAACGGGCGTGGCTCACACCTCTGGCCTCAGCATTTGGGAAACCCCCAAGATGGGTGGTTGTGAGCTAGCTATAACATACAAGTTTCAAGTCAGTCAGGGCTGCAGGGCTCCATGAAGGAGATATTATTGCCATTTAAAGGGTGCTAAAAAGTGATAACAGCACTCAGATTCTTATGTCCCAGCTGGCTGTGGCCATGTCAGAGGAGGGGCAGGTGGCAATTGACTTCAGGAGATTGGCATGCCAGAATGAGAGGCACTGTTGAGTGAATCTCGAGTTGGCAAGGCCCCTGAGGGCTTCAGCTCCAGAATGCCTCTTGCTTCTGCTGTGTCTGTACTTGTTTGCTGCTGCCATTTTTCTCTGGTATCTGGCATGGTGTGAATGGGTGATGCATTTAATATAGTGTGATTATCTCATGTAAATATCCCATTCTACTGGACATTTTAACCTGTGGATTATTATGAAGATGATTTCCTCTTCCAGTGTTCTGTTTAACTGAAGCAATGATTTTATACAATAATAGTGTCTGCTTAAATAGGATTTTGATGATTGAGGGTTTTAAATAATTATAGTAAGGGACTGTGATAGAAGTTAGTTTAGTGGAAACTTAATATAGGTAAAAAGCAGGACATAGCATTGCCCCCACCCCTGATAAAGCAGGGACAGCAGAGGATAGAAAATAAAAACAAGGAAGTGCCGTGCAGCTAGGACTTCAGAGTTTTCCTTGAGGAGCTGTGTAGACTGTGGTTTAGGTTAATGATTAAAAAAAACAATTGAGCCCCAGAAGCTAAGCTTGCTCGGGTTATTTTAACCTTAATGTTGAGAGATGTGTACAGGGTTTCCGTGTGCTTCATAGCTGAAACAGAGCCTTAAATAATGACTTAAGGTTAGGTTAAGATGTTTCTGTTAATGACTTTGAGGTAGAAAATCTTGGGGAACAATTTAAATTTTAGAAAGACACAGTTTTAATAGTTGCACAAGGGACTCTGGGAGCAGGAACAATGGTAGCCTGGCTATTTCTGGCTGATGTACGTTTCTTGCTGGGATGGGTTGGTGATCAAGGGTGATGATTAATTCCTTGTACCCATTTCTGCCCTCGGTTTCCTGATATAAAAAACTGTTGATGAGTGGATATGCACCCTGAGGATTTAAAGTAGAGCTGACTGGTTGTTTTTCATATATAAAAGTTTAGATTTGTGACTCCTGTAAGAATTTTTATAAGATTACCTTTTAAGATAAATAATAAAATGATCGATCCTATCCTTGTAACTGCAAAATGCAGCCTGCCAGTAAAAGAACTGGCTGAGAAAAATACCTTGCTTGCTTACACTCTGTTAATCAATAACAACTTACTTGGACACGAATGTATGTGGGTTCTTGAAAATAATTTTTCACTTGTAATACATAAAATCTCTAATCACGTAAGGGAAATGGGAAATATGTTGCCTTTTTACACGTATTCTTTGTAATCACTAATCACTGACTTGAAAAATTGGATATAACCACATTATAATCTTTATATTGCTTGAAAGATTTTTCTGGAGAAGTAAAATACCAGGAGAGATGTAGAAGGATAGTTAGAAGGGAGATATCAAGAGAGGCACAGAAGGGAAACATCTGGAGAGAGGTAAGAAAAGAAATAAAGAGATGAGAGAAGATGATAGACCCTAAAGTTGTCTGCGTGTGTTTCCCCTTTTTCGCTGGCCCCAGAGAGTTAAGTTTTGCCCCATCTCTGTACCTACAGAGTTAAGTTTTACTCCCTCAAATAGAAAAGTTGAGTGATTAGTTTAGCCAGTGTCTGCCTCAGATGTGCCCAAGGACTGAACTCAGTCATCCACCCCTCAGGCTGGAAGCATTCCTGGTCCTCAGGAACAGCTAGCAAACTGTTACGGTTGAATCAGTGTTTGAGGGGACTCAGAGGTGCTTGAGGACAGAGCTGAGCAATCTCCCCCCTCAGGTCGGAAGCACTGTGGACACTAAAGATCATTTCTGAAATGATCACACCTAGGGCAGAAATCAGTCAAGACCAGCAGCATGGTCTCTTCCTGTGGCTCTTGGGAAAGGGAGGGGCGAGTCTTTCTTCGTGCAAAGTCGGGTGAAGTGGGATGCTTGCTTTATCCTACAGGGAGAGATTTTGACCCATAGACTCTGCTCCTACAGACATAATCACTTCTGTTTGCTCTTTATAACAAACCTTAATACCTTAATTTTTGTTTATATTTTCTATGTATGTATGTATGTATGTATGTATGTATGTATGTATGTATAAGGTCACATATGAGGTACACATTTCCAGGTCTCTGTCTTTCCATCATATGGGCTTTGGATTAAACTCAGGTATGACTTTACCTGCTGAGCTATCTTATCTACCTGATATTTTTTTTAAAGATCTGGACTAATCCAGGAGTGGGGTTTACAGTTGCAATCTCAACACTCAAAAAGCTGAGGAAGGAGCATCATGCGTTCAAGGCTAGTTTGGGCTATAGAGTTTGTTTCCGGCTTACCAAGGCTATAGAGTAAGTGCGTCTCTCAGTCTGCTTCTGAAATACTGTCTGCCAATAACCATGAAATTATTCACATTGCTAAAATCTTCCCATGCCAAGTTCTGCAATAAATTAGATCACCCTCAAATGAAATGCTAATAAAAATTAAAGCTGTAGCCAGTAGCATGCGTATATTTGGGCTCGGGGCCAACAAACAAGCCGTCCGGGTGTAAGAAAATAGGCTAATGGTTGTGGAATCTAGTCTCCCGTGGCTACACTGAGAGCTGACCTCAGCCCTGCTCGCTCAAATTGATTGCTTTCCAGGTTATGATTCCTCATCACAGGAAGCTTCTTTGCCCAATTCACACTCCGTGAGTTAAACTCAAACACAGAGCAAAGGCGGATCCCCGGGGCCCCTTCTGTCAGGGATCCCGAGTGCACCCCAGAGAACTGCTCAGTCCGAGAAGGGCTGGTCTTCATCGCATACCATACATAGGTGGAGGGCTTGTTATTCAATTCCTGGCCTATGAGAGGATACCCCTATTGTTCCTGAAAACGCTGACCAGGACCTCACTTGTAACAAAGACCCCTCTGCTCCACAATCCAGGCAAGGCAGGAGCCGAAGCAGGAAAGATAAGTGTTTGGATGAAGGGCAAGATGGATAGGGCTCGCAGTGCCCCCAGGCCTGCTGATACCAAGTGCCTTTAAGATACAGCCTTTCCCATCCTAATCTACAAAGGAAACAGGAAAAAGGAACTTAAAACTCCCTGCGCTCAGACAGAAATGAGACTGTTACCGCCTGCTTCTGTGCGATTCCTTCTTGCCTCCGACTTGTAAACAAGAGCAAGCAGACCATGCGAGTGGGAAGTCACAAAGTTGTGGGTTTTTGAAAGGCTCCCAGGGAACTCATGCTCATCTCTGGACGCTGGATGGGGAAATCTGGGGAAGTATGGACTCTTTAGCCGGCTTAGTTCTCTGTGGGGTCAGCTTGCTCCTTTCTGGTAAGTTTTGGCTCAATGTTTATTTATTTATTTACTTGTATGTCATATTTTAAAACACAGTGACTGCTCAGCTTTCTCTCTCACCAAACGTTCATTTGGGTGATGCTGACACTGCTTTTCTGTGACTCTCCAGTTTACACACGTAAAGGCTGAAGTTCGGATTCCCCGCTGGCGGCTTGAGTTGGGTTTCCTAGCCATCTCTTGTGGATGCTGCCTCCTGGGTTGCCATGGCCCCTTCCAGGACGGAGTAGCCACCTTATTTGAAGGGCTCTGCTTATTTAGGTGTCTTCTTTCTTGCCTCTCATTCTGGTGTGTTTCCTTATCGATAACAGCAAAAATAAGGTTGTAATTACTTCAAAGAAAGTCTTTTTGTGTGTGTGTGTGTGGCAACAAAATTCTTACCTATCAGAGTACAGATTGTCATTATTAAATAAAAACAAAAAGTGTTTTTATGTTAAAATTTCATATCTCTGTTCATTTCAATCCCACTAATTCCAATTCGAGGCTTTTCTTTCTTTTAGGTAGGAGTCAGGGAAATTAGGGCTACGCCACTGACTTTAGTCTTTTTGATGTTTCACATTGAATAAATCATAAAGAACAGTGCGATCTAACTAAAACTTAGCAGTTACCAAGGTCGCTGGATTCAGGACTTTACCAAATCCTGCAGTGGCCACAGGGAAGAGCTGGTAAGGATAAGCTTGGGTTTTGTGTGTGTATCACAGATGCTACATAGTAGGCAGCCTTGTAACTCACCCAGCATACACAAAGCATACTGGAGAAACATCAGGACCCAAATTGCGGACCACAGCTGCATTATTGCCATGGGTTCCTCCCTAGTGGTTTGAAAATAGTCTAATTATTATAATGAAAATGGAATTAGCACAGGAAATGAGTTTGGGAAATTTTACCAAACTTACTGGTGAGGATTTTATATAGCAATAGAATTGGATAGAAATGCTTGTGATGTTATTTTTGTATTCCTCTATATGCTTAAATGTTTTGTTATTAACCCAGGAAAGTAGCATAATGATGCACAATTTGCCTTACAGCTAGCTCTTCAGTTTTATTTCAACAACCAATGTATCAGAAATGTAATATTTTAAGAATAACACAAATTGCCAAAAGGAATGAGTATCTACGATGGTGTCAACTACTTATATAGTAATTTATAACTAGTATAAGCTACTCCATATCTATATTACTATTAATATTAATGTATAAGTAGGTTGATTTCTCCATTATTATGTCTTTTAAATAATTATCAAGAATGTCTGTTTTTGTCTTGCTTTCCAAGTGTCAGATTTATTGGTGACATAATCTGGGACTGATTTACACCGGAGATTATAATAGTACAAAGCCCAGGTACCAGCTTTTGCTCTGATGTAGTTTTAAGTTAAATAAAATGGTAGTGTGCGTACATGCACACACGTGCA
The DNA here is from genome assembly GCF_014885135.2 of Alexandromys fortis. Taxonomy (NCBI): domain Eukaryota; kingdom Metazoa; phylum Chordata; class Mammalia; order Rodentia; family Cricetidae; genus Alexandromys; species Alexandromys fortis. The sequence goes on along the minus strand of NW_026067908.1, from coordinate 16,719,145 downwards.
TGCACACGCACACATAAATACACCTGATTTTAACTTACTATTTCCCCTTAAGTGACTTTGTTATGGCATTTTGAATAAAGTTTAGAAAAATTGTCATATAATCAAACAGAAAAATTCTGTGACCAAAATAGTTGTCTCATTGCTGCTTGACTTTAGTTCCTTGAAAGGCATTTCTGGCGGGAAGGTGACAAGCAGGAGGAGGCCATGCTCTTGGTAGAAGGTAGAATACAGAAAGGTTAGTTTCTGGGGAAGGTCTGTACTGATTCCTAATTTTCATTCCGATTCTAAGCCTCCATGAACGTGACTGCTGAGGCTCGGTGACCACAGCAATAGCCACAGGCGTCCCTTATTCAAGCCAGTCTCTAAGAGTAGACCTCATTAATGTGGCAAGGGATGTGGGGCTAATATATCTGTGGTCTGCTTGGTGACCTCATATTCCTTTTTGGGGGGAACAAACATAATTGAAAAATAAAGATTCTATATTTGCTTGAATAAAGGTTGCTCTGCATGGCAAAGCAGCCTGCTAACACATAACCTCAAAGAGGGCTGTAGCTCAACAACTCAAGATTCTGGGGTTTGCTCCTTCTACTTGAGAATTATTGCCAAATTCAGCTTGCAAATTAGTTCTTATAACTTAGTAATATTGCCCACTTCTTAATTCACTATCTCATCAAACCTAGCTGCTTGCTCTAAAGAGCTAGATACGCTTAAAAAAAATTACCTTTCTGTTTGATCATAAATGTCTCACATGATTTACACTGGTGGGAAATCTGAAGTCTTTAGGTCACACATCTTAAGCTATCTTTCCTGTTCTGTCTGACATTTTAAACAACTGGGTTCGGAGATAGCAACGATGTTGTCTGGGGTGGCAGAGGAAATGCAGTAGCCAGGTCAGGAAAGTGGACCCAGGTGGCGCCTCCTCCTTTGGGCTTGGGATCAGGACACCTCTTGGAGTTGTTTTCCAAAGGAAGAGCTGGCCTTCTTCAGAGGTGTTCCTTTCCAGCACTTCCCTCAGTCCTGCCCTGAGGGACTTCCGGGAAGAGTCCAAATCTTCTAAGATGTCTGTCCAGCAGGAAAAGAGTTGTTCAATTCCCTCTCAAAAGACTAAGCTGTGTCCTCTAGACCAGTGGTTCTCAACCTTCCTGCTGCTGCCCCCTTTAACACAGTTCTTCACTTGTCATGACCCTCCGGCCATAAAATCATTTCTGTTGCTGCTTCATAGCTGCACCTTTGCTACTGTTATAAATTATAATATAAATATTTTTGAAGATAGAGGTTTGCTAATGGGGTTGCAACCCACAGCTTGGAGAACCACTGCCCTAGATAAGATGGTTCTGAATTCTTCTGAAAATATCAGTTTGTTGCTTGTGGTTCCAACCCTGTCAGAAGATGGGTGTTATCACATTGCCTTTGATTCCTCGTGGGTGGCTCTCTAGTCACCATATAGAATCAGGATTCAAGAAATTTCTTTAATCTGGAAGGGTTGGCCCAAAGCAGAAGATACTGTTTCAAAAATGGTTAAATTTGTTGTTTGAGTTAAAAACGCATTATGAATGTTCATTGTTGGAGAGAAGTGGTTAGTTTAAAATTCTTGAGAACCATAAGTAGGTTTTGATAAGACACAAAATTAATAGGAGCTCTGCTTATGTGAAATATGATGCCTAAATTAGGTGCAAATGAGAAATGATATTGGCTCAATGTGCTGCATACAGTGTACCCATTAAACACCAAAGACACAGAGAAACTTGGCAACCAATTGACAGGGAAGATGTCACAGTTTAAAATATAGATGAGGAATCACATGTTTGAGTTATATAACATCAAAGCTCAAATAGATCATGACAGCACACTAATCATTCGTCTTTTTGGATGAGAATATCCATTTCTCCGGGTTGCTATAGTTACAAATATGACTCTGCATGTCAAGTGCTTAGTAAGGCCTACCTCAATGAAACCTGTTTAACCAAAGGAGAAGTCTGCCACCAGCATCGCTGCGTGAAGCAACAGTGATGTCATCTCTTCCAGCATCTAGGTGAAGCTCTGATCACTTATAGACTTTTCCCATATGACCCCTCAAGGTTCCATCCAGTTATCCCTGCTTATGGAACATAGCAAGACCTCCTTCAAAATCTACACATGCTGGGGCTGTAGAGCTGGCTCAGTGGTTCCAGAGGACCCAGGTTTGATTCCCAGCAGCCACAGAGCAGCTCATAACTGTCTGTAACTCCAGGGGATCTGACACACACACACACACACACACACACATAAAATGAAGCTAAATTATTAAAAACAACAATAGCAACAAAAACTACCCATCCTTTTGTCTTGGCTCTTGCCTGTGGAATCTTAACCATTTAGAAAGAACAATTTAAAATTAAAATATTAGATTTTGTATGGGTTGCTTGGCTGTATGCATGTCTGTGTACTATGTGTGTACCTAGTGCCAGTGGGCACAGAAGAGGGCACTGGATCCCCTGGAGCTTATGGATGGTTGTGACCCAGTATTTGGGTGCTGGGACTCTAACCTGGGTCCTTAGGACTAGATGCTTTAACTGCTAACCATCTCTCCAACCCCACAGAAATAGCATTTTTAACCCCTTGACCCTGCAAACACTGCAACTTTCCCTAGGTAGTTCTTTCTTTTCATGTTTTTCTCCTAATCCCATACAGACCATAGATGTCTCTTTGAGATTGGGGCAAGTAGATTTAACTCAATTCGAATATTAAAACCTTTTACAACTGATGCCTATTATTAGTGCATTCATTTGGTTTTTAGTGATTTTTTTTTAAGTAAATAGAGTTTAACAGTTGAGGTAAGGAACACTTGGTACTCTATAGTAGACCTGAAAAAAAAAAAAAGGAATGTTGTAGACAGGGTTGAAGCCACATTCAAACACTATTTATAGTAGAGCAAGTTCATAAACAATGAAAATAATAGTTATTGTTATCTTAAAAGGTTAATTTTTATGTAAAAAGAAAATGTATTTCTTTGGGCATCAAAAATAAAGGATAAAAGCAAAAGGATGTTTAGCTAGACTTTTACTTAGTATTAGGTATTTTATAATTGTTGAATACTTCCTATAGCATATGCACAGGCTTTATTTGATAGACATTTAACACATTTTTGCAAGCCTTTTGATATCCACTATTTGTATGTCTTTGGTCTCAGTCAGTGGTGGTTTACTGAAGACTTACTTTGGGCCATGTCAGCACTGGAAACTAGGAATATAAACAAGGTTGGCCCATCCCCCCCTCTTTACCTCACAAAACTCATATTTTAGTGGGAAAATAGGCAATGAATTGTAAGATTTTGTGATAAATGATGTAATTGTAATTTATACAAAATTTATAAAAAAATATTTACAAAAGTGATAGAAGTATTTGTTAGATTTGGTGATACAAAATGAGACCACAACATCTAAATTCTCTATAAATATTTCCTTTATAGAGAATTTAAATAATTCTATATAAAATATAAATAATTTTATAGAGAATATAAATAATTCTCTATAAATATTGGTTTTTGCTTTGCTGGGGATCAAATTCAAGGTCTCTTGCATGTTAGGTAATCACTCTATTAGTGAGCTAATTCCACAGCTCTTAAACATAACTCTTTAGCAACACGTAGACACATGCATCTTTAATACCATCATTTTAGATGGTGGGAGACAGAAGGATTATGAGTTCAAAACAGAACTGGGTTGCATAAAACATTTAAGTCTAGCCTGAGCTACACAAAGAAACCCTGTTACAAAAAACAAAAGATTGGGTATGTAATTTAGTAGCAGAGTCCTTGCTTAGAGTTTACATAGTCCAGGGGTTGGTCTTCAGCATAATAAGTAGTTAAAATTATAATAAAAAGTAAGTAAACATTTAATTAAAACTCGTTAACCATTATAATGACTTCACTGACTGCTTATTTAAAAAAAAAAAAGAAAACGACACTGGGAAACTTGCAGGTTAGGGTATTTTTTTCTCTTTAAGAACTTTTAAATAGTTACAAATATTTTTTATGAGTTATACAGAGGTAAAGGTTTTGGAGACCAGTCTCCTCTTGTGTAACTTGGCTCTTGGACTGACTCGTAACTCTGTGTAGCCAGGCAGCTAACTTGAGATCCTCCTGTCTCTGCCTCCACGATGCTGAGATGGCAGGAGGAAGCTATAATGTCTGGTTCAAATTATTTTAAACTCAGAAGAAAAACAAAGACTTTCTATTAGCAGAAGCAACCCAAAAGGTGGTTGGCGGTATGAAACTGCGGGTCAGGCTGCAGGACGTGGAGTGCAGTTGGAATATAAAGTATTAAGATTGGAGTCAGGCTGGGAAGGGCTTTGGGGTCTACTTTAAATAGCTTGGATTTTGTTCTCTATATGTTATAATTTAGCAGAGTGCTAGTCCCCTTATAACACATCCGATTTAAGCTCTGGAAAATTCACTGTCATAGTTGTGTGGAAGACGGATTAAAATGGTGGAGACTGTAGGTTGGGTCCAATATGGCTTCTCAGCCTCGTAGGCAAGAAGGCTGCAGGGATGAACAGGAAGTTCGAAAGAGGCTTAGGAGAAGAAAATGTGGGGTTGGTGACTGGTTGCATAGGGGAGAAGGGAGCAGCATTCTGGTTTGCGTAGAGGTGGTGCCATTCGGTTTGCTGGGAAATACGGGAAGTATGGCAGAAGTAACTGGTGGAAGAAGGGCTAGGTAGAGCCAATGACGATTTTGTACATATTGACGATGAGATTGCATTTGAAGGAAAACATTGAGCAAAACTTGTTTTTTTGAGATCTGAAAGTCAAAAGAAGAGAATTAGGCAAAGGAGACACAGAAATCTTGATAGTGAAGGGTTATATAAAGAGCTAGCAGAGACGGTAGAAAGAGCAACGCCAGTCAGATCTCTTTCGTGAAATTGCGGGCCACAGGAGGAGTTGTCAGGGGGAGGACAGCCAAGATGCAGGTACCAGGGTGACAGCTTCCAGGCCTGCGGCATTAGCCTACAGATGAGTTACTTTACAGAGAGCCAGGCAGCTGCCCTGGCCGAACCAGATCTGGGAGGGGGTCAGGAGATCAGCTGGCTTTACTCCCAGCCTCCAGGAAAGGCAACTTCTAAAGCTGCCTCCCGTGTTTCTGGTATTTTAAACTGATAACCCAGTTCCCACCAGTCTGACCAGGCTCTTCCTTAGCTTACATCACAAATACATGACGAGTTTTAGATGGAGTCGTGCTTGCTTCCTTCCATCTCCAAGATTTTATTTATTTAGTTAGTTAGTTAGTTATTTATTTAGTTATTTATTTATTTAGTGTGTGTGTGTGTGTGTGTGTGTGTGTGTGTGAGAGAGAGAGAGAGAGAGAGAGAGAGAGAGAGAGAGAGAGAGAGAGAGAGAGAGCGCGAGCTCGCGGCGCACGCGGTCCTGCGTCACGGCGCACACAAGGAGGTCAGAGTTTGGGTCTCCCCTTCCACAACGTGAGTCTTAGAGACAGAACTCAGGTCTTGTGAGCTTGGTCTTGTGAGCAAGCACCTGGCTGCCTCCCCTGTTTCTTCAGGAGTCTGACCATGTTCCCTCCCCCAGGCTGTGGGAGCAAGGATGAGGATCAAGGTCTGCCAGATGGGCAGAGTCTTTATTCTCTGGTGCATCTGCTGATGATGGGGAGTGAGTGAGCTTCTGTGGTTCTGGTTCTAGGACTGACTTGGTGTGTAAGCGACAGAGAAAGAGACATCCAAGGATCAGTCACAGGAGTCCGTAGGGCTGAGGGAGCTTGTGGGCGGCTGCTGTTTGCTCCCCGCCTGTCACGGCTTGACCAGGGAGGCGTGCGTGGTGGCCACACCCATCTCAACAGATCTGTCAGCTTTCCCGCTTTTGTTAGAGGGTGATATCATGCTTCCTGGGGGGAGCTCTGGAAGACAATGAGCAGCCACTTTCCTCTAGATACAATAGGCGGAGTCAGGAAGGTAGTGTTGACATTGCTGGGGCCCAGGAGCTACTCGCTGCTCTGCGGCCATCAGATGGTGAACCAGCGTAACCTTGGCACGCAGGCCTGGCTCGCACAAGGCGTCTGGCTGCGGAGCCAAAGAGGACTCCGCCCTAGGGACAGGAGTGCTTTAGACATCTGGGAATCTGGGATGGGCTTTAAATTCAGATCTCTATGTCAAAAGCAATCCAAAACAAAACCAAACCAAAAAAAAAACCCAACCCAATCCAACCAAAACAAAACAATAGTCTTACCAGGAATAACAAAAGTGAGTAGTGTAGCGTGAACACCTATGTGCCAAGGTCTTTAAAGTAACTTTTAACATCTTGTCTAGTAGGTGTTGTTACTCGTTTTTTAGCCCAGAGGTAACCAAGGCTCACATGGTTAAATTATTTGCCAAAATCTAAACTGCGTGGCAGATATCAAATATTTGGAACTTCCTAACATCTGCATTCAAAAGATGTCCCTTCCCACTGTGACTCGTATGGGGGCTGTCAGTCACTGGACACAGAGTGTCCTTTCCATCCAAGGACAGCTGTTGGCTCACTCGGAAGATGCACAACACAATAGGAGTTTAGAATTTGCCTGGGACTTTACAAGGACTTTGAATGTAAGAAGTTCATTCTTTTTCTTCACCAAGATCAGAGTCTGTGGTCACTCAGGGAAGCTGGTGATCTGGATGAGAACTAACCTGTGAGCAGAACAGAACCATGACAGGCACTGATAGTATTCAATGCCTGGGTCCAGCACTGTGGGACCAGAGACCCATCCCTGTCCCTTGTGATAATGTGGGGTTTCGTTATTTGCTACGACTACCTTGACCTGGTTTCTGTCTTCTGAAAGTGAAGCATCCCTAATGACCACATACGTGCCTGGGAATGATGGGAAACAAAACTAAGCAGAGCAATCCTTACAACATGCCTCTGGGCTGATTTCTGACAGGTCGCTTCAGGCTGCATCCCGGACAAGGCTAATGGCATTGATTCATGTGGTCTGGGGAAAGTTTTCAAAGGAAAGCTACTTAGCAGGACTTGCTACAGTGTCAGCGTGTGCTAAGCATCCAAATGATCAGATACTCTTAACTGCTTCACGTCCAAAGCAGGACCTTCTTCTGACGCCCGTTGTTGGTCTGTTCTGAGCAGGCCTTCATTCCTCAGCTAATCTGTTGATGTATGTATGGGGATGACTCTCTGGCTTCTTTGTCTGCCTTAAGACCACTCTTCTATCAGAAAAAAAAAAGGAGAGAGGGGCTTAGAGCTCTGGGTTCTTGGGCATCTGCGAAAAGTCTGGATTGTCAGGTAGGGAAATTCCTTGTTGGTGACTCATCCAGCCAGCAGGATAGAGCCTCTACTTTCCCCAACTTCTTCTGTCCTCTGGCTCTTGGCTTAGCAAAGACTCTTAGGGATGGCTTCTCACCTGTAAGTGTCCGCCTCCTTTCACTTACCCTCAGCCCGTTTCTATCTAGTTGATAGCTGGTGAACTCAAACAGAATTTGTCACTATTTTTTTTCTGCTTGTGGGGTTTTGAACCTAGGACTTTATGTGTGTAGGTCCAGAGTGTGACCACTGAGCGCCACACCCTGACAGTCGGCCTCACTTGTGATGAAGCTTGTGGCTGCCTCTGCTCTGCTCATGTTTCCCCACTTCCTCCTCCTAGTTGCCCCATTTTCTCTGTCTCCCCTCCTCTTAGTTGCCCCCTTTTTCTCTGTCTCCCCTTCTCCGTTCTTGTGTCCCGCCGCCTGCATCTGAGAACACAGTGCTCTTCTTGGGTGAATCTCATCCTCCTCCTAGTTTTCTATCTGAACCTCCAACTTCAGAATCAAGGAGGACGAAGGGGGTTGTAGTAGGTTGTTTGAAATCCTTTTGGTGCCAGTTTTGCCCACGGCAGCAGCCTGTTGTGGCTCTCAGTCCCTCACATGATGGAGCTGTGCTCATTCCTGCTGGGTTCCTTTCAGTTTCTAAACCTTTACCTTCAAACCTTTGTTGTGCATTTGCATTTTGTTGGGTTTTTTTTTTTTTTTTTTTTTTTTTTTTTTTTTTGTCAGCTTGACAGGAGTTAAAGCTATCTGGGAAAAGGAGCCTCAGTTGGGAAAATGCCTGTTTCCAATTGGCCTACAGGCCAGTCTGTGGAGCCTTTTCTTGATAAATGATGATGTAAGAGGGCCCAGCCCACCGTGGGAAGTTCTGCCCCTGGGCAGGTGGTCTTGGGCGCTATAAGAAAACACTTGGAGCAAGCCAGCAAACAGTGTTTCTCCATGGCCTCTGCTTCAGTTCCTGCTGTGAGTTTCTGTCCTGATTTTCCTCAGTGATGGACTGAAGTGTAAATATGAAACAAACCCTCTCCTCCCCAAGTTGCTCTTGGTCATGGTGTTTATCACAGCACAGAAACCTGACTGAGACATGTACATACCATTTCCTCTGCTTGGACTAACCTCTTCGCCTGTCAGACATATCCAAAATTAGTGGTTGAGCTCACCTATTATTCCTAGAAATCTGTCTTAATCTTCATGCATAAGTTAGGGGCCTGCCTTAGATTGAGGCAAAAAAAAAAGGGGGGGGGGCCCAAGGGCAAAGGCAGTCACTTAGGATATAATCACCTGGTCTGAGAGTGAAGGGCCAGAATCGTACAGAAGGAACGGTCAGTTCAGCCATACAAGACTGGTGCTGTCAATTGACTGAGGGGTCTTAGGAAACAATACTCCCTCTGGCTCACATGGGAATGAAAAGGAGGGGCATGGTTCCACTGTGGTCTTCCTCCATCATCAGTTAAGGGTTTCACAGGAAAAATACAGCTGGTGAGCAGTGGGGGCAGTGTGTATGGGCCCTGGAGGAGCTACTTTGTGCCTGAACTTGCTCAAAGTTCAGAAGTGGCCGCTGACCGGGGAACCTTTCAATCTGGTGCCTAGGAACTTTCAGATATAGGATGCTTGCCTCTGTTATTATATTTGGAGCTTTGGCTTTATTTTTTGCCTATTATCTTTATTTGTTATTTAAATATTCTTAGCACTAGGCATATGTTTCACACAAGTACTGGCAGAGCCATGCTTACTAAGCAGGTTTGCTTTAGATTTAATGTTCTGAGCATTTGTTCCTCTGAATACAGTAGAATCGCTCACATTAAAGTTGAGTTTATGATTAGGAGAATGTTTTAATTAGAGTACCCATACGTCTATGTATAGGCGAGTGTTCAATGGGCTATGTTGTATGAATATTAGGTATTCATAAGCAAAAAAGATCAGTGTAGGTCCAGGAGCCCCTGCATCAAGGGGCGATATGGGCAGATGAGGAAACACAGGGTCTCACGTAAGAGGATGAGCCCAGAAGGGAGGAACTTTGATGAAAAACGGTGGAGGCATTAACAGGGGAGGAGTAGACCTAGAGAATCTGGCTATTAGGTGTCATTGTTGCAAAATGTTTTTAGTGACTGGACAGGGGTTGGGCTGTGAACTAAGAAAATATATCGGGTAAACATAGATTGCTTTCTGAGAGGTGTCTCCTGTCTGGCAGCTCCCCAATTCCATAGGCTTTTCTGTGAGCTTGATTAGAGGGTGGACTGATCATGAAAAGGATCCAGGGTCTTCTCTCTACCATCATCGACTCAGGATGATGGAAGGCTGTGAAGGAGTTTGAAGGAGGTAGGGAGGGGCTGCCGCATAACAGATACTGTCCACTGCCTCTGAAGCAAGGAATTCTTTTAGGTTTGTGAATGCATCATAATAGGGATGGGTGGCTTTTTGAGGTGTGTGTGTGTGTGTGTGTGTGTGTGTGTGTGTGTGTGTGACACTCTGTCATCTAGTACAATAGTCAAATTGGCATTTTCATGCATGTATATGTATACTATATGTGACTCATGTCCACTCTCATTAGCCTCTCTTGCCCTACCTCCAATGATCTTTTTAATTTTTTTGGTAATTAATCCTCTTACTTTCACGTACTTTGGCAGGGGGTTGTGGCTCTATGAGTTTAATTAGGTTGCTTACTGGACCCTGGGCAAGGATATTTTTACAGGAGCATGAACAACTTACCAGTGATTACATGATTGGAGAAGATATCTCTCCCTCCTCCAGCAACCATGAGCTGTCTATAGTTCTTCAGGGTAGGTAGAGCCTTGTGAGTCTTCCTTCAGGCAACAATTGACTGCTGAAAATCTAGAATCCTCAGAAATACTTTATTAGTTACTGCCTTTACAAAACAGGGAGACAGAAAGAGCAGTGGGGGAGGGGAGGGAAGGAAGGGGAGAGAGAGAGAGAGAGAGGGAGAGAGGGAGAGAGAGAGAGAGAGAGAGAGAGAGAGAGAGAGAGAGAGAGAGAGAGAGACTCCCAATGTGTCCATGCTAGCCCCAAACTTCTGAACTTGTCCACTTCCTGCCTAAGCCGCCTGACTCTACAGGTGTGTGCTGCTGCACCTGGCCAACCTTTTAAAAGCTAGAGATCAGGTGGCATTAATGTTCTTCATTGTAAGAAATGCTGTTTCAGTTCAGCCTGCTCATTTGATAGATGTCGATACAGATGCAGAGAGCTCAGCATTTTGCTTGAATCCCTTAGAGAGAGAGAGAGTTTAAATGTCTTCATTTGAGAGAGTGTGGAGGACATTGCTGTGGGGTAATGTTCTTGTACACGATGCCATTGTGTAATGCTCTTGTACACGGTAAAGATTTGTTATTTGTATTGGTTTAATAAAATGCTGATTGGCCAGTAGCCAGGTAGGAAGTCTAGGCAGGGTGACCATACTAAGAAGAGGAAAGGCAGAGACACAGTCGCAAGCCAGACACAAAGGAAGCAAGATGAAAATGTTTTACTGAGAAAAGATAGCAGGACACATGGCTAAACATAGACAAGAATTGTGGATTAATTGAAGTTTTAAGAGCTAGTTAGTAATAAGCCAACCAGTTTATAATTAATGTAGGCCTCTGTGTGTTTCTTTGGGACTGAGCGGCTGCCGGACTGGGCAGGACAGAAACTTTAGTATATATAGTACATAATCACTTAAAACAAGTCCTGTGCGGTTGTCTGGCTTGAAATCGTAGTGCTGCTTAATGGTTCCATTGGTTAGCACTGTGTAAGAGGCTACGTCCCAAACTCAGTGGCTAAACTGATTTAGGATTTGGCTCCTCACCTGTGTCGTGGGCTGCACGTGCTTGTACATCAAGGGGGTTCTGCTGCAATTGGCAGCAGCTGGGGCACCTCAGCTTCTTGCTGCTAGTGTGGGGTGTGGGGTGTTCAGATGGTTCAGCTCATACACCGCCTCTGTGGGCCAGCAGGTTAGGTTGGGTATTTATTTTCCTGATGGTATTGGAAACTCATGAGGGCTAAGTGGAAACTGGTGTGATTTCCTTTAAGAACTCAATTTCAGATGGCCTTGTTAATAGCCATGCCAAGCCTAAACTCAAGGACTAGGAAATATATTAGACCCTGCAAAGGCTAAACCAAGTACATGGATGTAAAGAGTGTGGAAGAGTTGGGGCCGAAAGTTCAACCTAAAGCACCTGCTGTTAGCTTTGAGTACAAGAAACTTCATCTGTAAAGCTTCCACTGTAACAGCATCCACATTAAGGTGTTATGTGGGGAAGAATAGGAGTCACTCCTTACAGATATCGCATAGAGCAGGGCTTGACCATAGAAGACATTAAGGAAATGTTAGTATTGTCACTAATTTATCCACCTAACATGACTATGCATGCACAGACTGGAACAGAAATGTTTGACTTCACCATTTGTCTGGATTCTCAGTCCTTTTCCATCAGCAGGAAAGACCCCAAGGAGAAGCGTTCTAAAGAACCCTCAGAGAATTAATTGTAATTTCATTTTCTCGGTCTTGGAAGTACCTCAGAGCCACAGACTCCACTTCCCGCCCCTGCTTGGGCTTGCTCTGTTCTGCCCGGCTTCCCAGCCCCCTCCATCCTGTGTCTGTCACAGCCTGTGTCAGCACCGCAAGGCACACAAACCACCTGCCAAGAGGTGTGGAACCGGAGCCAGAAACAGCCGCCAGCTGCAGAAGCTCTGCTCGTCCAGAGGCCTGGAGTAATCTAACAGGCCTGACACAGCCTGACCACAGAGTGACTCCGGACTAATTCCAGCATGAGTAACATGTGAGTCCTCCCAGCTGCTCTGGAAGCAAACAAAGGCAGGGCCGCTGCCAGCCTGGGGGAAGGATCCCCTCTGACTGCATCATTGTTTTCCCAGGGATGGCTCTCTCTAGGGAGAGCCAGCGACTTGGGCTAGCTTCCATTAGACATCTCCAAAGTCTCCATTAGCTTAAGTTCTGACAAAACTCAGAAGTGTATAACCTTCACTTAGCCCATTTTTCCCCCTTATGGAAGGTGATTAAGAACACAGGTAACTGGGCAGACGGATCTGGGCCAGAGCCCTATTCCATTACATATGACCTTGGACAGGTCATGTCGCCTGTGTGGAACAAGGATAGCAATGTCATCCACCCTAACAAGTTGTGATATGAAGCATGGCCAATGCCTAGCAAAGTGCAAATTAATAATAAATATTCAAAACTATTAGCTGTCATTACTTCCCATCTCTCTGCGCAACGAGGCTAAATTTTCCTCAAAGCCCCTCTCTTTAAGATTCTATATCCACTACTCTTCCCTTATCTGTGGTTTTCTTTTACACATTTCTTTTTGGTTATCTGTTCATGTCAGGCCAAAAATATTGCATAGGCGACTCTAGAAGTAATCACACGTTTTCAGTTGCTCACCATTGTGATTCAAAATCTCTTCCCGTTCAGCTGCTCTGCCTCGCAAAGGCCTTTGTCCTGTGTGTCCATGTGGTACACACTGTCTGCTCCCTGGTCACAGGAGCCGCTCTCTGGGATGCCAGACTAACCATTGCAGCGTCACAGTGCTTATATTCAAATAGCCAGCATTTTAAAACAGTGGTTGAAAGGTGATAAAACAGTCATGGCGTCAATGTGCATGCACTAAGGAGACTTATACTGCCACAGGCAAGGCAGTATAAGATGTGAACTTGTTAGGGAAAGAGAAAGTATATGCTGAGGTTGCCAAGGTTTATAGTGTGAGTCTGTGGAACTGTGAAGAAACAAGAGGTCGTGTTAACTTCACCGTTGTTTGTCATCTGACAAATGCTTAGCTCATAAAGGCATTAAATGAGTGTATTCATTAGGTGAGTGTTCATGGATAGCAAAAACAGCACGCATGGAGTTTGGTACGTCCTGTGATTTCAGGCTTGCTGTGTAACATGGGCCGTTCCGCCATGGATAAAGGAGATTGCTGTACACAGTATTCTATTCCATACCATTCCCTCTCAGCACACTTCATGGGACCCCAGCCCTTTCTATTCTTGAGCTATTTTCCCCCAAGACTGCTGTTCACTTGTTTACTTACTTAGTAAATGAGTGTAGCGTAGATGACAACTTATATCCTCTTCGTTCCACCATGTGGGCCAGAGTCTTTGCAGATATAATAATGACCAAAACATCCACCTTGCTATAGAAAGGGTTGCTTTGCAGTGTGAGTTGTCGCTAGGCATTCAGTGGGTGGATGTTCATGGTTGCTGTGTTCTGTGAGCCCTGGGCACAGGACTAGCATCCTGCAAAGCTCTGGTCACAGCATTTTCATTAGCAGATCAATAAATAATTTCAACTGTTTACATCAAATCATATTTTTTTTTAAAGTGGAGAAAACCTTATCTAACACATCCCAGTCTTTTTGTGCTAGGAAACTAGATAGTGCTTGGAGACTCTTTCAAAGGTGAAATTGTAAGCCAAAAGCACAAAACTGTAAAAAAAAAAATGTTCCTAAATAAATTTAAGAGAGTAGATTGTAGTGTGAGAGCAGAGCGGGAGAACACCTGCTCCACCCGAGCTGGTGAATTAAGAATCTGTGGTCTCTACCTGCCTGGGAAATACTGCAGCATGGGTTTTGAGAACAAAAGTTAACCTCAGGTAGTAGGCGCATTCATAGAAACAGCCCCTGTAACTAATCAGCACCCCTCCCCTTTGCACAGACTGCTCTGTAGAACGGGAGTCAGGAAGGCACCCTGCTTTACCCAGCTCCTTCTAGAAGTCTTAGCATGATCCTGTATTTCCGCAGAAGCACGGCTTTCTCTTGTCACACTGTTCTCCATGTTTGCTCTGAGAGGTTTATCCAAATGTCCATCCAGTGCAGGATCTTCTGTGTTTTGGCCTTAGTGCTCAAGAAGAGTGAGGTCCTGGCGGGGAGGGAACTGCCACTCCATATTCCTGCCTCAGCCTGTTGCTGTACACAGAATATTCTCTCATCTGGGAAGCATGGTTCTGAACTTCTGCAGCTTCTAAGCAGCCCATCCAGTCCCAAGCTACATGAGACATGCGAAAGCGATTAGATTCCCACTAAATGGATGATCTTGGGGAAAGAGCTGACTTGTAATCTTACCTTTTACAAAACTACCCTGTAATTTCAATCACTTTTTTTCTTATACGTGATACAATAATGTTTTATAATTTTTGTGCCATGTGTTCTAAAAACTGCTTCCTAAGAGTTGGGCCATGGCGGCACACACCTTTAATCCTAGCACTTGGGAGGCAGAGGCGGGAGGATCTTTGTGAGTTCAAGGCCAGCCTGGTCTGTAGAGAGTTCCAGGAGAGCCAGACTACACAAAGAAACCTACACAAAATACCAAAAGACAAATCATATCCCCAAAGATACTAGCTTTGAAACTTAACAAAATAATTATGTATTTTTATATGAAAGAATATGGTCTTTAGCAAGATAAATAACAGAGAAAATTCTGAAAAAAGAATAGTGTTTTGGGACTAGTTCTATTAGGTTTTAATGTGGGCTACAATACCTTTTCTATTTTAAAATTATTGTTTCTATGTGTATAGATGTTTTGGCTGCATGAATATCTGTGTACCATGTGTATGTGCCAGATTCCCTGGAATTACAGATGGTTGAGAGCTGATATATGGGCACTGAGAATTGAACCTGGGTCCTCTGGAAGAACAGCTAATACACTTTCAACTGAGCTCTCTCCCCAGTCTCTATAGGAGCCTTATGACCATGGAAGGCAGTGTCAAGAGTGTGGACACACAGATTATCAGGAAGGGCAAACCAGATCTGAATTTTTATGAAATTCTGATACAGTATAAAGGATATAGAATTGTGAAGGAATAAATGGTAATTCCAGAGAACTGGTGTTTGTTTGCAAAAGGAGTTATTTAATAAACACATCTCTTATAAAGCAGAGCATAGTGGTGCATGCCTATAACCATAATTCTGGAGACCGAGGCAGGAGGATTGCCACAAGTTCAAGACAAGGCTTGGTTACATAGTAAGTCCCAGACCAGCCCAGGCTTCTGAATGAGATCCTTTCTTAAAAAAGAAACCCAAAAACAACCCTACAAGACAATATCAATAAATCAAGTCTTCACAAAAAGATGGAAGTAAATATATAATTCAGTTTTCACATGGAGAAAGATCTTTTAAGTTTAAAAAAGATGAAGGAAATAAGAAAAAGTGAAAGTCTTACCGGCAGTGGAGACACCATGGCCGTCAAAAGTAAAATTCAATTTACTTTGTCATGTAAATGCTAATTCAAAAATAAACAAAAGTTAGAGATAAAGAACAAAATGAGAAAAATATTGCAACAAATAAGATAGATAGACATTAAAATAACATTTATCTTAAAAAGTTATTGAAATCAGCAGAATAAAATAAAAATGGGAAAAAAAACCCAAAATACATGAAAAAAAAAAAACAAAATACGTAGGAAGTGGTCTCCTGTGCCCACATGTTGTAGAGTACTTCCCACTTTCTCTTCTATCAGGTTTAGTGTGTTTGGACTGATATTGAGGTCTTTAATCCACTTGGACTTGAGTTTTGTATATGGTGATAGATATGGATCTATTTTCATTCTTCTACAGATTGACATCCAGTTTTGCCAGCACAATTTGTTGAAGATGCTCTCTTTTTTCCATTGTATACTTTTAGCTCCTTTATCGAAAATCAGGTGCTCATAGGTTTGTGGGTTAAAGTCAGGGTCTTCTATTCGATTCCATTGGTCGACTTCTCTGTTTTTATGCCAATACCAAGCTGTTTTCAATACTGTAGCTCTGTAATAGAGTTTGAAGTCAGGGATGGTAATGCCTCCAGACGTTCCTTTATTGTATAAGATTGTTTTGGCTATCCTGGAATTCAAGAACACATTAGAAAAATTATCCATTATGATCAAGTAGGCTTCATCCCAGAGATGCAGGGCTGGTTCAACATACGCAAATCTATCAATGTAATCCACCATATAAATAAACTGAAAGAAAAAACCATATGATCATTTCATTAGATGCTGAAAAAGCATTCGACAAAATTCAACACCCCTTTATGATAAAGGTATTGGAGAGACTAGGGATACAAGGGTCATACCTAAATATAATAAAAGCTATTTACAGCAAGCCGACAGCTAACATTAAATTAAATGGAGAAAAACTCAAAGCCATCCCACTAAAATCAGGAACAAGACAAGGATGTCCACTCTCTCCATACCTCTTCAATATAGTGCTTGAAGTTCTAGCAATAGCAATAAGACAACATAAGGGGATCAAGGGGATTCGTATTGGAAAGGAAGAAGTTAAGCTTTCGTTATTTGCAGATGATATGATAGTATACATAAGCGACCCCAAAAACTCTACCAAAGAACTCCTACAGCTGATAAACACCTTTAGTAATGTGGCAGGATACTAGATCAACTCCAAAAAATCAGTTGCCTTCCTATACACTAAGGATAAAGAAACAGAGAGGGAAATCAGAGAAGCATCACCTTTCACGATAGCCACAAAGAGCATAAAATATCTTGGGGTAACCCTGACCAAGGAAGTGAAAGATCTATTTGACAAGAACTTTAAGTCTTTGAAGAAAGAAATAGAAGAGGATACCAGAAAATGGAAGGATCTCCCTTGCTCTTGGATTGGGAGGATCAACATAGTAAAAATGGCAATTCTACCAAAAACAATCTATAGATTCAATGCAATCCCCATCAAAATCCCATCAAAATTCTTCACAGATCTGGAGAAGACAATAATCAACTTTATATGTGATTTTTTTAAAATAACCATTTACTTACTTGTGTGTGGGGGCACCTATTTGTCTTCATGTGTGCCACAAGTGTGCAGTGCCCACGGAGGTCGGAAGAGGGTGGTTGATCCCTCAGAACTGGAAGGAATTACAGGTTCTGGGAGCTGAATGTGGTCCTCTACAATAGCAGCACGTGCTCTTAACAGCTGACCCCTCCCTTGGGCCTCTAGATACCCATTTTAGAGTATAGCACTTGTGTTAGTGTTGTTAAAGTAGATATCTTTTTCTTTTTAACTTTCTAACATAATTTTCTTTATTGAATCTTTGGGAACCTCACAGTATGCACCCAATCACACTGATTTCCCAGTCCCTCCAAATCCATCCTTCATCCTTGCAACCTTTCCCAACTCACTCCTCCATCTCTCCTGCCTCTCTATCACCTCTCCATTTGTCTTAGTGGCACTGTGGCTGTGGTGTGTCACATATGTGTGTGTGTGTGTGTGTGTGTGTGTGTGTGTGTGTGTGTAGCTATCTGCGTCCATGGTCCTACTGCATTTGGGGTCTGTGTTGATATCTGTGGCCCATGTTACCATGAGGTGGGGGAGGCATGCAAATCATATGTGTTGGAAGTTGAGGGCTATGCTGAGCAGGGGCCTGTTGGCCCTTTGCTGGCCCTGGCCCTCACTGGCCTCTGCAGTGATAGAGCTGGCCCTTCCACTCATCCCATAGGAGAGTTGGTCTCACCCTTCACCAGTGCTGGGAGAGTTGGTATCACCCCTCATGTGGTTCAACACTTGGAAGAGCAGGTTCCACCCCTCAGCATGGACACAGGAGAACTAAGCCCCAATAACATGGGCACAGCTGAGGCCCAGATTGACCAACTAATTCATCTACTACTCAGGCCCACATCCAGTGCTTTGAGTTGTCCACCCCAACATCTACCCCATCTATTACCTCCTGGAGTGAGTGAAGGGACAGGTCCTGTGGATCCATAGTCACGAGATCTCCATGGCATGGCCATAGCAGGATGTACAAGAAGAGTCTCAGTGAGGGTCCAGTATTGATGAACCTTGAACTTGACCAACAACTCATTACAATGACCATTTGCAAGTAAAGCTGTTTGGACAAAAGGTATGTATATATACACACATACAAACATTATATATATGTAGACACATGTGTACACACACATATGTGTGTGTATGTATGTATATGTGTGTGTGTGTATGTGTGAGTGTACCCCAGGCATCTGAACCTTCGGGCCTTTGATAGTAACATGAGCTACAGATATCAACACAGACTCTGGTTGCGGTAGGACCACGGACCTACACAAGGCCCTTGGCTGAGGCCTCAGACGCCACTATGGCTCTGGGTGGCAGCACAGGTCACCCACATCAGCCTATTCCTCAGCACCTTTGCCTTCTCAGTGGCCCCTCTCTCCATGGCACATGAACCTCTCTGCTCTTCTTTCTCTACCATTTCTCCACCATTCATTGTAATGGCTCTGGGTGGCCCTGAGAGTGTCTTTCATCCTTCCTGGGCCAAACGGTGCCTGGTGGGCCTGTGATATTTTTCTAATTACAAGATAATTTTCATTCACACAAAGAATTGGATACGCAGAATTTTGAATAATCTAGCCAGTAGCAATAACTAATATGTTTCCTTAAGAATGTCTATCTACACACAGATAGCAAAAGAAAGGCAAAGACAGGATTGGATGTTTGAACAGCAACCTTTGTTAAACATTGTCTTTAAACACAAGCACAGTTGTCCTACGCTGTGTTGTAAACCTAGCTGGGAGAGAGAATTATCAGGGTCTTAACCACAAGATTATTGACCATAAACTAGAAAGGGCTCCATAAAAGGTGAACTTACAGAGTAAGCTCTGGTTTCTGGTGCTACCATGTTACCACAGTGCAGTGCTTGAAACATACAGCCCCTCCTAACTCTAGACTCTCAGCATTTTATCTGTACCCCAAGGAAGGACGGTGGATGAGGAAAGTATTGAATTGAAGGTAAATCCCAGAAATGGGATTAGAATCTCAAATATACAATACTGTGGCTTTTTTTTTTTGTACTTAGCAGTTGGACAGGTCATGACTTATTTTAGGGTGATGAAATAACTGGATAACTGGGAATACCCCAGAATTCCTGGCTTAATGAGTAATATGTACCCCTGCCTCTGCTTATTCATCTTTGTTTCCTTCTTCCATATAAAGAAACTTCATCAACTGAGTGTAGGGCAGATGACCGCATCCCAGAGCTGATCTTCAATCTTCCACCATGGCTGTTTTGTCATGACAATGACTTGGTGATTCATTCAGCGTTGGAAGCCAGTGGTCTCACTTTATGCTTGCTGCCTGCTCATACTTGTATCAAATCAACTGCTAGACCATGCTCCCCTATGAGAGCTTTGATTGACTGGGTGGCTTTTATACTAGCTTGATAGAGATCTAGAATTTGCAATAAGGCACTCCAGGAGCTGCCATGCTGGTCAGGGCAAAGGGCATGTCTGGGAGTCTCTGGGTGCTTGCCTCTTTGGTGACACCCTGCCTGCAAGCCTGCACTTAGGAAGACCCCTCTTCTGATAAATGCTATAGGATATGCTCTGGCAAACGAAGTCCAGAACCTGAAGTAGGCTATGCATGTTCTTCTTGAAGAATTGTTGGCCAAGGCAAGGGTGGAAATATGTATTAGCAACTAGATGATGAGGTATGGAAAGTTGATTCACATCTTTCTTTTTCTCTAGGCTCAAAGCAGATAACATGCAAAGCAATAATTTGATGGGTTGACTATTCTAATAGGACTTGTTTTGATGAATGAGTTAATGAGACTGAGTTTTTCTTTATTGAAAAAATTTGCCTAATATATTTTGATCATGCTTTTTCCTCCCCCAGTTCCTCCTAGATTTCCTTTACCCCTCTACCTATTCAACTTTGTTTTTTTCTGTCTTTGAAACAATCAAAAAACAAAACAAAACAAAAAAACCCAAGACCCCCCTCCAAAGCAAAGAAACCAAAATAAATAGCAAAGGGCTACTAAGACAAAAACTGTATAAACAAAGAAAAAATCTAGCATTAAAGTACCATTGAGTTAGTTTTGCATTGGCCAACTACTCCTGGGTATGAGTGTGATTAATATATCCAGGAAAACTCCATTGGAGACAACTGATTTTTCCTTTGCCAGTGGGTACCAATTATAGACAGCCTCTTGATTAGGTATGGGACCCCATTTAGTCTGAACCCGTGTAGGTTTTGCACATGATGTCACAATCTCTGTGAGCTCATTTGTGTACCAGTCTGCTGTGTATGTAGACACTATTTTCTGGGAGCCATTCATCACTTTTGGCTTTTGCAGTCTTCCTCCCCCTTCTTCTATATACATTCCTGAATCTTGAGGAGAGATGAAGACATCCCATTTAGTGCTCCAGTGTCACTCTCTGCACATATGACATCAACTTCTTGATAGTGATATGGTGAGGTATGCTTGTTCTTGGTACCGACATTGTACTGATAATTAGCCTGCAACAATCTTGGAGTAGACAGATATCCTGTGACTTGCTTAGGAATCTGAGGAGCATGAGGAATGTGAGGTTACTTCCTTCTTTGCTGACATTTTGGTATTGCTCATTCTTAAATGTTACAGTTTTGAAATTAGTCACACACACCTCAGTAGCCAAGTTTAAATTTCAATCATACAAAATAAAGGAAAACTATGGCTTTCTTAGAACATATTCAATATTACACAATTTAAGCACTAAAATCAATTTAATCTAATTTGAGTCTCCCAGTACTCTGGGTAGTGAGTCATACTACAATTCTGAATCAAAGGATTGTAGATTTCTGTTCTCAGAGCACAAGGGTTGTAACCACCCTTGTTACATGTGTCATCTTTAGAAAGAATTAGATTTAATCAGTGTATATCCTGCTAAGTAAAACTTATTTTCAAGATCTACTGCTAGAAGGAAGATGCATTAAAAAATGAATATAATAGGTGTGGGAGTCTGTGACACAGCTCTACATGCCAGCAGTGGGCACAGTTGCCAGTTTCCAGAAGAACATGGAAACCAAGCCTCATGTCTAACCAGGATTGATGTTTATTCACTAGGCTGTTGCTTCATGAAATAAGGGATGAGCTAGGAATAAAGGGAAAAAGGTTTTTTGTTTCAGTCTAGTGTGATTGAGTTGGAAGATATTTATTAGCTCATTTTCTAGAACTCTGGTCCCTGGACATAAGATTAAACAAATCATATCTACAAACATTTATTTCTCCTTGTGATGGGCTCTGAAGGCAGGGTGTCACTTAGGAGGGTCTGGTCGTCACAGCTTTGGAGGGAAGCAAAACCCACTTTCTTTGCATTGGCGTCACAAAATTAGGAAATCATAAATCAATATATCCAGAATCATAAATCACTGTCACCTCTTTCACAATAATCATTATTATAATCACTAAGTGCTTTACTGTGTGTCACATAGTCTTCTTCTTATTTTGGAGACAGAGTCCTGTAGTATTTTTCTATGTAGCGCAGGCTAGTCTTAGACGTGCCTCAGTCTCTTGGGTGCTAGAATTACAGGTGTATATTACTATTGCTGGTACATATGAATTCATTTATCCATCCTTAGGGTAATGCTTAGAGATAGGTACCTTGACCTCCTCTTATAGATGACCAGTCTGAAGTCTAGAGGCTAAATTAAATAGCTTGTTAATGGTTCAGAATCACACATGGCTTAGTATGCAGAACACTACTCCCTTTCTTCACAAGAATTCAATTTTGACTGTATTTATCTTTTTATTCTTTGTGTACAATACTGCCATGCAGACATAGCTACTGTTAGAATTTTCTAGATAAGGTTGAATTTATAGCCCTCTCTTTGGAAGTCAGTTGCCCTCTGTAAGCATTCCTTGTGTGTTCCTGGAGTGCTTACATTCTCACTGTTCCTCTGACACTGAGCTTGGGCTCTGGGTCTGGTCTAGTTTACTTTAAACAACCTCCTCGTTCATTCCTGCCTGTGCCTCCTTGCTGGTCAACTTGCTATCAATCTCTAGATTTTGAGTTGTGCAAAGTAATAAACGTAAATCCTTTTGAACCCTGGTATTTTAGCTAGACTTCAATGGATAAATGTGTGCCGGGAAGAACCTTTCTGGTAGAAAGGGCAGCAGTAGCCAGAGAGGAAGGGCGCAGGAAGTTCGATCATCAGTACTGGAACTTTACAGGAGTTCTCGTGAGGCAGAACGGAGGATGAGAAGTGGCCTAGGGAAGATATAAGACATGGAGGCTCTGAAGTTAGCGTGGAAGCTATTGACAATGGCACATCATCTTCAACCACCTGAACTTAGAAAAGTGGGCTTTACCAAATGAGGATGAAGAGCTGGAGAGACAGCTCAGTGGTTAAGAACACTTGTTCAAATTGCAGAGAACCCAAGTTTAATTTCCAACACCCACATGGTAGCTCACAACTGTCTATATCTCCAATTCCAGGCATTTGATGCCTTCTTCTGGCCTCCATGGGCACCTGTATGCACATGGTGCACATGTATATACCCAGGCACATATCTGCACACATAAATAAATGAATAAATAAGGAAGGAGAGAAGGTTAAGGGAAGAAAAGAGCTGGGCAGTGGTGGCACACACCTTTAATCCCAGCGCTTGGGAGGCAGAGGCAGGCGGATCTCTGTGAGTTTGAGACCAGCCTGGTCTACAGAGTGAGTCTAAGGACAGTCAGGACTGTTTCACAGAGAAACCCTGTCTTGAAAAACCAATAAAAAAAAAGGAAAAAGGAGAGAGAGAGAGAGAGAGAGAGAGAGAGAGAGAGAGAGAGAAGAGAAGAGAAGAGAAGAGAAGAGAAGAGAAGAGAAGAGAAGAGAAGAGAAGAGAAGAGAAGAGAAGAGAAGAGAAGAAGCTGAGTTCAGCCTGGCCATTCTACATCTCTGACACATACTGGGATTTAGCAGGCACTTTTCTCTGGGGTGAGGGCAATGCCACTTGCTGCATGTTAAAAGGTCCAAGGGAAACCTGCTATTTATGATCCATGGTCTTTTGCATGGAGCATAGAGTCACATGTGCTCCTACTAGAATAGGTAAAGAACTCAGGCAAACGAGCGGTGTCACACAATGTGTAAGGAGAGACTGTCAGAAGAGGAAGGGCTAGGGATTCCAGGATGTGTCCCACTGGAGGTCTCATGCAGCCACCTCTAGTCCTTCCTTTGTCTGAGCCCGTTTTCTTGTCTGTAGTATGGAGATACACTATCCAAATCATGTGGTGCTAGCAAGAATTACAATGCACTTAGTTATCTGAGATAGGTACTTAATAATGTACAGCTATTGCATTGTTAAAATCATTTTAATAAGATGTATAATTGAAAAATAGAACTAGCAGATACTCGATAGCAATGATCTGAAAACTGTTTTCTGTAAGGAAACGAGAACTCTAGGGAGGTGCCCAGGCCTCCCAGCATCCTCGACTCCACTACCAATCCACAGAAAGTATGGTTTGTTTGTTCATAGGTATTGCTTATTGTCAGGATAGACCCACAGGCACAGGGTAGCAGTTAGAGAGAGCAGTGGCAAGAGAGGCTCAGGGACAAGGGGGTTACAAGAACAACTACCCTGACAAGCTTCTTCTGCCATCTTTCTCTCTTGCTGGTGCTATCATCGGTAGCTGAGACCTGGAAAGTCGCAGATATCCTCCGTGGTTCTAGAGCTGGGTGGAGAAGGATGGGAAGTAGCTGGAGAAGGACGAGTACTTGGTATACTGGCTAGGTGTGGTTGTACATGCCCGTAGTCCCAGCCTCCTGGGATACTGAGGTGGGAAGAAGGCTTAGGCACAGGAATCCAGGGCAACATGGTGAGAGCCTATCTCACACATTGATAATGGGTAAAAATTGGCATAATACATTTGGCTTAAAGTAGAAATAGCCTATGCTAGAGTATCTGATTGGAATGCATAATGAAGCTCTCTGATTTTCTTTTTTTTAGATGGCTTTCCCTCAAGAGACTTGCCAGTCCACTTTCTCTCCATCTTTACAAATCCATGACTTGGGTTCACCTTGTTACTTAGTTTCTCTAGGGTCATGAACTATCTTTTGCTTTACAACTAGTATCCACTTATGAGCGAGTACATACCATGTTCATCTTTCTGGGTCTTGGTTACTTAGATTTTTTTTCTATTTCCATCCATTTGCATGCAAATTTCAAGATGTCATTGTCTTTTACTGCTGAGTAAATATACCACATTATAGTCCATGACCCAAGAGAAGCTAAGTAACAAGGTGAAATCTAAGAAAAAAAATATAGATAGATCTACTTGGAAAAGAGAAATAGACAAGATTACCTGACCAAAAAAAAAAAAAAAAACAAAAACAAAAACAAAAAAAGATTACCTGACAAAACTGGGAGCATGGGGGTGGGGGGAAGGGAGGGTGGAAGGGGAAGAAGAGGAGAGAAAGGGAAGTGGGAGGAGAACTTGAGGGAATGGGATAGTTAAGAAGGGACAGGACAGAGATGAGAGCAAGGAAAGAGATATCTTGATTGAGGGAGCCATTATGGAGCTAGCAAGAAACCTGACTCTAGAGAAATTCCCAGAAATCCACAAGGATGACCCCAGCTAAGACCCTAAGCAATAGAGAAGAGGGTGCTGGAACTGGACTTGCTCTGTAGTCAGACTGAAGAATATCTTAAATGTCACCACAGAACCTTCATCCAGCTACTGATGGAAACAGAGGCAGAGACCAGCAGTGGAGCATTGGGCTGAGCTCCCAAAGTCCTGTTGAAGAGTAGGAGTGAGAATATGAGCAAAGAGGTCAAGACCATGATGGGGATACCCACTGAAACAGTTTACCTGAGCTAATGGGAGCTCACCAACTCCAGCTGGAGAAGGAAGGAACCAGCATAGGACCAAACTAGACCCTCTGAATGTGGGTGACCATTGTATGGCTGGGGCAGATTGCGGAGCCACTGGCAGTGACACCAGGATTTATCCCCACTGCATGTACTAATTTTTTTTGGGAACCCGTCCTCTTTGGATGGATAAGTTGCTCAGCCAAGATAGTAGGGCGGGCCTTGGACCTTTCCAAAGCAATGTGCCTCACCCTCTCTGAGGAGTGGATGGGGTGGCTGAAGGGGAAGGTAGAGGGAATGGGTGGTGGGGAGGGAGTGGGAACTGGTATTGGAATGTAAAATGAATATAGGTAGTTTTTTTTTCAAAAAATAAAATAAAATAAATTTAAAAAGTCTGACTAGTTAATAAGAGCTGCCAACAGTTTTGTGGATTTAAAAATCAAACTGATATCCATCCTCCACCCCTGCTTTAGTATTAAAATGCTAGTCAAGCATGCCTTTGTAATAAGAACATTGTGAGGACCCAGGAGATCTACATGAAAGTGCCTGATACCTTTTTCTTAGGAAAATGCTAAGTACTTTTGTTCCTGGATTTTAAAACAACAAAATCTGTAATTCTTGCCCCAAGGACTCAGCAGAAAAAGACACTTGCCATCAGAGTCTGCCATGAGTTTGATCAACCTGAGTTTGATCACATATGGAAGTCCAGAGCCAACTTTAAAATCTTCATATCCCATGGCATGCAGGTATGCATGCATGTGAGTGCATGCGTGTATATCTGTACACACACACACAACATCACAAAGAAAGGAATGCAATTTAAAAAAAAATAATCAAAAAGAAATGTCAGGGAGGGCTATGAGGCCCCCAGACACACCGGGTTTTGGTTTAGCCCCATGCAGATATCGATGGCAACGTCTCAGGTGCATTCCGCAGTAACCTTCATCCTGTCCTGCCCAGGAGTGTGTCAAACGTCTTTTCGGTGTGCAGAGAGTTGGCTTCCTAGTAAGGTCAACCCTACAAGAAGAGGGCAAGAATCAAAGGGCTTCAGAAAGAAACACACCATCCTCCTTAGCTCTCCGTTGGCCTGGGCCTGCTTCCTGTGCATGAGTGTTTGAAGTTTAAGGGAGCACAGGCGCACAGCAGGACACAAAGCATTGGCAGTTCTCTTTTCTGAGCCACCTTAGCTCCCAGACCTCGTAGAGAAACAGTTACCTGTATCTGCGGGGTCAACAGAGACTGTGGTTTCGTGCAGCCATACCTATAACCTTTTGCCATGCTAATACATATATCCCTTAATGCAAAAATCAGTTCTTTTAGAAGTTAGTTTCTGATTTTAAAGTGAGGACGACGTGACAAAGGTTCGATATGGGCTTTTTCACTGTCCCCCGAGTGGCTGCCTGTTTGAGGCAACTAGCAAATCACAAAACCACTCCCAGGGTTTAAGGTGAATTACCTTCGGTTGCTGCTGAAGTTCTTCCAGCTCAACCCAATTATATTAGACATATCGGTAGTCTGCAGACACGGGGCTTGGACACTGGGGAGGCGAAGGCGAGCCAAGCAGAGTCCTTTTTTGTCATCTCTTCACTCTCTAAGGAAGGGGATAGACAAGTCGCTGACAAATTGGAACCCTTCATTAATTCGGTTCGTTGTGTGTTCTTTTCTATTTAAATACTTTTTTTAAAATTTAAAACGATAAAGGCAACGGAGTAGTAAGTGCGCATGTGCAAGTCCTAAGAGCGCATGTGCAAGTCATAAGCGAGCACCCACATGGTTTCTGCCCTACTCCTGGTCCCTGTGCCTCGCAGTTTATCAGCCACAGGTAGCCATTGCTTTGTTGATTTCTATAATTTTTAATTCGTTATAGACGTTATCCTTAAGTGTTATGTGTAGTGATGTTTACACCCAGTGAAAAACTTTATTCATATAGCACTCTTTAGCTGTGGAGAGGTTATTGGCATTTTCCATAGTCCAATTTGTCAGTGTTTCCCTTCAGGATTTGATTATGCCTTTGAATGAACAGACAGTGAGTCTGTTGAAGGCAGAGACTATATTTTATTCTTCTCTTCACCACAGAATGTAGCACCAAACACAATACTTACATGTTTATTGACTATACATATTACAGTCTCATTTTTGTGTATATATGTGCATGTTAGTGTACCCATGAGTGAGTAGGTGCTCATTCATGTTTGTGGGGATGCATGTGGCGGCCCCCCCAAAAAAAACCCTTGGGTGCCATTTCTCAGTCATTTCTCAGTCATTATGCATCTTGTTATTTTGGAAACAGGGTCTCTTGTTGGTCCAGGGCTCACCAATTAGACGTGGCTGGCTGGCCATTGAGACCCAAGGAACCACCTGTCTCTGCCTTTCCAGTTCTGGGATTTCAAGTGAATACCAGTGTGCCAGGCTTGAGCATCAAATCCTAGGCTGACCGAGCTATCTCCCCCAGCATCTAGTCTTGTTCATTTAGGAATGTGGGGTCTATATCGATTAGGTCTCAAGCATTCTGTTAATTGTTAGAGGTAGAATGATGGGAAAAGTAGATTTCTTCATGGTATTTGCAACAAAACATGGTAAATCATAGTAGATATATTATCAGTAAGATATGAGTTTAAATTTCATATTTATATCAATGGATCTTGGATATATTGAGCTTTTGTATAGTGAGGTTTTTTTTCTTTTTGAGACAGAATCCTTTCTATGCAGCCTAGGCTGGCTGTAAACTCCTGATCCTTCTCTTCTTAATTCTAAAATTATAGGCTATGCGCTGCCTTGTCTGGCTTGGGATTTTAATTTTTTAACCTACAAAATGGACTACAGATGCCTTTTATTCAACATTTTGAGACTTGAAATACACAGTGTTTGTAAAGGCCGTAACAGTGTTTTCTGCTCAGTGTATAATACAAATAGTAGTTTTCTTACCTGAAAGGCATAATAGTAAACTCTTGGTGGTCTTTTTTTTTTTTTTTTTTTTTTTTTTTTTTTTTTTTTTTTTTTTTTTTTTTTTTTTNTTTTTTTTTTTTTTTTTTTTTTTTTTTTTTTTTTTTTTTTTTTTTTTTTTTTTTTTTTTTTGTCAATCTCAGAAGGTGTCATGATTCTGGATTGCTTTCATGGTAACCATATTTCCTTGGTTTTCAGTGGACGATTCCTAGACACTCTTTCTGAGTGTGCTCAGGACAACCCATCAAACTGTTCTCTTTATTAGGAGCTAAAGAACAGGGCATTGAAGAGATAAGGAGTCTTGTTTATTGCTGTCATGGAGAAGAGAGGTGTCCTTTTGTGGGTGATGATATATACCTTTTGGGGCAGCATAGAAGAATAGGGAATTTGGAAGTCTACTTAGGTAGCAGAAGAGAGCAGAAAGAAAAGGCGGCTTTAAGGACAGGGTCATGCCATATCAGACACATTTCCCAGTAATGAATAAACAAGGTTTCAGTTAGAGAATTCGCCTCTGTGTTAGTCAGTCCTATCATTGTGACCAAATCAGTAAGAAAACGACATAAAGAGGAAGGGTTTCAACTGGCTCGTGACTTTCGAGGTCTTCGTCTATGATTCACATAGTTGTTGACTCCGTGCTTGCCGTGAAGTGGCACATCACACAATGGGAGTCGGTGGCAGAGGTTACTCACACATTAGCCACAGGAAGCGGAAGCGAGGAGGAGGAGACTAGGTCGCCTTCTGAAGGAAGCGCCCAGTGACTGGCTGCTTCCAGCAAGACTCTACCTTCTCTTAATACCTCCCCAAATAGCATGGCGAGTGGAGGTCTAAACAGTGAGCACAAGAGGATGTGGCATGCAGTTCATACTCAAACTGTAAAAGCCTCTTCCGGTAGAGTTGGGTAGGAGAGTTCTCAACCCTCAACCCTGGGTATCGCTATTCTCTTTGCCTCCTTTTTTTTTTTTTTTTTTTTTTTTTGCCTCTCTTCAATGTCTTTTCTCCATTGTTCTAGTTTCTCTTGATGCTACCCAGACAGAGTCATAAATGCTCTAATCCCCCACATCCAGTATCCATTAGGTCACTTATATTATTACCCTGGAGTGAGAGAAAGGGTTCCAGAGAAAAGTGAGAACTTCAGGACTGGCATTACCTTTTATATGACGATGATTACTGATCTCTTTTTTTGTTGTAAAATGTGCGGTTTCTATCAGACAAGCTTCAGTTTTTGAAAGTCCTCAGCTTGATGGTACCGCACTCCTTCCATTTCTGACAACCCCCAGGGTAGAGTTTGCATGTCATTGCATACATGTGCCAAACGTCTAACAAAAGCTAACTGGCTGGATGCTCAGCTTCATCATTGGAAATAAAAAGATTGCCACCAGTTGTCTGGGCCTAATTATAACTAACCCGTATTCTTTATTCTCTATGGAAATTTCTGGCATTTAAAGATGGGGAAAAAATGTCTTTCCCTTCATCAGACAGACAAGGACCTCATTTGGCTGGAAAGTGGGGAAGGGAAGTGGGAATGCCCCAGGAAGAAACCAGCTTTGGCAAAACACCTGCATGAAAAGAGTTTGTGGGAGGAACATAACCTACTCATATCCAGGATGCTCTTGCCAGATTCTCAACGCCTCGCTATTCAATAAAACAGTAACTTCCTTCGTTGTTTCCAGCCTTGTGCATTTTGGTATCATCTTGTTAGCTGCCTAACCTCTTAGAAGGAACCTCGAGCATGAAGCCCTTGCTCAGACACTTGCTGTGTACATGAAAGGATCATGGGGAACAAAAGGAAAAGGGGTGACCCTGTTGCAAACAGTGTCAGGAAACTGGATTCCTTCTCTGGTGATGAGAAGGCAGAAACTCCTGAAGGTAATTTAACATAGGTTTTACGATGCAACAAGTAGATTTTAATACCAACTTTAGAACGAATTTAAGAAGATACCAGAAGGTAATCCTACTAAGTATTTAGTCATTTATTTTTAGAAACCTGACCAGTAGTTACCCTTCTGGGAAAATTCTTCTGTCTTTTCACGACTTTCATAGCCTCGGTAACTCCAATCCTCTTTTGTTTTATTTTAGAAATGTGTTTATTTATATTGTTCGTGTGTGTATCTACATCCGTGTCTGTGTCCTTGTGCACGTGTGTGTGTGTGTGCATGTATGTGTTCCACAGTACACGCATCAAAGTCAGAGGACAAGTTTATGGAGTTAGTTCTCCCTTCCCACATTTACATAAACCCCAGGAATCAAACACAGGCCACCATGCCACCTCACTGACCCCAGTACTCTTTTATGCCAAATATTTACAAACTTTCCGTTCCTGTGCCAGTCAAATCTTGTTAAGTTGACTATTAAACAACGCCATAGAGTTGTGCAATCCCCATCATGGTACTAATGTTATTTTCTTCAGCGTGATTAATTTTCTATATCTGTCTTTCTTCTTTGTTGTAAGCCATGGGAGATTTGAGATCTCCAGGGCTTACAATAAAATAAACAAACAATGAACAAATAAACAATCTTTAGTTAATGGACATAAAATAACAGTTTTTAGAGGATAATTTTCCTCTTATAACTGTACTCCAACTCCCACAATTGCCAACTATTCTGCTTAGCTTTTGCATTATTTTTGCTTCCTTGGCTCATCACAAGGGTCTAAATTCCAGAACTGCTTTTGGCTAAGGCCTCTTGGGGTTCACTGCCTTTCACCTGGGTTTTGAAGTGCTTTGGGCCAAGAAAGAACCGATAGTCATTGCAAAAGCACATGACTTTAAGATATTCCTTTCTGTTACAAAAGCGAGGGGATAGTTTAACCCTGTTTTCCTCTCAACGTGCTAGTCCTTCAAGGCCAAGGACCCAGGTTAACCGGCAGTTGCTCATTGGAGCCATGTGGCACTTGGCTCTGGGGTATGCCATTTGGAGCATACTATTGCTGTCTGACAGTGGGCGAGGTCTCATGGACGTTCATGATCAAATCTTTCATTCATCCATTAAAAAATGAGTTAAAAATTGATGACCTTTGAATACATTTAATTAAAAATCATTTTTTTCTTGTCAAATGAAATCAAATGTAGGGTCTAAATGTAAAAACAGTCCAAACTCGAGTGGCTCAGAAAGACTGAATATGTGGGTGGGACGAGGAGAGAGGGGTTAAATCCATTCTATTGATTTTTTTCCCGTTTGTTCTCAGAAACCAAGAATACATTGAAGAAAGTAAAAAATAATGATTCCTTGAAATCACATTTAAAAGCATAATTCTTCCTCTAGTTTTGAATTCAATTTAATTTTTTAAAACAGGTGTCAATTCAGGTCTAAAGTCATCCTGTGATGACTACTAAAGAAAAGTGTTTTCATTTCTTCAATGTTGTTAATATACTACTATCCACAGCAATGTCAGCTGGAGGAAAATCTAAGTGTGAAAACCAACATTAAGGGCTGGAGACATAGCTCAGTGGTAGAGCGCTTGTCTGGCACACTCAAGGTCAAGCACACTCAAGGTCCTGAGTTCAACCCTAGCCTCATTAAAAACAACAACGAAGAAAAGGAGTTGGGAAGGTAGTTCGGTTGGCAAAGTGCTTGCCATGTAAGCATGGAGATCTGAGTTCAGATCTCAGAACCCACGTGAAAGTCAAGTGCACTGAACCATTCTTGTAATCCCAGACTTGGGAAGGCAGAGACCCTGGGTCTTGCTGGCTGGTGAGCCTAACCTAATCAATACCCCCAAGTACCAGTCAGAGACCCTGTTTCAAACAACAAGGGGGGGGATGGCTCCCGGGAATGACACCTGAGGTTAATCTACATTCCCGACATCCATATGCGTTTACATGTTTACACACGCATACACCTGT
This sequence comes from Alexandromys fortis, assembly GCF_014885135.2. Lineage (NCBI taxonomy): Eukaryota > Metazoa > Chordata > Mammalia > Rodentia > Cricetidae > Alexandromys > Alexandromys fortis. Next base: position 16,687,545 of record NW_026067908.1, on the reverse strand, counting down.
ACACCCAAACATTGCTGTGGTTTCCCAAGGATTCCTAAAGACATGGCAGCAACAGCCGTGGGGTTGGCCTCCTGCAGAAGGGCCCACTGTGGCTCTTGACCCACTTTTTTTCCAACGGAAGGGCAATGGCATGTACGTTTTTTGCACTTACATTCACAATCACATTTACATTTTAGCTTGGCACACCTACGTAGAGGGTGAAAGACTTCCTGCCAGCATTTCTTCCTGATCACCCAGTACTCCCCTGCTGGGTCACCTCTGAGCTTAGTCTCATGTATCACCTTCTAAAAGTTATTGAGACACATACAGATATAGACTCTATCTTAAGAAAACTAAAGAGATGGTTTTAAATATATATTCTAAGAATCTAGTAGGTATTTTGTTACCTAGAGCTCATATATACAATCCTGTTTCTGTCATAAATGGTCTATCTCTGTTGCAAATGGTTCCGGTTAAAACTGAAAGCAGAGCTCACTGATTGAGGAGGGCTGATATAATTGATATAATGAAAAAGGTGGCAAACGCGACCAAGTTCAGACTCTCAAGCATACAGTTCCATTTTTCATCATTGAAAGTAAGAAGTAGCTAAAAGGGACTGGATCATAAAGAAACCTGAGTCCTGACTCATTAGTCTTTTCAAACCAACTGTGTTGTCCTGTATTTCCTAAAGTTGTAAAATGAGCCATAGCCCAGTGCTAAGGTTGAGATGGGATCAGACGTCATGGTTTTGGCAAGTCAGTTGACTGGGCCCAGAAAACGGGCTGGATGGAACTTCAGTTGGAGGAATACGTGTGCTTCCTTCCTGAGGAAGGCCTTTTGTGGAACGCGCCTGGAATGAGGACATCAGGAGGTGCGGTGATGTTCAGTCAGGGGCTTGGCTGGGTTTGTGTATGGAATGGGAGGTGTGAGCTATTTTTGGAGGCTGTCATTTCCCTTTGAGGTTTTTCTGGCTCATCCTATCTGCAACAATTTTATGATCTGTCTATGTTGGCCTCAGCTGTCAACTTGATATAGCCCAGAGTTACCTGAAAAGAGAAATTTCAATAGAGGAACTGCGTGGATCGGCTTGACCTGTGGCTCTGTCTGTGGAGGGCTGTCTTGCTTATTAATTGATGTAAAGGGGTCCAGTACTGTGGGCACCACTCCTGAGGCGAGTGGTCCTGGCTATATAGGAAAGCTAACTAAGTACAAGCAGGGGCTGAGCAAGGGAACAAGCTAGCAAGCAGCATTCCTTCACAGGCTCTGCTTAGAGTTCTTGCTTAAGTGTCTGCCCTGACTTCCCTTAATAATCAACCTTGACCTGGAAGCGGGAACTAAATAAACTTTCTAAGTTGCTTTTGGTCAGAGTATTATAGCATGGCGACAAAACGAAGTTAAGGCATTAACGCCAACTTCACATTTTCCTGAGATATTACCATTGAGGTTAGAAGCAAGAGGGATACTTTGAGATCAAGCTTGGAAAACTATGCTACACCCATACCCCTCTCATTCTTATAGATAAGATGCAACCAACTATAATTCCTACTTACATTGACTTAACCTTGACATTCTTCTTCCCAATGAATCAGATAAGGATGTAGCTCTCAGTAAGACCATCCTTACAACACCACGGCATATAGCAAACACTGGAGCTTGCATAGACAACAAAGTGTGCTAGCAATACTGTGCTAAGTGCTCAGCTGAGATCTGGTAAATAAACTCCAGTTAGCCTCAGATCCTTAGCCACCTTTCCCTGAAATTCTGTCAAAGTGAAGACATTTGGTTTTGTCCCCTTGTAATTCAAGTATTGAAGGAAGAGAGAAGCTGGAGGAGGGACTGGAAGAGAGGGAGGTAGATGTACGACATATGGATGGGTAAAGGAAAACAATGAAAGCAAACAAAATAAGATTTCATTTTCTTCTATACCTGTCAGTCTGTCTATCTACACCAGCACCCCTCCCCACCATGCTTGGGTTTGAACCCAGGGCCTCACGTATGCCAGGTGAGCACTCCACCACTGAGTTATTCTCCTAATTTCATTTTCATTTTTAAAATGATATATACATTTAGTATGCTTAGTGGGCAGTACAATGGCATAAATTTATTAATTAAATGCTAGTTATGATAATATTATATGATTTTAATTACTTATCTCAATTGAGCAAATATTTAATGAATGTCTAATTATGTCTCAGGCATTATATTAGAGAGGTATGGTAGCATATACATGCATACATACATATATACAGGTACACACACACAAATAGTGTTGGAAGGAATAATAGTTCAAGTATATTGTAGTTAGGATATGCAGTGGGAAATTGGAGATAATAGGTCCTAGAAGGTGAAGAAACTTGATTTCTTAGTAAAGAGTTTTGATTTTGTTCCGTGGAATATGGCCACATTTTAATATCAGAGCATTTTAAAATGGCTGTTCATATTCCTATTTTTAAATGAAGCCTTAGGCAAGAGGAGCTTGATCTGCGAAGCCATGTTAAAGTCATCATCATGAGTCATGTTCTCTCGTTTTAGGAATGGCAGAAGGAGCCATGGACCTGATCTTGATCAATTCCCTACCTCTTGTGTCTGATGCCGAAACATCCCTCACCTGCATTGCCTCGGGATGGCACCCCCATGAGCCCATCACCATAGGAAGGGACTTCGAAGCCTTAATGAACCAGCACCAAGATCCACTGGAAGTTACTCAAGATGTGACCAGAGAATGGGCAAAAAAAGTGGTTTGGAAGAGAGAAAAGGCTAGTAAGATTAATGGTGCTTATTTCTGTGAGGGCCGCGTTCGAGGACAGGCAATAAGGATACGAACCATGAAGATGCGTCAACAAGGTAACATGCCTCTCAGTGATGGACAGGTTGTGTCCACGGGGGACACACGTATTTTACCAGCTGCTCTCTTTGAGGTTGCACTAGCTGGACACCATGTTCCTCAGCATTGCTTAGCTCTTCTACCCACACATTAGAGATGAAAGGTATAACCCAGGCGACTGCCCTCCCTAGACTGGGACCAGTCAGGCCAATGCTATACATCATGTCTACTTCATAATTTGAAATGAAATATGTTGTACATTCTAATTGTCTCATGATATTATGAGCATGTAATTATGTTGCTTGCAAATATGAAAATATCCCTGCCAAAATTGTTGCCTACATATTTTCTTTATTTGATATCTTGTTTGGCCTGTTGATCATTGCTCCTAAAAGCAACTAAATGTTTTAAAAAATAAATATGCTCTAAAAAATTACAAAACGGTAACTGGAGAGGTGGCTCAGGACTTTAGAGCACTCACTTTTCTGGTAGAGGAGCTGGGTGTGGTTCCCAAGACCCATGTCAGGAGGCTCCCAGTGCCTGAAACTCAAGCTCTAGAAAACAGATCCATTCTTCTGGCCTTTGAGGACACCTGCTCACATGTGCACATACCTATAGACACACGTACACACTCATACTCCAAATAAAGTAAGTCTCATGGCTGGGGAGGTAGCTCACAGGCTAAGAGCCCTTGTTTGCTCTCTCAGAGTACCTGGCTTCAGTTCCGAACATCCACCTCCTGTCTCACACCCTTCACAATACAGTTCCAGGGAATCTGATGCGCTTTCCTGACCTCCAAGGGAACCAGGCACCAGACACACAGACAAACATGCAAACACTCATGTACATAAGTAATCTAAAAAAATCTTAGAAATTAAGAAATTAATTAAGAACAGACAAAAATCACTGGGAACTATATATCTGTAACCAAATTAAGTTGGTTTCTTCTATTTTTATTTTTTGAACAATGATATTGTATAACATAACCACAAATAGGTATACCGCTGTATACATTTATAGCTTGAAAAACTAGACTTGAAAAATATGTAGTGTTTGTTGGCTCTAGCTATATTGGACTGACCTTGGCTGAACTTGGCTCAGTTCAGTGTGTCTATTGTCTGCAGCAGGCTAACCTAGGTATGTTCTCATGGGGATGGAAGAGGAAGAAAAGAACACATGCAAACTTGAGACTTTTTGAACTTCAAGCCTGGACCTGCATGTTATTAGTTATGCCTCATTTTATTGCTCCAGAGAAGTCAAATTAGCTGAGCTTAGGGTTAGAGCAGGGTTGCTACAAACATACATGGCAAAGAGAAAGATTTTAAAGAATGAGGAACTGTGACCCTCTTTGTAAGCTACCATTTTGAGAAGGAGAACACACTTTACTTTTAGTGGTTGAGGACTCGGGCTCCATTTAGAAAAATATTAGAACACGGATGGAAAATTTTGAGAACCTCCTTTAACCAAAAAAAAAAAAAATCCAAAACAAAACAAAACAAAAAAACCCCACAACAACAACAACAAACCCAAAAGACTCTGCGACTCTGCTCCTGTCTCTTTCTCCGTGGGGTGGATATGATTCTGTCAAAATTGAAGTTCTAGTGCAATGGCATTTGGAATGGATGGTGTGCAACATTCTTCAGTGATGTGCTCGGAGGCCTCTGGACCTGGACAGGCAGGCAGATAGATGTCTGGTAGCTTTGATTTGTCTGACGAATTTGGAGCTGTGTTCTATGAAGAAAGCACAGATCTCATAATGTGGTAACCTTGCCTTGATCTCAAGGAGTGATCTGGCCCCTCACCCGTCAGCCACCTTCTCTGAATGGCTGACCCGACAAATAAAGACTTGCTTTTAAAGTTTTTGCTGCCTAAGCCTAGGGCTCAAGAGTTGCCATTTCATGAAAGGATGACAGGGTGAACACTTAACTTCTGAGCCACATTTCCACACCCCTCAGGGGTTTCATTTTAGAAGCTAAAGCTGATCTAGGTAAACTGAGTCCCTCTGCACATTTTGAGGTAAGAACCTGCAGGACTTTTGTGTTTTTATTTCTACTACTTTTCTTTTAGTTTGGATTATTTTTCGTGTGTGTGTGTGTGTGTGTGTGTGACCACAGCAAGGGTGTAAAGGTCAGAGGGCAACTTTGTGAAGTTGCCGGTCTCTTTCCACATTCATCTGGCATTTAAGGATCAAACTCAGGTGGCCAGATTGAGAGCAAGTGCCTTCACCTGCTGTGCCACTTTGCTGGCTCTCACCGGGCTTTTTAGATCCTTAAAGGTATTGACAAACCACCTGTGGCTCTTTTTCCTTGGAGACTTTGACTCAGAATTTTGCTGAGCGAGCCCTGAGATTTTGCGTTTGTATCAATGGGCCCAGAGACAAGTGCCTACTCTACCACTGACTGTACCCTGGGTAGTGAGTTTAGAATCAGCCCCTCTCTGACATCCACCTGAAATCATTTCTTTGAATTTGCAGTAAGTAAAATATTTGGAGGGAGCAAGCTCAATTAGAGGTCAAAAGTGATAAATATCTGTATTCCTCACAAACAAAGGACTTTCTTAGAAAAACTATACTGTTCACATCGGGGTAAGTGGGAAAGGCACGGGGCAGACATTCCCAGGAATGCAGCTCTCCACCGAGGGAGCAGAGGTTGAGCAAAGGGATATGAGGTGTGCCAAAGCTATCATGGCCGGTGGTCAGCTCTGTTATTTTTCACATGTCAGTGGCATTTGATTTGTGTAAAGCGGTGTGTCGTTTTGCTGAGTCTCCGCATTCCTAGAGAAGATGATCTGAGATTTGTGCCCCATTTGTTTAGAGTATGGAGGGTCAACATTCCCTCGTGGGGTTGTCTTAAGGTCACCCTTTATGAATATAAATGATAATATGTAGAGAATACTAAACGGAGTGTTTGGACTTAAAAACTAAAACTAATGAGCTACCCAGACGAAGAGCCTGGGTCACAGAAGTAACGGGTATTTTAAATGAGGCAAGGCAGGTAGACGGTGAGCCACAGTAAGATGGGGTAGCTTTTGCACTTTTACCCTCAAATCTGAATTCTTTCTCTACCATTCACCAGCTCTTCAGCTTGAAACAAGCTAGCTGACTTCCATTTGTCTCATTTGTCACTATGCGAAATGGGTATTACACCCACACTAAACAGTTATGTTCAACTTTGAGTAAGGTTATGTATACGTACACGCACACACACACACACACACACACACACACATTGAGGCTCCATCCCAGAAGCGCACTGATTTACACAGCTGTGCTCTCAAATGCTTGTATAAAACAACACAATTCAACATAAGGTACCCATGAACAATAGGAATGGAATTTTTATGATTCCAATTGCAGAGATTGCGTTCATGGCTCTACACAGACTTTTGTATAGCAGCCGCAATATTAACAGTTCTTTCTTCAGCTCTGAGCACTAGCTTTGGAAGTACAAGGTCTCTATTTAAAGCCCCAGGCAGGAACCAGAGCAAAGGAGGGAGGCATGAGAGTGGAAGGCAACAGTGGTCTGAGCATGGGAGCCCTGGCTCAGGACAAGTTACTCTTAATTGAAATCATAGGTTTTTCTTATTTGAAAATTAAGGAAGATAAAGAATTTTTTATTAATTTTTTTTTGAAAATCAAATGAGGCGCTCACAGGTTAATAACCCTATCTGGTTCACAGCAAAGGTTCAATCACTATCATAGGACACCAGAGTAGTAATTTAGTGGGATTTTTTTTGCGGGGTGTGTGTGTGTGTGTGTGTGTGTGTGTTTTGCTTGCTTGTTTTGAGTCAATGCCCTCCTCTGTAGTCCTGGCTGACTACAAACTCTTGGTAATCTTCCTGTTTCAGCCCCCAAATGCTGAGATTAGAAGTGAGAACCACCATTCCCAGCTCTAGGGGGATTAGTTCTCCTACTCAGAATTGTAAAATGTACACTCATTGTGGAAACACATACAAAGAGGTGACACATTTTCTCTAGGATTCTGACAGTAAGAGCATCTAACACTGGTGACTGGGTCTGCCTTTCCTGTTGGTCCTTCAGTGGAGGAAGGACGTTCTACAGAGAGTAATATGGATTGTGCTATCAGGAAGACTTTCAAAGCTATTTCCTTATGCTTCCGCTACTATGAACTCCATAGTAATCCATCTCGGGAGGGCTAGGGTGATGGTGCAATCAGAAAAATTATGCACTGCTTTCCTGTAACTACAAGGACCTGGATTGGATCCCTGGAACTCTTGTGGGAAGTACAAGCTTGCAATCCCAGAGCTGGGGACGCAGAGCCAGGTGGAACCCTGAGGATGGCTAGCCAGCTAACTTACCCTAGTGAGAAAGCTTCAGGTGAACCAAAGACCATCTCTTAATAAAGAGAGCACATGGAACTCCTAAGGAACAGTTCCAGAAATTATCTTCTGGCCTCCACAGTAGCCCACACATACTCATGCATACCAGAACATCATGGGAACTCACATGCCTGTCCAGGAACTCAGCATGACAGGGACAAGCAGCAATATATTCCCCCTTGCTGCTGAATCATACACCTGGGGAAGAAGTAGAAAGTTCGTTTGAGATGTGCCAAACACAGCTTAAATTGGCTTACACACCCCAACAATTCAACTTCTTCTTCTTTTTATTTAATCAATGAAATCTGAAGCTATCAAGAGCAGTTTGCTCAAATCTCAGTGGAGATTTCAGTTTGGGGTCATGAGTTACAGATCAAAGTTTGTAGCAGTCTTAGGTCCGAAGATCTGTTCCAGAAGAAACCAGGAGAAGAGATGGAAGTCTTTCCTTTTTTACTTTTTTTTTCACCTGAGAACTAATTTTACAGTAGAACATCAAACTGCCTAATCATGATGATAATACTGAGAGGAAAAGCCCTCTGAATCGAATTAACATAAATATGTTATGGATATTAAAAACAAAGCAAAACAAAAAACAGGAAATCAAATGCCCCCAATTCATTCTTCTCATTGAGACAGGGGCTTAGGTAACCCAGGCTGGCCTGCACCTTGGTATGCGTACAGCAGAGTATGCACCTTTGAACTTGGGCTCCACTTCCCGAGTATCGAGATTGCAAGCACACACTACCATGTCTGAGCTATGCAATGCTGGGGGTGGAACCCAGAACTATGTGCATGCAAGGCAAGCAAGCACTCCACTGACGGGGTCTCAGCCTCAGCCCACATTCATTCTTTTTCCTACAATTATTTTTGAGTATGTCATATATTGGAGATTATTTCCAGGAGACATCCCTGTAGGACATTCCTCTGGCAACTTTACAAATGTTTCTATCTAAATTAATCTTTTCCAAATGCTAATGAGGGCTACTAAGACCCCATTAATATGTGCAGCTCTTCGTTCTTGTACTCAGCTGCCTTCACTAGCTAGTGAGTGTTGGACCCACGAGGGTGAAATTCAGCCTGATGCAAGCAAGGCCTGGCTGCAGCTCCCATCCAATGGTATCTTTTGAGACAGATGTGGTCTTGCCCTCTGGAGACTCGAGGGAGCAGCAGGGGACATATACTATAAGCAAGGCTGTGGCAAGGAAAGCGTCACCGTGAGGTCCCCTAGCCTGAGTTCTAGGGTTGTGTAAGGCCCCTGCAGTTATCTAGCTACAGAATGGATGCATGGGTGGGAGAGGTGCAGGTGAGGCATAAGGGAATGAGAGCGGGGATAGCATCTGTGTCTTAGACCAGAGCCATCAGAGTAGGGATGCGGCCGTGTGAATCGTAAGCTGAGTAGGATGAGAGTGGTCCTGAGTCTGTATCTCTGACGACCCAAACTGAGCTCAGCAGTGTGTATCCAGGAGAAACAACTTTGCTTGAAACTTCACCCTCATCGGCCTTCTCTTCTTGCCCCAGAGTGAGCAAATGAAGTGTGCTCACAGTTTTCCCATCCAAGGGATATTATGCATGTCATCTTCCAGTATAGGGCTCGGCAATCTCATTTATAAAATAAAACAGTTGGCCTTTGAAGTCTTATGAACACAGACTATAACCCGTGAGCTCCCTAATTTAAAAAATCCTGCTTTCCTGGAATTGCTGTGTGACCTTGAGCTAGTTACTTAAACTCTCTGTACCTCAGTCTTCTCATTTGTAAAATGGGGATAATGACAGTGCTTATATCATATGAATATTATGGAAAAGTAAACTCTTGTGTTTAGAATAGTATTTGGTCCACAGCTCTATCCAATGGTGCTTGTTGCTATGATCCAGGCTTTGGTAAATGCACACTGAATATATGACAAGCACCCATGCCGTAAGAAGCCTGAAGTCGAGCATGCAACTTGACTCTATTGCTAGTACTTGGCAAAGAATGACCAGCTGAGAGACATTCCTGCCGGTGGCAGCCACAGACCTTCAGTGTGAAGGTGCCCCTAAGAAAACAGCCAGCTGAGAGACCGAGTCTGAAATAATAAAAAGCCACAGCATAGAGGGAAAAAGCTACATTGGAGTCGAGCCTGCGGAGGAATCTGAGTTCCTTTCCGAATACAATGCCCAGGGAGAAGTCCCACGCTCAGCTAAACAATCTCCACACAAAGGGGAGAAAATATAAACAAACTGCAGGGAAAGTCACCAAGATGAAATGATCAGAAAAGTTCTCACAGGAGCCTCTCCCAGTCAGGAAGAGCATTGTGTGTTAGGGTGGCCAAATTGTCAACATGAGAAAGAGCGAGTGCTCTCAAGCCTGCCCTCTATTCCTGTGTCCTCTGTCCCTGCCTACCTTCTCCGCACGGTGATCCATTTCAGTTCCTGCCACTCACACCTGTATTACAAATTCATCAGCGATGTCATCTACTGATATTTGGCAAGGACACCGTGAGCGCCTTGAGGCTTGGCTTCTACTGCTTCAAATTCATGGAAGATTTTCTTGCTGAACTCTAGATGAGAATGCTGCAGAGGTGAAATGACTTGGTGACAGCCAGAGGCTGGATTCAGGCCCAAGGCCATCTGTTTCCAATGCTCATTCCTCCTCCAAATCTATACCTTGTTGCCTTCACATTTGCCCTGGACATCAAGTACATTGAAGACATTCACTTTCCTGGCCGTCCAGGGGAGACCTGGCAGGGAACTCTTCTTCCATTAACAGCCTCTGCACATTGCCCCAAAGTAAGCACATCACCAAAGTCTTCTCAGCATGGTTCAGAGGCCTCTCCTCCCTCCCCAAGGTGCCTGTCTGAGCTAGCGGGTCTCTCAAGCTAGCCCCCATGCAAAAGACACAGGCAAAACAACAATGAAAGATACTAACCAGGTCACGAGGGCCTTAACAGAGCTCTGATTTCAATACTTGGTCCTGGGTTAAAATTCTATAGGAATTTTGTGATTTTGGCAGCAAGGGTAGAATATTCTGCTGCTGATTTCTGATTTGGGTGTATTCTGACCAGAAAACTCTATTTATGGAGCTGTGCTTTGTAACATTCAGATAATTGGGGCTAGGGTTCCACACGAATATCTGAAGACCTTTAATAGTATTCTTCAAGCCTTCTGTATTTTTGCTTGGTAGTGTATGGGGCTTGATGACTTGTCAGTTTCTTCCTTTTACTGTTAGTGTCTTGTTTTATGGGTTTCACAGGACTGATGTTATTCTGTGGGCAAGCCGTGTGAGTGAGATTTCCTGATACGATTTCACTAGATGGCTCCTAATCACCATAAAAAGACTATCTTGATCCGTAAATATTTTTGGCATTAAAAATACTTTTCCAGTCTAAGTACTGCAAAATTAGTTTCTTTTAGTTAGCTTAGTATATATTTTTTGATTGCTTTTGTCTCAAGATGATGTATCCATTTAGAGTTTCATATATAGTGTATGAAAAGAGTGCCAGTTAAGTGTATGTATTTTAATGCATTCTGGGATCCCTTATCTTTTTTATTGTATTTGGTATGTCTTTCTATTACTTTTTTTCTGTGTTTTTGTGTCATGATTTTCTCTGTCTTCACCTGTTCTCTGTTTCGTCTTTCTTTGACGTCCATTATCTCTTTAAGAAGGTTGTATATGTAACTTGTCTCCTCTTAGCGTGAATATTTCTATTTTACATTGATTTAACACTACCTAAAGATCATCCCTATCTTATCCCAAGGAATGTTGTTCTCTGCCGAGTAAGGCGTATGTTAAAGGAATTCAGACACTTGCTTCTGGAAGAACGTTAGACAATTTCGCATCTTCTCAGTAAGCTGAGCAACTGAGGCAATGTTGTATTCCCAGATTGACAGAGAGGCAAGCGTTTTCAGCAACTGGTGGCACTATAAGGTCAAATACAGAAGCCCACTAATCCCCCTTAGTGTCGGCCAGTTCCACGGCTGAGTCAGCTCATCCGTGCTAACTGAGGGGTACAGGGTGAGGCATTAGTGTCTCTCCCTGTCTTCCCTCTTCAGTGTTTCAGCCTTTATGTCTTAACCAAGTGAAGCCTTCTCCTCATTCGCCTTGTTGGGATACTCTAGAGCAGTTACACTTGCTATGTTTTAAAGCAGCAACCACCCCATGTAAAAAGAGCAAAGGAAAGTGAGTAGGCAAACGTTACCGTCTAATGGGACACTCATATCCCATTAGAACCCTTTGTACTTTGAGTTAACATGGTAGTGACTGAGGGAAAGGAACAGATTAATAGTTAAAATAGTTAATAGTTATAGTTACTATCAGGATATAGTATAATAGCAGATGTCAATCATCAAATCCCTACTTCCCCAGTAATTTTCATGATAAAATTGTCATATGTATATTGTGTGTATGTATTTATATTTTATAAAGGAAATGGCCCTTCCTTTCATTCGATTCTTTAAAAGGCTCATACAGTCTATTATCCACTCTTGTTCTTCATATTGGAAAAGCCAGGTAATGCTTGCCATGTGCTAGGTCTCATCCTCCGGACTTCAGTGTTTAGTAGCTCCAGAGGAAAATGTAGGAACTCATTTTTGTGTGTATGTGTTTATTTACTCATTGTCTTTCTCTTTCCAAAGCTTCCTTCCTACCTGCCACCTTAACTATGACTGTGGACAGGGGAGACAACGTGAACATATCTTTCCGAAAGGTGTTAATTAAAGAAGAAGATGCAGTGATCTATAAAAATGGTGAGTCTGTTTCATCCCCTTCCATCCCCATGGTACGAGACCCTGGGTAACCCCGAATCCATTAGACATTGTCATAGTGCAATTTCAATGGGAGTTGCCTAAAAAGCTGCTATGATTCAACCGTGTCAAATTTTGTCTATGACAGAAGTCCTCTTAGACAGTGTGTTTGGTTCTTTAGTTGAGCAAATGGAGACAGGGATTCAAATGTCCATGTGCATGCATGCATGCACATGTAGGCTGTGGGTGCATACACTAAAAACTGTGATCGAACAAGGGAAGTCTCAAATCCACCCAGGTGAGACGTGAGGCTGTCGCACTGAGCGGCTGTTTGATTGTAAAGACGAACAGGAATGTTTAAACACAGCTTGTTTTCCTCCACTTCTCTCCCTTGCCAGGCTCCTTCATCCATTCAGTGCCTCGGCATGAAGTACCTGAGATTTTAGAAGTGAACCTGCCTCACGCTCAACCCCAGGATGCTGGCGTGTACTCGGCCAGGTACATAGGAGGAAACCTGTTCACCTCGGCCTTCACCAGGCTGATAGTCCGGAGTAAGTGATGGAGAGGCCTCCGCTCTGTACTGGTGTAGCTGTTGGGATTTGTGGTTGTGAGTTGTGGAAACTGACAGTTGCTATAGAAGCAAAAGGGAGGCAGCATACCATGGACTCTGCGGAATTTGGCGCAGAGGCTAACAACCAAGTTGCAGAAAAGATAGACTCTAGCGAAGATGTGGGGTTCAGAGATAGTGGGGTTGGACTAAGCTTTTCATCTAGGAGTTTGATGTTACCACAGCTTGGGTCTACATTGCTTTACCTCTGGGTTTTATATTCCCAATAGAAAGAATTAGCATGGTCTAAATACATAGATGTCTACCAGCCTGAACCAGGGAGCCACAGGTAAGCGTAGAGGCATAAAACAGAAGTCAGGACAGTATTGCAGGACCATTCCCACTAGAATGGGCCGTTGCACTGAGGAGGATGGTCTCACTGCGTCCTATGATGTGACTGTTGAGCCATCTGGGCTCCTAGGCAAACATTTCCTCCAAGTCCCATGGGTGTTAGATCATTTAACCCTCTAAAGTGATCTTTATTTTCACATTTGAAAACTGCGAGAGTTAGAACTAGGGGACTTTCCTATTCACCGTGATATAGTTATCATCAAGGTAGAGGGGGCCAGAAACAGTAATTTTTTTATGGAGAAATTGATTTATAGAAAGCAAGAGACTTGCCCTAAATTCCCCTCAGTCCTGCCAAGAGATCTGTGCTTTTAATCACTCAGGTCTTTGGGTCTAAGTCACTGTCTTTTCTCTGATGATGGAACTCTCTAATTCATGAAGATGATTTATTTTGCTTTGCCTCGTGTTCGTTCATCATTCATTCATTCAATAAAGTGCAACGATAACTGGATAACTGTATTGAAAAGCATTGTGTTGGTGTTAAAGACAGAGTATAACACAATAAACCCCTATCCCTTGGGTAATTCCCAGTCAGAGCAGTTATGTAAATAATTAGATAAGTCAGCATTACAGTATAATAGAAGAAATATGGAAAGTGTGGTTCACCTCATTTATGCCCCATGCCATGACACCTCAAGAGATATAAAGTATTCGTAGTCGGGATAATTTGAACTTGACTCAAGAGAAACCTGCCCATGTTCCCCGAACTGGTTTCTTGTGCGGTGCTCATGTAAAGTCAGTCTTTAAAGCCATAAGACAGGATGGTAGTAAACCTGCAGGAGTCAGCTTTTGATGTCTAGCTTTTCCACTACTTCTTCTTGACCTCTCCCCCTGTTCCCTTTATTTTACTACACAGGAGAGCTCAGATGGTAAAGGAGCAATTTGCACTCATTTTTAAAGATAGTTCTTTTTTGATAAAATGCTATCTACTCGAGGCCTCAGAATCTGGGACAAATGGGTGTGTTGCCATGGACCAGACATTAGACTGGTGAATGTCTGCCTGAGAACAGGGAAATCAAAAGGGCTTCCTACTCGTAACTCTCACACGGACACATGATTTCTGGCACTAGTGAGTGGGTACCACCAACACCTAGAAAGTTTTCAGAAGATGTCGCCTGGGACTCTGTTCTGACTCTGCCTTGAGAGAGTGTCAGATCCCACAGATACGGGTACAGCTGCAAGCTGAAAACCACAGGTCGCACCGTGCTCCTGACTAAATAGCTGTAAATCATGGTTTATCTAGCTTCTTTCTGTTTTAGTGAATTGCTAGACCATCTCTCAGAACTCAGGGAAATAATTCAGGTTTATTATAGAGAACACTACAGGGGATTCAGATTAGTGGCCACGGGGCAGAGATGCACAGGTCAAGGTGCAGGGATGGGAGAGGTAGCCCCTCCAGACACTCTGTAAGAAACTTCTAATCCAGAAGCTCTCTCAGTTTTGTGCAAATCATTGGCCAAACTTCAGCCCTTGCTCTTCCTAGAGATTGCAGGTGGGACTAATGTCCCAACTCCCTAGTCATGCCTTGGTGTTTCTGGTGACCCTTGTCATAATGTTGGTTAAGGGCCCCTTCACCACCATAGTTAGCATACAAAAGATATTCATCCCTTTGAAGGTTCTAGAAACAGGGTACCAGGAACTAAGTAGAGGAACAAAATTTTTACTTCTTAATATACTACACTGTCATCTGTAAAAATGTTTTAAATCTTTGTGTGTGTGTGTGTTTCTTTTTTGGTAAGGCGGTCTACTAAGAGTCTCCTAGTTCAGACTCCCAAGTGCTAGGCTTACAGACCTGAGTCACCATGTCTCATTTTCAGCTTTTTGTAAATTGTCAAAACATGAGCAGAAATTAGAAATTGGAGCTTAGCTGGTCTTTTCTCACAAAGCAGAAGATCCCACTTTAATCTCCATCCTGTTTTCTGGTTGGCGTATATGTCATGTCTCTGTGCTAGCACATTTAATAAAGCTACTTGAGAAGTACTGCTAGTGTCTAGAAACACTCAAAGGAAGCTGTAATCACCCATTTAACAATAACCCACAAAGTGGCTAGTTTGGTGTTTAGGAGGGAAGCTGGAGGCATTGTTTTTTTTTTTTTTTCCCCCATAACTACAAGCATCTCGTCTGTGTGAACTCAAGCATACAAACAGATTGGACTTTAACATTTTGTCTTAGGAATCCCACTGGTGGTATTTATAGATGTCAGCATAAATTTTCTCCTTGACAAAAGATTTTTTACAACATTGTTTTTTTTTCCTTTGCGTGCCATGAATACATGATTTCTGAAATATAGAATCACAAAGCTTGAAATAAAAACCAAGTCACGTAAGTAGCTCTTAGTTTCTTCAACCTAAGAGATCACCCTGTTATCCCCTAGAGTTAGTCTTTTCTCTGTCCTGGGATTGGGAATGAAGCTGGGCTACAGCTACAGGTAGACACGCGGCTGGGGAACACAGTCTCCTGTGGGAGGAGCCTGTTCCACTTACATCATCTGCCGTTCTGGCTAGCGTGTGTAAGCGCCTGGTGGCCCGGCTCTCACTATTTGTCTAGGTTCCTTTCTCCTATTGTACGCCAGGGAACCTAACTGTTAGCATTCAGCCATCTGTAATTTTATCTATTAAGTGGAAAGCTGTAAGAAATGGTGGGTGTTGATAGTCTTCCTGATTGTTTTAGAGAAAATACTGATAGCCAGGAGTTCTTGCCAAAGAGGTTTGGAGCTTACATCAGCTGCAGGCATGAATCCAAGCTGTGAGACTAGTGCTTGGAAACAAGGGGACAATGATACTAGTTCCCTACATGAACTACTGAGCTATTGATGAAAACTGAAACTAAGTTTTCAACCACAGAGGGCTGCACCAGCACTCCCAAGTTTTCTGTATATTTGAAGTTATTCTTGAGTCTAATCCACAATCTAAAATTACCAAGCATTGGAAGAAATCACGGAAAATTAATCTAAGAGCAGTTTTACCCCCTTGAGTCGAGTTTGTCTGTCTTGGTGTTTTTTTTTTTTTTTCTTCACTTGTTCCTTATATAGCTTCCCCGCTGAAAGAGTGTGTGGACCTGGCTATTTCTTTTTCTTGGCCTTAGCCCTCCTTCATCTACTCCATGTAGAGTCAATGTGCAGGCTTTCTGGGTATAACTTCCTGGCACAAGAGTTTTTCTTTCCAGTGTTGTGAGTCTGAGGTTTGGATTGCTGCCAGGTTCCTTGGTGGTTGAGATGCCATTGATCTGTATTGGAAATGCTTCAGTCTTGGACCATCCCATGGACATGCCAGAGTTCCTTCCCTCACAGCGCCTCTGCCTGGAACACATCCTCTGGCCTCCTCTTCCTTGCCGTTCTTGTGGTCCTGCACACCCGATGCACATCCCACTCCCACAGAAAGTCTTCCCTGACGCCCCTTTCTATCAGCAGGGCAGGATTTGGTACTCCTTGTCTCTGCTTCTGTCGCTATTTACTGTTTAACTCTTTCTCCCATGTTTCAGTATGAGCTTTCTGCGTGGAGAGAGTGTATTTCCTCTCCGTTCCCCATTGCCCACGGACATGACTGTTATGTGTCAGCTGTCCAGTAACAGTGTGCTCAGTGAACATGTTAACATCCCACCCCCATGTCTTTCTTAACCACAGGATGCGAAGCTCAGAAGTGGGGGCCCAACTGCAACCGCCCCTGTACTAAATGCATGAACAATGGTGTCTGCCATGAGGATACTGGGGAATGCATCTGCCCTCCCGGCTTTATGGGGAGGACGTGTGAGAAAGGTAAGGGAATGTACATGGGGACTAAACCGTAGCTTGAAAGAACCGTCATTACCGAGTGGAGTTTTAAGTCTGGACAGAGATGAGAAGGGGCTAAGTGGCTTTTCTTAGATCTGTGGTGCCATCTTTGTGGATTCGATACTTTTTCTAAAAGTTATTTACGGCAGGCCACTGGAAACTCATAACAGAAAACACCAGCCTGTGGTGCTACAGTCAAAGCGAAGGTCCCTGACCTGGGAAACAGTGCTGGCTCTGAGCCCCTCTCTGTGAGGCAGTTTTCTTTTTTGTGAAGTAGACCATGATGGCAGGCTCGTCTTGGCCCCCACCAGCACACAGATTGGAATCTCCCTCTCCAGGATAGTAGAGTCCAGCAATTCAAGGGGTTGCAGTTTGACTTTGAATCAGTCTTTGTGTCTTCTCCTCCCACAGCTTGTGAGCCACACACATTTGGCAGGACCTGTAAAGAGAGGTGTAGTGGACCAGAGGGATGCAAGTCTTACGTGTTCTGTCTCCCAGACCCCTATGGGTGTTCCTGTGCCACAGGCTGGAGGGGACTGCAGTGCAATGAAGGTAGGCCCCACTTACCCTGGGGACAGGGCAAGCTGCAGCTGGTGCAGGGAGGGCATGCAGTTAGCGGACATTACCAAATAGGAACATTACTTGGTTATTTACTTATTCCTGGGTGCAGGGATTGCAATCCCAGGAGTTTTCAAGAAAAATACATTATTTGGACAGTGAGACTCTGGACCTGGGAGTAGGTGTTTCTCATGCATGTCACCTAGGGATCTTGTTAAAAGACAGATTCTGACCTGCATGGTTCTGGACTGGGGCCCAAGGGTTGGCATTAGTATCGGATGTCTAGGCAGTTATGTTGCTGTTGGGTTTTAGACCATGCTTTGAATAGAAAGATTAAGGAATATTTTATTTTATTTTATTTACACTATAAAATCAGGCTTTAGGAAAGATCCAGATGAGATTTTTTTTTTTTTGAGATAGGATTTCTCTGTAGCTTTGGAGCCTGTCCTGGAACTAGCATTTTAAAACCATACTGGCCTTGAACTCACAGAGATTCAACTGCCTCTGTCTCCTGAGTGCTGGCATTAAAAGTGTGTGCCACCACCACTGGGCCAGATAAAATTTAAGGTTCAGAGGCAGATGGTGGCCCAGCCCGAGAGGAGCGTCAGCGCCACCACTGCCACCACTGCCCATCGCTGTGGAGCTGGTGTGAAATGTGGATTTGTGATATGAATTCATTTGAAAAGCCTCTTTTGGGGTATGACTGTGATTTCTGATGAAACCAGATTGAAATAATTTTCATATTAAAAATTTTTCCACTTGACTTAAAATGCCATGAGAAAACTTGCATGTTGCAAGGTGGTTCTAGCCACCTCCTTGGTTTGGGTACTTTTGGATGTGGTCCTGCTGCTTTACTTCAGTGAGTGCAACAAGAGTGGTGGGAAAAAGGAGGGAGGACTTCCTGATGGGGATGGTCTAGAGCCAGCGCAGAAGGAAGAGGACTTCCTGCTGGGGATATTCTAGAGCCAATGCAGAAGCCTCAAGAAGGTCCTGGAGAAATGGGGAAACCAGTCAGAAGGCGGAGAGTCGTGATGCCTTTGCTCAGCACGCTTGATCCTTCTTCTGTCCTAGGATCCCAGCTCCTAGGATGGGGCCTCCCACGACTGGCTGGTCCTCCACCTGCAGTCCACCTTAGCAACCCATTCCCTCACAGGCCCGCCCCGAGCGGCTCACTCCCCAGGTGTTCTAGGTCTCATCAAATTGATAGTTGAGATAAATAATCAATTACTAATCACTGTTCTCTCATTGTAGTTTTTTAAGGGGTATTTTTACATTTCTCTGCTGAAATTTTTCCTTGTCATGGGTGTACTTTCTCGGACCTCACTGAGCATAATATTTATACTTAATTTAAAAATCGTGTCTTCTCTTTCTAATATTATATCCTTGCAGTTAGTTGCTATTAAGTTTTCCTTTTTTTAAAAAAAAACTGAACACAGTTCTCCATTGCTTCTTATGTTGAGCAATTTGAAATTTTACCATGAACACCCAATGTTACACTGTAGGGATTCTGGAGTATGCTACATCCTTTAGGGGGAATGCTCATTTTGCTTTGTTCTATTTTAGTAGGCAACTACCGAGGTAGGACTCAAGCTACAGGCTGTGACTCCTGGTCATCAGGTCAAACTCTTCTGTTTGTTCACTTTGTCTGGGTTTCTCTCGCTAGGCTGAGCATGCGTGGTTCAAGGGTTAGCCAAAGAGCTGAGTTTTCTTTCTAACTCACTATTTCTGATTTCCCTTTTCTCTCCAGCTACTGATTTCTCCAACTCTCTCCCCCAGTTTGTCAGGTCAGTGAGATGACAGATATTTTTGTGTTTTATTCTCTCACACGGTGTCAGTATGTCTCACGTAGGGTTATACCCAACACTTAGGCAAAAAGCTGAAAAATGAGAAACACACCATTCCTGTCTTCCAAATTTCAATCCCCCTTTGGAAGTTCTATAGTTGCCTACATACCTTCTCCAGTGATCTAGAGTAATTATTTTCTGAATATTGTACTTAGAAGAATGTCCTGGTAGGAAATTACTGAGTTCTCTAGAAGCAAAACAGCGTAGCCTTTAAACCTCAGTAAATCTCACAAAAGACACACTGCTGTTTATAAGTCAGAGAAATTGATAGTGTGGAAGGAAACCAAAACTAGCCATTGAGAGCCTTAGTTTTCTTCCTTCCTCTATGCTAACATTGGTTTATGACATCTCTGTTTCCAGCATGCCCACCTGGTTACTATGGACCAGACTGTAAGCTCAGGTGCCGTTGTACCAACGCAGAGAGGTGTGATCGGTTCCAAGGATGTCTCTGCTCTCAAGGATGGCAAGGGCTGCAGTGTGAGAAAGAAGGTAAAGCAAGGTAACCTGTGGTCAGGGCGGTGCTCAGCGTATCTGAGGAGACCCCCTCTGGTGCAATTCCTGCATTGGCATCCTAACATCTTCTAGCTATTTCTTATACGCTGTGCGCATGTATACACACACACACACACACACACACACAAACACACATGCACGCACATGCACATACACCAAAATAAGACAACAACAAGAAACACCATTCTAATTCTTCCTAAGAATCTTTATTAGTTCCTTTCCTATTGCTGTGATAAGACACCATGGCCAAGACAACTTATAAAAGGAGTTTAATTTAGCCTATGGTTAAATTAAAAGAGACTCCAGGGGGCTAGAGTCTCTTTCTGATGGCAGAGTAAAGGCATAGCCATAGGTGGTTAGAACTTCAGGAAAGAGCTCACAACTTGATCCACAAGCAAGAGGCAGTACAGAGAGTAGGCTCATGGGGTCTTCTGTTCTCATTATAGGCAGTGCCATTTTTATTTGACTAGCTAGATATTGCTTTGGGGAGTTTGTCCCTGTCGCTTTTGTGATGCAATTGTGTATAATTTCAATCACTCCTTTCTTTTTATTTGTATGTCACTTACAGACTTCCCAACCAATGAAAGAGCCCTCATACTTCCACACTGAGGCTCATGTTGTTGACCGCAAGGTTATGAGGCTGTCTCCTGAGGCTCATCCACTCATTCATTCATTCATTCATTCACTCATTCACTATCTGTCTATTTCTTCTTTTTTTTTTTGGTAATGGTACACTTTGAAAAGCAAGATGGGGACTGAAAGCTAGCTCTGGGGGGAGTGTGTGGCTATGATGACCATTTTAATATTGGGCGTTTCCCTTCCTTCCAAGTCCACTGAGGGAGCACAGCCCTGTGAAAGAAGAATGTGCACCATGGCTTCAGGAAGCCCTGAGCTTGAGGCTGAGTTTTGAGGTTCAGTCCCTTCTTCTCTAAAGTGGAGATGACAGAAGGGCCCTCAAGTGTACTACGCAATGATAAAACAAAATAGCTGTAAGGTTCTCAAACAGAGTAGGTTTCTTTCTTTTCCTCCTGCTGTAGTAAACTACTCTGACAAAGCAATTTAAGAGAAACAGGTTTTATTTTGGCTCAGAGTTCAAGGTAGGTCCCTATGATGGCAGCGTGGTGGAGGCATCAGGATCTGAAGAGGATGGTTGCACCGAACCCGAGTCAAGATGCAGAGATCAGCCAATGGTAGCGCTAGGGATAGTACCACTCACAGTGAGCGCACCTTTCAGCCTCAGCCTATTCATCTCTTGCAGCGTCTCTTGCAGACAAGCGCATAGACCCATCTCCTGGTGATTGTACATCTTGTCAAGATTAACTCAGCTACAATGAGTGCTTGCTGGAGCAGCCATCGCTGTTACGTTGAAGATTAGACTACATGGATCTAACATCTGTATTTTTTTTTATTTAGGCAGGCCAAGGCTGACTCCACAAATAGAGGATTTGCCAGATCACATAGAAGTAAACAGTGGAAAATTTAACCCCATCTGCAAAGCCTCTGGTTGGCCACTGCCTACCAGTGAAGAAATGACGCTGGTGAAGCCGGATGGGACAGTGCTCCAGGTAAGCGCCATCCATTCCCCAGTATGCCCGCTTAGCATCCTAAACTGGCTTCAATGCAGTCATCTGTCTCCAGAAGCTAGATTTTACTCAGGCTTAACCCGTCCCTGACTCACCGGTGTGTTGACAGCTGTGATAAGGTGGCATGTTCCTGGGGTGCAGAGTCCACTTGCTGCAATCACTCAGACTTCCTCTGTGTGGGCAGCGCTGTGGTGCCATGTTTAGAATTTGCCATCACTTTGGGGCTGTTAGCACTAACTGTCAAGGAGAGCCCCTGTCCTATAAATGTCCAGCTGTGTGTGGTAAACTATGGACCATGTCAGGCCATGCGAGGCCCTGCCCTCACGTTATCTCCATGTGTCTAAATCAAAAAGAGCAGCGTGGCCTAGGGGCCACACAGAGATATTTAAACCCATGAATCAGCAGCATTCTGGTGCTATTAAGGCCTGAGCCTAGGGAAGGTCTCTCCCGATGCTATATGCCCATCCTGGACATGAACAGCAAACAAACCAGAATAAAACAAAGCAAACAGAGGGATAAAAACAAACAAAAAACATGATAAACACATATGCATTCAGAGACAGACACATGTGCCCACATAAAACCCAGAAAAACACAAAATCAGGCCAGGGGATGGTGGTGCACACCTTTAATTCCAGTACTCAGGGAGGCAGAGGCAGACAGATTTCTGTGAGTTTGAGGCCAGGCCTGGTCTACAGAGTGTATTCCAGGACAGTCAGAGATACACAGAGAAACCCTATCTTGAAAAACCAAAATAAAAAAAAAAATCCAAAAAAACAAAATCAGAAACCATAATAAAGTAAAAGACAAAAGACAAGTAAAGTGAAAAACAAAACAAAAAGCATTATGAGCAAAGCTTTTCCAAGAAATACCATTGAGTTCAACTTGTCTTGTCCTTGTATCATTGGGTACAGGGCCTCCCTTAAGTGTGGTTTGTATACCCAGTGAGACTCCAATGGCGAAAATGACTTTTTCCTTTGAAAGTGGCTGTCAGTTGGTGATAACTTCTAGTTTGGGCATGGGAGATTGTGTCTTCTCCCCCTCCCAGCACTGGGACCCCAGTGGTTTGGACCCGTGCAAGCCCTGCACATGCTGCCCCAGCGTCTGTGAGTTCATATGTGCATTGGTTCCGTTGTGTCTGGAAGACACTGTTTCCCTGGTGTCTTCCATCCCCACTGGATCTTTTTTGTCTCCTTTTCCACATAGATTCCTGGGTCCTATGGGGAGGGTTTTGATGAAGGCATTGCATTTAGAACTGAGTGTTCCAAGGTCTCCCACTCTGCACATTGTCCAATTATGAGTCTCTGTATTTGTTCCCATCTGTTACAGAGGATCTGATGTTGGCTGAGTGAGACACTGATGTATGGGTATAGCAGAATGCAGTTAGGACTCATTTTATTGCTAGCAGAACTGTGGTTTTGGTTTTCCCCTAGGTCTGTCTAGTCCCAATGTCGTCGTCGTCGTCGTCTTCTTCTTCTTCTTCTTCTTCTTCTTCTTCTTCTTCTTCTTCTTCTTCTTCTTCTTCTTCTTCTTCTTCTTCTTCTTCTTCTTCTTTCTCCTCCTCCTCCTCCTCATTTTTCCTCTCTCTCTCTCTCTTCTCTCTCTCTCCTCTCTCACTGTCTCTCTGTGAATGGACATTCATCTCAAGCATATCTAGTCTTAGGTTCATGGCCATCTGAGCAGTGTTAGGTGTAAGTTTCTTCTCAAGGAGTGAGCCTGAAATCCAATCAGGTAGTGACTTGTTACTCTCCCAACTTCTGTACCACTATTGCACCAGCAATACGCCGTCATTGTAGGCTGCAGGGCTGGGTTAGTGGTTACTTTCTCCTCTGGTAGTGTACAGACTATCTTCCAGTACCAACAGCACTCTTCGATAGGGGTGAAGGCTCTAGGTAGGAACCAGCTTGACTTCTTGGTGTTCAGTGAGTGATGTCAGTGTTGTCTTCAACAATAGGATCTCACTGTCAGTCTGTGGAGAGCTAAAACCAGCCATGGTAATAGCCTGGGTTGTTTGGGGGTTTCCGTGAGGCCTCTTTGACCAAGAACTGATTAGATGTAACCTGACGTTGGAGGTATCACTTGGTGACAAGAGATAACTATCTAGTTGGGCCTTTGTCTCCTCTGCCATTTGGTGATTCCATTCAAAATTTGCTTTTTGGGGTCTGGGTTATCTCACTCAGGATGGTTGGTTTTCTGTCTCCATCCATTCACCTGTGAAATTCACTTTCTCTTTTTATCAGCTGAGTATTATTCATTGTATAAATGTCCCATGTTTTCATTATATGATCTTCTGTTGAGGGACATCTAGGAGGTTTCCAGTTTCTGGCTATTGTGAATACAGCAGCAATAAACATGGGTGAGCAAGTGTCTCTGGGGGAAGATAATGCATTCTTTGGGTCTGTATCCAAGAGTGGTATAACTGGATCCTGATGTATATTTATTCCCAGCTTCTTGAACCACCACACTGATTTCCAGAGCGATTGTACATGTTTTCACTCTACCAGCGATGGATGAGTGTTCCCCTTACTCCTCATCTTCAGCATCACGAGCTGTCATTTGTTTGATGTGAGAAGACACACCTTAACTGTGGATGATGGTCCTAATCTAAGAAGTTCTTGTCCATGCCAATGTCCTGAGTGTTTTCACATCCTGTTTGGGGTGTGGTGAGACTGTGGTCCAGTCCTATAGACTGTGAACATGCAGCTTCTTCAGTGTCAGTTACTGAGAAGACTATGCGTGCTTGTTCGAGTGTCTATTTTTTAGCACTTTGGGCATATTAGTTTGCTTTATACATAGGTCTACTTCTCAGCTTGCTGTTCTCTTCCACTGGTCTGTGCTTATTTCATGTCAATGACGTGCTGGTTTGATCACTATCATTTTGCAGTGTAGATGGAAATTGTTAGGACTCCTGCATTTTGTTTTTGCTTGATTTTTCTTTGCTGCCAATTAATACATGTGTGAGTCCGTGTGAGTACACGAGAATATGTGCACTGTATAGGTTCAGGAGTATTATTTTCTGTCAGCACAGAGGCTGCACTTTAATCTACTGCTGTTTTAGCAGTAATTGCATCTCTGAAGCTACTGTCTGCTTTGCTGGCAGTGGCCCAACGGCTCAGGCCATGTCTGGCAGGAATTCTCTCCCTGTAGGCACCAGCTCTGTCACTGCCACCAAATATGGCTTTTAATTAACGGTCTATTGTTCTATTTATCAATTAGACCCAGGAGTTAGAGGCTAGGGTGAAAACCTGGTAGCTCAGAGAGGCTGACTGGCAACCAGCCGAAAGAGATCATCCTACATTTGGTCAAAGCAAAAAAAAAAAAAAAAAAAAAAAAAAAAAAAAACAAACAAACAAACAAAAAAAAAACAACCAAGACCCAGCAACAACAACAATAACAAAAAACAAAACAAAACAAAAAAATAATAAAGCCCCACCCCACTCAAAGACCCTCCCTACCACTTCCTATGCACTCTGTCGTCTTCCAGGTACCCTCTGACTCTACATGATTATTTTCTGTCAATTAGTTGCTAACTCAGCCCCCTGACCCAAAGTTGACTTTATTTCATTAGCACAAACACAGTGTTCACAGTGTGACCGAACATCCCGCAACACAGGATCTCGTGGAGGCCAAAGAGGGCATCAGCTCCCCTAGGACTGGAGCTATAATTTGTTGTGAACTGCTGTGTGAGCGCTGTGTACTGAACTCATACAATTTGAAGGAACAATAATGCTCTTAACCTCTCCAGGTCTCTCCATCCCCTTTTGCTGTCTTGTTATTTGTGGGTTTTTCAAATATAAATTTGGGGGTTTTTCTTTTTCTTTTTTTAGCTCTATTAAGAATTTTGTTGGTATTTTTATAGAGATGGCATTGTTTGCTTTAGATCGTATGAACCTTTTAACAGTGCTTGTTCTTAATCGTGAGCACAAGCTGTCCTTCCACATCTTCACCAATATTTGGCTCTTTCCATTATAACAGTCTTTCACCCCTAAGACTCCTAGTTCTATACTGAATAAGAAGGGAAATAATTGAATGCCCTTGTCTTTTCCCTAATTCTAATGGAAATGATTTACATATTTCCCCACTTAATATAATACCAAATATAGATTTCTTATGTATAACTTTTCTTATTTTGGTATATATTTCTTCTATTTTGAATTTCTTCAGGACTTTTAAAATAAGAGATGTTGGATTTTGGTAATTCTTTTCTGCATCTGGAGATGACTGTTCTTGAGTGTCCATGATGTATAATTTTCTTACTTTGTTGTGATGTTGTATGGATTAGGTATTAGATAATTCTAGCTTGGCAAAAGACTCTGGTAATGTTCCTCCCTTGTCTATTTTATGGGACTGTTTGAAAAAATACTGGTGTTAGTTATTCTTTGAAGGTTTGGTGAAATTCATCAGTGAATCCATCTAGACTTGGACTTCCTTAGGGGGGAGATTTTTTGATTACTACTGTAGTAGAATTGCCTGTTATAGATCTGTTTAAACTACTAATCTCATCATGGTTTAATTTTCATAGATCATATGCATCTAAACATTCATATATTTCTCTTCGATTTGCTAGGTGAGTGGAACATCTTTGCCAGTGTTCTATTGCTGTAAAGAGACAGCATGCCCACAGCAACTCTTATAAAGAAAAGCATTTAACTGAACCATTCTTATAGTTTCAGAGGTCCATTCTCTCATCACGGTAGGAAGCAAGGAGGCACTTGGACAGACATGGAACAGTTCTAAATCCCATCTGGATCCATAGGCAGCAGGAAGAGAGAGATTCTGGGCTTGTCTTAAGCTCTTAAAAACATCAAAGCCCACCCCCAGTGATACACTTCCTTCAAGGCCACACCACCTATCCAACAAGACCACACATCTTAATTCTTCTCAAGTAGTGCCACTCTCTGATGACTAAGCATTTAAATGTATGAGCCTATGGGGGCTGTTCTTATTCAACCACACAGTAGAATATATAAAGTAAGATAATAATTTTCTTCATTTAGGTATCTACTGTAATATTTCTTTTTATCTCTAATTTTATTAATTTGGGTTCTCTTGCTTAATTTGGCTGTCTATTTTGTTAACATTTTTAAAGAACCAATTCTTGGTGGTTTTGCTTTCATTCTCTATATTGTTGTTGTTGTTCTTGGTTTCTATTCATTAGAATGTCCTGATCTTAATGATGTCTTATCATTTACTGACTTGGGGGTCCGGTTTGTTCTTGTTTTTCCATAACTTCAGGGTGTATCATTAAGCTAGTGTTTCTCTTTTGTGGTAATGTGCATTTCTTCTTCATACTAAATACGTGTTTCCTGCTTTTGTTTGTTTGTTTTTTGAGACAGGGTTTCTCTGTGTAACAGCCCCAAATGTCCTAGAACTTCCTTTGTAGACCAGGCTGGCCTCAAACTCCAGAAATCCACTTGCCTCTCCCTCCCAAGTGCTGGGATTAAAAGTGTATGCCACCACACCTGATGTAGTTCCTTTTTAAAATAGTACCTACTAGTTCATGTCCTTTAAATGGGAAATTAAGACCATTAATATTCAGAATTAATATTTAAATGTGTGTATATATTGATGCCATTTTATTTCATTGATTTTGTAATGTTTGGTATTTTTCTTCTTTCTTGATTAGCTATTCTATTATTCTAGTATGGTTTAAAGTCTTTCCTATGACTCTGTAGGTACGTTTTTTTTTTCCAGTATTTCTTCAGTATTCAGGGTTAATTCAAGTATTTTCCATAAAATTTTCTTAGTGGTCATAAATTCCTTTAGTCTTCTTTCTATTGTTGAAAATAAATTTTCTTTGATGACAGATAACTTTGTTGAGTATAGTTTTCTGGGTTGGTAGTTGTCTTTCAGGACTTGAAATATTTCAAGTTCTCTGGACTTTTAAAGTTTCAGTAGAATATCTGCTGTTATTATTAAATTAGCCTTGCTTTTATATAAGACATGGTGTTTCACTCTTGCTACTTTCAATGATCTCTCTTTGTCCTAAGTATTTAGTGTTCTTAATTATAACAGAACAAGGAGGTTCTTTTATGATCTGTTTGTGTGGTGCCTAAATGACCTCTGTATCTGAATTGGCATCTCTTTCCCTAGCTCTAGGAATTATTCCGTTATAATTCTTTTGAAAATGTTTTATATGCCTTTAGAATGAGATTCTTGCTCCGTGACTATAAACCACAGATTCGTCTTATCAGGGTGTATTGGAATTCCTAGTTTTACCTTCTTACTAATTTATCTTTGTCTTTGTTTGATGTTGATTATTACAGTTTTTCATCCTTCAGTTTTAGATATTCTGTCCACTCCTTGTCCCAGGTCATTGCTAAGACTTTCCACATTTTTTTTATTTGACCCTGATTTCATTTCCAACATTTCAAACTGTTTTCCTATCTCTTTGTTTAAATTCCTCTTTCACACCAGTCATCAACAATTCATTCAATCACCTGTTTCAAAATCTATTGGTTTGTGTCTTTGAACATACTTGTAATCATGTTTTTGAGTTTTTTTTTTTAATCTGGAATTTTGTAGCTCACTCTCACTTGATGGCCATTATTGGAAGATTAGTGATGTTGTATTTTGGAGAAGGTACATTGTCTTAATTTTCACGTTTCTTATGTTACTGTGTTATAATTTACAAATTTGTCTTATTTTATTTTCTGCCTTTTTTTAAAAGTAGCTGTGTTCTTCAGTTTAAGTATTTATAATATTCAAGTAGTACTTGGATGTTATAGAATTGAGATGTAGAAAATAGCTCTTTGGGGTGTCTGGTTTAAAATCTAAATTATTTCTGAGCAGGTTACTAACTGTGAGAACAACCGCAGCACCTGAATATCTCCACTGTGCAAATGTTATACTAGTCAATGCACAATACCTGCCCCTTTTTACTTCAATAGCTGTTGGGGATACGTAACCAAGATTAACACGGGTGTATTTGAATTTAATTTAATAATATTAGGAGTGGAATGGTGAGGGAAGATAAGGAGAAGTCAACTAGATCGACTTTGAAAAGAAAAAAAATCAAGTTGATAAAGAAGCTAAGAGAGGAAAGTTAGATATTGTCAGGACCCACACAGAGACTTCAGAGATTGTTAAAGCTATGGAAATCGGTGTTTAAGAAGGAAAAAGAATAGAGGATAAGAATGAGAGAAGCAGGAAAAATCATAGAAATAAGGAGGGCATGGCCATGAGGTCTTGCTGAAGGGAATAATGAAGAATGTCAAAAAGGATACTATGTGGGAAGACAAAAACAGGTGTTAGAGGAGGCCACTTGTTTCGTTCCCGGCCGCTTAGCCCTGAAATAATCACACAGAAACTGTATTAATTAAATCACTGTTTGGCCCATTAGCTCTAGCCTCTTATTAGCTAACTCTTACATATTAATTTAACCCATTTCTATTCATTTGTGTATCGCCACATGGCTGTGGCTTACTGGCTAAAGTTCCGGCGTCTGTCTCCAGCGGGGCTACGTGGCTCCTCTCTTGATCCATCTCCTTTCTCCCCACATTCAGCTTAGTTTTCCCCACCCACCTCTATTCCCTGCACAGGCCCAAGACAGTTTCTCTATTAATCAATGGTAATCACAGCATACAGAGGGAAATCCCACAACAAACAGGCCTGAAACCTAAATGAGCAATATACAGTCAGAAGCATGACCGTTATGTGACATATGTACGAGAGTGGAAACTAAATGAAGGAAAAGAAGAAATAGAAAGAATATGTCTGGAGTAAATCGTTGGCAGAGCTGCCCTGAGGTGAAAGATGAAGTTCTCACACTCTTCTGACTCTAGCAGGTTCCAGACAGCACCGCAAGTGGGAGGAGCAAGGGGAATAGGAAGGAGGTTGTAGGTCCCTTCCTGCTAGTTCTTCCAGCCCTCTGCAGGTCTCTGCTGGTCCTGCAGGTCAGTGTGTGAGACACGGCTTCTGCAGCTCTCTCCTGGGCAGTAGGCAGGGCCTGTAGCTGGACTCTGATGTGTGCTTTCCTACAGGGATGTCCCTGGCTTTAGAAAGTTCATGAGAAAAACTTCACCTCTTGCAGACTAAGAACGTACTGTGTACTTTTTTTTTTATTTAGAATATTTTTTAAAAAACTAATTATTTTTTAAATTTTTATTTTACATTCTAACCACAGTTTTTACTCCTACCCCTCCTCCTGTCCTCCCTCGCCTCCCCTGCAGGCCAACCCCCATTTACTCTTCCCAAAGGGTAAAGGTACTCATGGGGAGTCAATAAAGTCTGGCACATTAAGTTGGGTTAGGACCAAGTTTCTCCCCATTGCTTTAAGGCTGAGCATAGCATCCCACCCTGGGCTCAACAAGCTAGCTCATGCACCAGGGATATATCCTGGTCCTACTGCCAGGGGCCCCTCAGATAGTCCAAGCTTCACTACTGTCTCTCATATGGAAAGCCTAGTTCAGTCCCATGGAGGCTCCACAGCTGTCGGTCTAGAGTTCATGAGTTTCCATGAGCTTGGTTCAGCTGTCTCTGTAGATTTCTCCATCCTGACCTTGACCTCCCTTGCACATATATTCCCTCCTCCTTCTCTTCAGCTGGGTTCCTGGAACTCGGCCTGCTGCTTGGTTGTGGACCTCTGCATTTGGTTCCATCTTCCTGTGTATTCTTTACACTGTTTTCTTTCCCAGAGTTTTAATGATGACTCTTCTACCTCACCATAGTCTCCAGAAGTCCTAAACACAGAGCGGTTTCAGTGACTATTTTGCTACTTGTTTTCCATCTTTGTTACACATCTCTCTCTTTCTCCTTTCTTGTGTGTGTGTTTTTTTTTTTGTTTTGTTTTGTTTGTAGCAAAGTGGTTTTCTTCAGTGACATGTTATAGTTCCTAATTATTTTTTGTTTATCTATTATAGAGTTTTGCTTTGTGGTTACAATGAGTCTTGGTGATATTTTTGTATAAGTGTCTGTTTTCAATGTTGCCAACTTAACATTGTTTATAAATATAAGAAAAGAAATAGGGAGAGAAAAACACAGACACAGAGAAGCCACGTCTGTACAGATGTGCCTGTCTTGGCTGAAAGGTTAGACCTTGTTTCACAGGGCTCACATCTGGGCAAGGTCAATGATGCCTTACCCCATCCATACCTCCAGCTGCCATTCAGCACCTACCGTGGCTTGAATGCAAGCCAGCATGGAGGAGATTTTTAGTTCAGCGCCAGCCTGTCTACTCTGTGTCTTATAACCAAGCTGTGAGATGTTTTCTCTAGTTCTAGTAGGACTAGAACTGTGTTGTCTGGGAGTTTTGGGGGCCTCCCAGGCTCACTCCTGTGGAGGTGTTTCATACTGGGAATTGGGATCCAAGTTAATATTCCACTATTTCCAAGGGCAGCGGTGTCCAGTCATGCAGGGCAACTTCTTTCAATTGCGTTTTGATTTTTTTCATGTGTGTTACAATAAAACAGCATCTCATATATGACTTTTTTTATACTCTCTTTATTCCCAGCTAACCTTGTCTCTCCTTGTAGCTCATTTCCCTAATCCTCCCACTTCCCTTCTTGCTTTAATCTTACCATTCAGTAGTTTCTCTCTTCCTTTTCCTTTTTCCTGTGTCCGACTACCTCCCTCCTCTTCTTAGTTTCCTGGCTTCTGTAAGTTCTCCATGCAAAGCAAACAGAACTAAAGAGTTGAAGCTGAGACTCACATATGAGAGAGAACATGAGGAGTTTGTCTTTCTGGGCCTAGGTTACCAAAGGGTTCTCTTTGGTTCTGGGCCTCACTGTGGGGGTCCCCTTATTTTGTATAATGCCTTGGCACCTATCTCTCTCTTTCTTCTCAGCACACGGTCTATGTTGTGATGTTGTGATGCTTTGGCTGAGAGAATAGCAGGGTAGGCTGCAGCCATCAGCACTGCGATGCTGGGTCACCCTGGGAGCCCACAGCCATCTAAGACCAGGATATCATAGGGGCGGGGCCAAGGCACACTTTGCTGTGAGCTAGCTACTGCTGGGGTGCACTCAGCTCACTGCAACCCCTCAGAGTTGATACTGGCCCAAAGTGAACTCCAAATAACTGGAGCCATGGATCCCCACCTGGCAAACAGGGTAAGCCTGGAGGCTTTGTTTGCAGCCAGTAGCCTGAGGACAGGCCCCATGTTTGATTCCAAGCCACAATTCCATCTCCAATGGGAGGACTCTTACTGTCTAATGTGCTCAGCAAAGTCAAGGGAGGGGTGGTGGAAGAAATCCCTGGGCTGCTCGGGCAGACAGATGTTCAATTGGACCAGCATCTGGTTGGTATAACTTCAAGGATCTGCACAGTCTTGAGGATTTGTTTGAGGCACATACTCTGGTTATAAATGATGCAACTGAAACATAAGTCTGTTTCACCAGGGGACATGCAGTCCTACTGGGTGCCAAGTCCGGAGGCCCTGTTCTTAAGCACTGATCTCTGGGTATGGGAATTTGGGATCCACCTAGTGCCTGGTCACACTGTTTAGCACTGAGCTCCAAGGCAAGGTCCTATGCCCACGCTTCTTCCCTGCTCATCAGTAGATGGAATCTTGCTCTTTGCTATGGCCCAAAGGTTGGGTGATGGAGGCAATTCCTGAAGAACACGGTCCAGCAATTTAGTTTACAGAGAACATACTGGCAGAGGCCATGAGGCTCTTCCTGACACTGAGTTTCACTGTGATGTGCCTGGTGCTTGCTCAAGTCTAAGGCTTGACTTGATTCCCCCACCCAAGTGGGAGGAATCTCTTTCCACAGTGTGCTGCTTGGAGTTGAGGGAACTCAAAGTAGATTCACCTTCCATCTTCAACAGTATACCTTTTCATATTTTCATGATAAAGCCAGACACTGGTTTCCCTCAGCTCCCATGAAGGCGGAGAAGGAATAGGTCTTTGGGTTTATTGCTCTGTGAAGAGACCAGGGCTAGAAGAGACCAGGGCTAGAGCATCTGATTCAGCTGTTTTCCTGGTCTTCTACCCATAACATTTTATCATTGTCTGCCTCATGTCTACACAGTAGGGAACTGGATGGGTAATTGAGGAAGTAGACAAAAGGAAGAGAGACACATGTGTCTTTATATTCATGTGTCTTTTCCCATTGCACCATACGCAACAGCCCCTCAAATACGCAGGAGACTACTTGGTCCTTCCGTCCTGCCATCTCTGTATTAGACTAGAAGAGAAAAAAAATGCTATGCAGAGCAGTTTTTTAAAAGAATTAAACTCCTTGCTGGTAAGTGTTTATTCCACACTTCCAAACACAAATACAACAGCAGGATCTGGGAGGGCAGCAGTCCAGTATAAACTTTTGGGGCTGCTACAATAGCTTTGGAAATAAGCCAGTGATTATATTAGCATTGTACTTGGCTCCTCAGTCTCTCCTAGAAAACTTCCTGCTAAACAATGAGCTGGGGAGTGTGCTATGGACCTTTGTGTTTAAGTAGCCCAAGAAATGTTAATATGTTTTTCTGTGTTCGACTCTTCTAGCCAAATGACTTCAACCATACAGATCTTTTCTCAGTGGCCATATTCACCATCGACCGAATCTTCCCTCCGGACTCAGGAGTTTGGGTCTGCAGTGTGAACACGGTGGCTGGGATGGTGGAAAAGCCTTTCAACATTTCTGTGAAAGGTACATTTCACTGGCTATGGTAAGGGTATGCTCTTGAAGCAGTGATAGGGTCTGGCGGGTCATGGCATGAATTTTAGATTTTAAGCCTTCCCATAATCAGAACCCACTGAAGGGTTGTGGCAGTGGCTATTTTAAAGAAGTACTTTTAGTGTAGATAACAGTAAGGAGGCAGAACCAAATCAGAGCTCTTAGAGAGGTAACTATGAGATTAAATTCAGCAGGGAACTTCAAGGGGCAGATCCTCCTTCCCCACTTGACAACAATAGAAAACCCCTAAAACACAAGGATGAATCTGACTGCTAACCTTTTATTCAGTTCTTCCAAAGCCCCTGCATGCCCCAAATGTGATTGACACTGGACACAACTTTGCCATCATCAACATCAGTTCCGAGCCTTACTTCGGGGATGGACCCATCAAATCCAAGAAACTTCTATACAAATCTGTTCATCAGTATGAGGCCTGGAGACATATTCAAGGTAAGGTCTGCATACAAGAGGCACCAGCAGGAGGGGTAGTGCCGGGAAAAAGATTTCCCCCACATATCAAAATCTCCTTCTACCCTCATTAGCCCACGCTGCATTTAGGACTATTTTAGTACATGAAGAGGCCATGAAAATTTCAGAAATGACTTTCCAAATGCTGCTGAGCACTTTGGGACACAGACGTAGCCATTTCGTGGGTTACTATCTGTATCCGCGCTCTTTTCCAGGCCTCTGAGCCTCCAGTTGTAGTTTAAGAACTGTATCATGCCTGGCCATGGTGGAAAGTGTGTGTTTCTACCATGGGAACAAGAAAGTCCAGGGCCACGCTGGAAAAGTTGAGGTGCTTAGTCTGCCCGAATCTTGAGCACAGTTGTTTCTGCTCTGCTAGATTTTCTTCCTTCTCATTTCCTACCTTGTTTTATCCTGAAGACTCCTAACACAAAGGGTTTTATAAAAATTTGAACCTGGAGCCGGGCGGTGGTGGCGCTCGCCTTTAATCCCAGCACTCGGGAGGCAGAGGCAGGCGGATCTCTGTGAGTTCGAGGCCAGCCTGGTCTACAAGAGCTAGTTCCAGGACAGGCTCCAAAAACCACAGAGAAACCCTGTCTCGAAAAACCAAAAAAAAAAAAAAAAAAATTTTGAACCTGGAAGAGTTTAGTCTGTGGCGAACAGGATTGCACTCGAGGTAGGAAAAAGAGAGGCAGTGGCCGGTGAGAGCTGCCTGCCCCTTCCTGTTTCTGGGGGGAAAAAAAGAATGCAGCAAACAGACAAAAGATGATGAATGTCATGAAAAAGATAAATGTATCTTAAAACATGCAATTTTTATTTGCTGTGTAATAATGTAAAACAATATTTTTTTTAAAAAGTAAGTAAAAAATAAATAAAGTGTTACCATTTGCTCATGCTGTCCTAACTGGCAGCATGCATCTTGCAGGCAGCCAATCATCAGTGCCCTGCTGGTGGGCAATGTGGATCCGGCCACTCCCAATTTCAGCAGGTTATGCCCTACACTTCTCTTAAATTTCCTTTGTTTTATTGATATAGACACTTGAGAAAGTTATAAAAATAAGACAAAGAGGACCAGATAGCTGGCTCAGTGGTTAAGAACAGTCTTGCTGATGCAGAGAGAAGACTTAGGCTCAATCTCCAGGACCCACATGGTGGCTCACATCTGTGTGTAACTCCAGTCCCAGGGGATTAGAGTCACTATTCTGACCTCCAAGGGCACCAGGAGCCCACATGGTGCCCTTATATATGCAGACAACAAACCCATACACACACACACACACACACACACACACACAAACAAACACATCTAAAAATATAAGAAAAACAGGGATTTGGCTCAATAACGCAGCTGAGCTTGACACAGCGAATAGACAGACAGCATTGTTTATTACTGAACTCCTTGGACTCCATTGTAGACCTGGCCCAAACTTGGAATCTCAAGGATCTAAGGTTGCTTTGTAGCTCTTCTGTTTTCAACATCAATAGTTGGTGTGTGTGTGTGTGTATGTGTCTGTGTGTGTAATATGGTTTTAATAATAAAAATGATCTTCTAAGAACTGATAAAGATAGTTCACGTTTTTCTAACCAATAAGCAGTTTATCATAAGGTAAACCAGAAATTAAACTTTGCAACATCCACAGATATGAAGACAAAGATGAACTGACTAATGGTTAAGAGCAAAGTGCATGCCGGCAGTTTGTGGAAACTGTTTCTAAGAGGCTCTGGAACCCTCATTGTGAGGATACGGCTATTAGAGATCCATTGTCTGCTAACATTAAACAAAAACCTTCTGAGCCTTTTTTTTTTCTCTTGACAGCTTGATTGCAATCAGTGTGTGTCCTTGAAAAGAATGAAAATAGCTTTATTTCATATTATGTTAATCGACCCTCCCAAGTCTGGCATCCTGTGTGGTAGATTTGTGAGGCTTAATTTTGCAATTGAAAATGTAACAATATAGACATGGCCTAGAAATATACGTGCTAATGTACACATTGAAACCTGACATACCTGTTCAAAGGCCTAAATTCCCTTCCATTGGAAACAGTACGTCCTTGAAGATGGAATTACCTCTTTATTTCACCAAGACACTGCTTTTTAAAAACCTGGTTTAGTTCCCCTTGCAGGAGCAGTCACTCCAGTTTAAGGAACATAACAGGGCCCAAACTGAAGGTTTTTGCACTCTCTCTCTGCCAGTGATGAACGAGATTGTCACACTCAACTACTTGGAGCCTCAGACTGACTACGAGCTGTGTGTGCAGCTGGTCCGTCCTGGAGAGGGTGGAGAAGGGCATCCCGGACCTGTGAGACGATTCACAACAACGTCTGTCGGTCAGTGAAGCCAACAGCCATTTATTCCTGAGCTGGGTGGGAGCGGGTAGGAAGGGTAAAGAGGAAGGAAGACCAGGAAGGGTGGTGTCGGCTGAGTGGGTGGGTGGGGACGGAGGTGGAAGGAGCTCGCGGGGGAACGGGTAGGAAAGTGACAGGAAGGCTCGAAACTTCAAGCCAAGCAGATCCTTTATTTGGGCTGGACTGCTGGTCTGTCTCCCTGGGGGAGGGGGACTGTGACCATCCCGGGGACAGAGGAGGAAGCAGATGAGCCTGCAGGAAGGCAAGGCCATCCCTGAGGACTTGAGATTTACTTAGCAGCCACTGTGTTGAGCCTTGACTTCTGTATATCACCCCCAGCTTCCTGTTTCCATCCCAAGGGACCATACCAGGCTTCTGCCACAAACACACTTCAGAAATACAAGTTTATTTATTTAAAAAAAATAACTTCTATTTTCAAAGTCATCCATGCCCATAGTTCAAACATCAAATAGAAGGAAAGGCTTTTGTCTGAAGAACAGTCCTCCTTGGCTCCACCTGCCCCCTCCTTTGGCCCTGCTTCCTGTCAATCAGCCTCCATTTCCATGTTAAGCTGTTTCTTTCAGTGTTTACCTGCATGTTGCTAAGTCAGTGGTTCTAACGTTAGTATCCATCAGAATCACCCAAATTCCTTTTTTTTTTATAAGTTTGTTAAAAAAAAATGTCGGACCCTACTCCAAGAATCTTTAAATTTTTTGTTTATTATTTTGTGTGTTTGAGTGTTTTGCCTGCATACATGTCTTTGCAAGGCATTCATGCAGCGCCAGTGGTGGGACTGGAGTTATAGCTGGTTGTGAACCATCATGTGGGTTCTGGAGATCAAATCTGGTCCTTTGGGAAAAAAGTCAGTGCTCTTAAGCCCTGAACTATCTCCCCAGCCCTCATCCACCCTAAATTTTTAATACAATAGGTTTGAAACAGGGTTATGGTTCAACAGTTAGGGGTCTATCTCACTCACTCACGCTTTTTTTTCTTTCTCTCTTTTCTCTCTCTTGCTTTCCTCTCCTCTCCTGTCATCTCCTCTCTTCTCCTCTCTTTTCTTTCTTCTTTGTTTCCAGAGAGGGCTTCACTCTACAGTCTAGGCCTGGCATTCACAACTTAGCCCGTGTTGACCTCTAGCCGTGGTCATTCTCACGTCTCAGCCTCTCCAGTGCTGGTCACAGTGAGTCACACCTTCGGAGCTTTTCTTGATTTATTAGTGTTTTTCATCATTTCCTAGCCTTGGACTGTGTGGATGGAGGAGGAGCTCTCGATGTGTACACACTCTTTGATGCTAACCTGCATTCCAGTTTCCTGCTACTTGATGCTCCTCTGAAACCCTGGAGTGACATGTGTAATATTCTCTTCCTGTCCTTTGACTTGTTCCGCGTGTTCCAGCATTCTTTCCCTATCTCCCGATGAGCGTCTTATAGTAGCATGTTCTTCTGTGTTTTCTTTGCAGTACCCTGTGTTGTATAGCAGGGCATAGTTGTTTAGCTCTGCCTTATCTTCCTTGTCACTCAGAACAAGTTCCCAAGACACAGGAAGGAAAGGTGTGTTTTGACTCGTGGTTTCAGAGGGTTTGCTCCACGGTCACTTATTCTATCTGTATAGACAAAATATACTGGTGGAGGAAGCCCATGGCAAAGGGATCTTCTTCCTCTTATGGTAGACATGAAAAGCAGAGTAGAAGACAGAGCCAGGCACCAGACAACTCCACATCCAGTAAGTTAATCATCTACGTATGTTTTATGTCTCAGTATTCTAGAATGTTCAAAAGCAGCCCCAGCCTCTGAGAGCCAAGTCTCTTGTACATGAGCTTTTCAGGGGACAATTGGCATCCAAACTACAATAGCTTCCAGACACAGAAGCTTTTAGTTGGAAGCCCAAAGCTCGGAATCAGAGGTTTATTGCTCTAGACCCTTAAAGGCTTATGGCCCAGGGCTTAATGAACACCTAGCACCTAAGTTACAGCTCTAGAACTTTGGCTCTTTGGTTCCTAGAGCCTTCATCTTAATAGTTATCTACTGGGACTTGTAATCCTTGCAAGCACAGCTCCCATCCCCAGCTCCTTAAAACTTGTCTCATAGTCCTCTATAGTCCCAGAGTCCCCGCCATCTCTCTCATCTTCTTAATACTCCCACTGTCCTCCCTTCTTATAGACTCTGACATTCATTTCTCTGTAAACTCTCTAGTCACTTCTAAGGGGACAATAAAAAACGGCAACCCACCCCTACAGAGTTTGTGCTATATTTTTGATTACATTGAATCCCTACTACATATATGTATATGAACCTGCTACATATATATGCTATATATACAAACCCTGCTATATATATGAAAGGTTCACACACACACACGCCACACACACACACACACACACACACACACACACACACCTACTATGTCATTACACTGCACTTAGAGGCAAGTGGCAGTT
Source organism: Alexandromys fortis (assembly GCF_014885135.2). NCBI lineage: Eukaryota > Metazoa > Chordata > Mammalia > Rodentia > Cricetidae > Alexandromys > Alexandromys fortis. Next base: position 16,649,603 of record NW_026067908.1, on the reverse strand, counting down.
AATTCTCCCTTAGTTTGGTATTGAATCCAAGGAGGAAGGCCACAATCTGACTCAAATGGAAAGTATTCATGGGGCAGAACATGAAAAAAATCTCCCCAGACCTGCAGCTCTGCCCTCCCGTCCTCAGAATGCATTCCAGCCAGGATGCATTTAGAGGCCTCTTGGAATATTTCAAAGCACTTGTGGGGTCAGTGGAAAGGGAACCCTTGAAGGTGCCTCTTTCCCACCAAGTGAATTCTGCTGATGCTTGCTTTTCAGTTTGTCTGGCAGTAGTACTGTTTGTTCTAACTGAGGTGGGGAAGGCGAGGGATGCTTGGCNGGGGGAGTGAACGTGTTCTGAGCTCATTGCAGAGAAAAAAACCAGCCAAATCTGGGTGAAGGTAACTATGTTGCCAAAGGGAAGCTAACATAGAGATGGCTGCCTTTAAAGATCCTCCCACTACCCGAAGCGAAGGTGGAGGAATTTTACAAGTGTTTTCCGACACTCGCCTGTGTTGTGTCTTTATAAGCTGACTGAGGATGGCTTCCGTAGGGATTCAACCTCAGGTTAGCAGAAGGAGTAGACGTCACCTCTCTTCATTTTCCTAGATCCTGGTGATAGAATCAGTAAGACTTTCAGAAAGATGCCAAGGAGATGTGGGCCCAACCTCTCGTCTCATTAGTCTATAAACAGCTCTCGGGACTCTTCTTGCTTCCTTTGAAGGAGAGTTTGAAGTGTTTTTCAAATTTCTTTTTTAAATCACACCATAAAGAGTTGGGGGCTTTTTTCCTTAAGTCTGAGTCCTATTACACTATATTGCACGCAAGAGTTTAACACCACAGGGACACTGTCTGTGTATTCTTGCGCTGTGACCACCATTTGTAAAGCATTGTCATGATCTAAAATGTTCTCACGCTGTGCAAATCAGCCCCCCCCCCCAGGGTGATGATGCCACTGTCCTGAAATCAGGAAGGAAGGTTCTTTTCACACTTTAAAGGGGACTTTTTATTTGGAACCTATAAATCAATTACTGTTATTAATTAAAAGTAGACATATTCTTCCTTTATTCATTGATGTGAGACGGGAAAGGAAAGGAGGGAGGGAGCAAATATTGACAGGATTCCTAAGACTTCCCAAACCCTCACCTAACCATTGTCTCATCCTTGCTCCCGTGTCTGGAAGACGAGACCAGCTGTGCCATTTTACAGGTGAACTTAGGTCATGCATTTGCCCAGATTACAAGATAGAAGTGGGATGCTCCTGTTGCTCTATTTTTAAAAACTCACATTATTTCTTTTGGCAACTTCTCTGGTACCCCAGGTTCCTGGGTAAGTGTGGCCAGGCAAGAGGTGTTTGTAGTTGGTACCATAATGGGGTCAGGATGGGGCTAGGGCCAACCCCTCACCATAGTGATATGATACCTGAAATTCCCCTGCTAGGAGGAAGTGACCAGACATTTATAGCTTGGAAATGTCTTTCTCAAAATGGTAACAAATCAAAACCCTGAGTTCATTTCTATCAGTTTCTCTGCTTCCCTTACTAGTTGTGGACTTGGCTTCTAGGGGGGTTCCATTACCCGTAACACTATAAGTTTTTTTTTTGTTGAGCTCCTGCTCTTTTTCATTTCTAGTAACCCTTGGGATGGCTCTGTAATTTCATTAAAGAGTTTTGATGCTTTGTTCCCCCCAGGTCATTTACTATTTTAAGTAATACTGTAATGAACATCTGCATGCACAGATACTTTCATCTTCCTTTGGAATATTTATTTCTCCAGGATAAGTTTCTGACAGTCAGGAGCTAAAGCCAAAAGGATATGGACGTTTGTAAGGTTCTTGGAAAAGTTACCCATGCTGCAAGCTGTTCTCAAGAAGGCTGTAGTTCTGTGTTAAAACTACCCAAAGTATTTATAAAAATTACTGCAAAAATTTACTCTTGTGTTAGGAGGGGAAGGGTCATGGTTGCTTGCTTGTGGTTTTTGGTAGCTTGTGGGTATTTTATGTAATTCTAGAAGCCAATATTGTCTTTGCAGATGTCCTCTGGAACTGCCATTGCTTCTCTCCAAAATGAAAATAACCATCTTCTGGTGATTTTCTAGGACTCCCTCCTCCAAGAGGTCTCAGTCTCCTGCCAAAGAGCCAGACAACTCTGAATTTGACCTGGCAACCAATATTTCCGATCTCAAAAGACGAAATCTATGTCGAAGTTGAGAGGAGGTCCATGCAGAAAATAAGTGATCAGCAGAACATCAAGGTGCCAGGGAACCTGACCTCGGTGCTGCTGAACAACCTAAGCCCCAGGGAGCAGTACATTGTCCGAGCCAGAGTCAACACCAAGGCCCAGGGGGAGTGGAGTGAAGATCTCATCGCCTGGACCCTCAGCGACAGTAAGTAACGGGGGCTGCCCCTGCCCATCCAGCAACGTTTGCCCGCTGTCACTTGAACTCAACTTCTAGCATGAGTCCCTAGAGGTCATAAGGACATTCATTATGTGGATGAAGGCTAATTAGCATTTGTAGAATCATCTTAATGTCCTTTAGTATTTATTATACTGGAAGGTCCACTGGGATTTGGGCAAGACCCTGCTGCAATTTCTCTGTCCCTGCTATGGACTTGTTGATTAGTAACAAGATCAGCAGCAGCAATAATAAAGTTCTCTAGGGCTTTAATAGCTACAGGATAATTTTTAAGGATATTTATTATTATAAATCTTTATATACATGAATGCTGAGCCACGATGAAGGAATCTTCCCCAATTTTATAAACAAAATAATTTTCTTTGGAAATTTTTATAACATACTGTTATCAGAGTTAAAAAATATTTATGAGAGGAGTAAAAAAATCTCTTTTCTTTAAAAATGTTTTGTAGTCCAAGCTCTTCTGTATTTATATTGGTTATTTGAAACCTCAGGTTCTTTGTAATATTGAAACTTCTTTGACTTTGGAAAGTGAGTCTAACTTGATTCATGGAATGAGGACTCTGTCTTTGCAATCTGAAGCCTTGGAAAGATAGCCAAGAGATCCTTTTTGGCTATCCCACCTGCCACGTGATCCTCACTAACCCCAAAGTCAAGGCTGTCTGCTTCAGCTGGTTCTCTTTGCTCAGGAACATGTAGGAGAAACAGCTCCGTATTTCCTCAGTAATACCTTCTTATACCAGCGACTCATGGAAGTCTGCACGGTTTTGCCAGTGTTTAGGGATTATTCGTCATTGCCATAGTTAGAGTTTCTACTGTAGTGATAAAACACCACAACCAAAAGCAGCTTTGGTGAAAAGGGTTTATTTGACTCACACACCCCATGTTGCAGTCTACCAAGGGAAACCAAAGCAGGAATTTGAGGCAGGAACGAAAGCAGAGGCCATGGAGGAACAGTACTTATTTCCAGGCTTCCTCAGCCTCTTTCTTAGACACCTCAGGGGCTCAGGGGTGTGGCCCCACCCACAATGGGCTGGGACTTCACAAAGCAGCAGCTAATTATAGGTCAACCTTTGGGAAGCGTTTCCTCAACTGTGGTTCCCTCTTCTCAGATAGATCTAGCTTGTGTCACTTGAAAAAACAAACAACCAGAACAAGCATTCACAATATATACATACAATCACATACATTAAATATAAAAGTATATATACACATTTATATTTATATATGTAGATACATTCTATATATTTAATTGTGTGAAAGTTAGAAATCATAGAACAGTATAAGTATGTCGTGTAACACGACATAGAGAATGAACAACTATCATGCTTTGTCAGATGTACTTATTTATTTATTTATTATTTTTCTCAGCTCCCCTTCCTTCCTCTGCTCTCCCCTCTACCCTCTCCCACGATCCCCATGCTCCCAATTTACTCAGGAGATTTTGTCTTTTTCTACCATCATCCTGACTTCCACAGTAGCTGCATAGGTGCCCCCAGTAGATAAGAGTTGCTCTTTCTCTCCATCCCCACCAGAACTTATCATTTATTTTCTTGATGGCAGCCATTCTGCTAACTGGCTAAGGCAGGATCTCAACACAGGTTTAAACTGCATTTCCCTGATGGCTAAGGATGCTGAACATGTTTTTAAATGTTCACTGGCCATTTGAGTTTACTCTTTTGAGAAGTGTCTGCTCATCTCATTAGCCTCTTTGCCAACTGTGTATCTGAGATTTCCTGCTCATTTTGTTAGCCAACCTGACAAGTAGGTATCTGAGGTTTTCTTAATGTTTAATGTTCTGAATTCTTTATAAATTATGAAAATTGGTTAATTGTCAGATTGTGATTGGCAAAGGTTTTCTCCCATTTCTTAACCTGTCTCTGTGTCCCACAGATTGCTTCCTTTGCTCCACAGAAGGTTTTTTTTTTTTTAATTAACTTTTAGGCTAATTTTCTATGCTATTAGGATCCTCTTAAGAAAGCCCTTACCTGTGTCTATATCTTGAAGTTTCCCCCTGTTTTGCTGTAGCAGTTTGAGAGTTTCAGGCCTCAGATAGTCTTTAGTAACCATTTTGAAATGATTTTTTTTGCACAGGGTGAGACATAGGAATTTAGCTTCATATTTCTATATCTGGATATCTACCTTTTGTAGCATCATTTGCTGAAGAGGCTGTCTTGTCTCCAGCGTGTCTTCTATGACTTTGCCAAAAGTTAGGTAGTTGTAGGTATGTGGCTTTATTTGTGAGTTCTCTGTTCAAGTTAATTCATCCATGTGTCTACTTTTGGTGGCAGTACTGCGTGACTGTGGCTCTGTGACTATTTGGGGATTTTGTGCTTTTACATAAATGTAGGGATTTTCCATAGTTCTGTGATAAATGTCATCCGAAAGGATGACAAAGGATTGTGTGGCATCTGTAGACTGCTTTGGGTGATGTAGCCATTTTCACAGCGCCAATCTGTGAGCATGGGAAGTCTTTTGATTTTGTAGTCTCGTCAACTTCTTTGGTGTTTGAAAGTTTGCGTTGTAGAGGTCTTTCACCTCTTGGTTAGGTTTATTCCTAGATTATTTATTTGAAGTTACCATGAGTGGGATTTTTTTTTCTTGGCAAGTTGATTATTGGTGAGAAGGAAATAATGAGTTTTGTTGTTCTTTTGAGAGAGAATTTTATGTATTACAGGTTGGCCTTGCACTTGCTATAAAGCTGAAGATGTCTTTGTTTTACTGATCCTTCTGCCTCTTCCTCCTGGGCTGAGTTATGGAATTCAGGCATTCACCATCACACCCAGCTTGTGCGGCGCTGGGGATGGGATGCAGGGCTTCATGTGTGCTAGGTGAGCTCTTTGTCAACTGAGCTACATCCCCGGTTCCTGGCTTGTTTAGTTTGTGTGTTTATTTTGTATCTTGCTACTTGTTAGAAAGTGGTTGTCATATCTGCTTCTGTTTGGGACCTTTAGGCCACTTTAAGTAGAAGCGCATGCTGTTTACAAATGGGGATAGTTTAAATTTTAGATTCCTATTTATAACCTCCATTCTTTCATTATATTGGGGTATATCGGGGTAAAGAGAAACATGCAACACTATTGGTAAGACAATGGAATCTGGAGCAAAACTACCAGAGATGGATCTCACATCTTTTCTTTAACAGTGGTGTGACCCTGACTGAGTCCCAAATCTCTCTGTGTCTCAGTTCTTACAGTAAAGAAGAGAAAATGAGTCAAAACCTGGAGCAATTAGAGGAATATATGGCATATTTTAAGCACCATATAAATGTTAGCCCTCCTAGTCTTTTCATTTCCTCCAGAATCAAGAACACTGTGGATAGGTAAGGGAAGCGACAGAATTCCCCAGGCCTTCATTTCCTGGAAGGAGACAAACACGTGATATATGTATTGTATCGTCATCTCTGGGCCAGTCTCTCACATCTACAGAAGCCACACTCCAGCCAGTGGACCGGAGTCAGCACTTAGGGAGAGCTGCTTCTGTCCATGGCGGTGGATGGTAGTGAACAGGCGGACATAAGTCCTCTCTCAAAAGCATGCTAATCTATAATGTGGCAGGAGATCTTAAGTAAATTCTTTTTTAAATTTCCAGTTCTTCCTCCTCAACCAGAAAACATCAGGATATCCAACATCACTGACTCCACAGCTCTGATTTCGTGGACCATAGTGGATGGCTATTCTATCTCCTCCGTTATCATCCGCTATAAGGTTCAGGGCAAAAATGAAGACCAGCACATTGATGTGAAGATCAAGAATGTCACCATCACTCAGTACCAGCTCAAGGGCCTGGAGCCAGAGACTGCATACCAGGTGGATATTTTTGCTGAGAATAACATAGGATCAAGCAACCCAACCTTTCCTCATGAACTGATGACGCTTCCACCATCCCAAGGTTGGTAGAAGACTGATATCCCCGGAGGGCACGTTTGGACAGCATCAGAGAATCCTGTCTTGAGATACTTGCTCCATATATCTGCCATGGGTTGTCATTCATTTGTCCTAGTAAACTTTATCATCACTATATAAATCCTGAGAAAAATTTCTTGAGAAGGTTCTTTACTGATCCATTTTCTATTATTAAACTTAGAATTAATTGGCCTCAAAGTACATCCCATTAAACAGTCTAAGAAAAATGTAAGTAATATAAATTTCAATTTTACGGACAGAGAGGTACATAGAAACTGATTATGGGACGCAGCTGTGTAGATACTTCAGTGGGAAGGGCGTTCCCTGCCTTTCATTTTTTTCTTGAGATGAATTCTTCTTTTTTAATGACAATATGCTATTCTGATTTTTTTCTCCCTTTCCTGTGTAATCTTATCTAAATGGTTGTAGGTACTAAATACTTGCTAACTAAGCTTCACTATTTGGACTGTAGCTCTCTGAGAGGGCCTGAGATCCTTCCATAATGCCAGGTGCACTATGCCCATTGCTTGCCATTAGTAAAACATGTTGGATATAATTGCATGTACCAGGGCCCAACGTCGATATAGCCACAGCATGAAGACAGATTTCTCATCTGTGCAAATGGTACCACGTGGCACTCTTCGGGGACATATATGTACAAAAAATGTAGTCAGAGATTTCAGAGGAAAAGGCAATGGTGCACATGTAGAATTTGGACCACACTTTACTTTTACAGAAGATATGATAGCTCTTGGTTCTGTGATCAGGGTCATATGTGGTTTTAAAATGCAATAAAAGAAGCTACATATTCATTGATGATTCTGGAATATTTTTTGAAAAGTCCAAGGAATGATGTATCTGCTAAATTATACATGGAAATTGTAATTCTTGAATTGCATTTTTTATCAGTTCTTCATTTTTATAAGTATTGTAGTTTGGTAAAAACACACATGGATTCTATGTATAAAAATGTGAAAATTTTAAACCAAGACACATCAATCAACCCCCCTCACCACTGTTGATGCTTCTAAGATCAATACATAGAAGGAAAGTTAAATACATATATAACACTTTTTAAGAAGTGGGATCATGGATGGTGGTGGTACACACCTTTAATCCCCATACTTGGAAGGCAGAGACAGACATGTGTCCATGAGTTCTAGGCCAACCTGGTCTACAAAGCAAGTTTCAGGACATCCAGGGCAACATAGAAAAACCCTGTCTCAAAAAAAATGGTATCTTAATCTGTGTATTGATTAGTTAAAACCTACTGAGTTTAATATCATTGGGATATAATGGAAAGATGCAGAAGATTTTAAAGCAGTCTTAAATGGATTATCTGGACATAAACCCTAAATGTAAAACTTTATTTTTTTCCCTTCTTGTTCTTTCCTAACTCCTGCCCTCAATAATCACCAGGTTCTCTCCACCCACTCTTTAAAACAGGGGGAAATACATAAAAAAAGAGCTCATATCTTGAGCGCTCTATGCTGTTGGCATCAGGACGTTAAAGAGTTTCTAGAGAAACTGAGCTACAAATCACTAAAAAGTAAACAACTAGTTAAACAACTAAATAATGTTCATCTATGTGGGTCCCTACTTGGAAGCAAAGTTTAACAAATGACATCAATTGGAAGGCATTTTCAAAGCATATTCGTCAATTCTAGAGATCTCGCCACAACCCTGTGGGTTGGACCCATTTCGACTGAGTTTAGGAATAACTGAGTGTCCCATAGGAAGCAGGCAGGCTGGGTGGTTATGTTCCCGTTGCACTGTGTTTCCCATCAGATGGTCTTGGCCCATCCATCACCTAAGCTAACTCAGCTGCTTCCCCTCTGCTCTCCTGCACAGCATCCACAGACTTTGGAGGGGGGAAGATGCTGCTCATAGCCATCCTTGGGTCGGCTGGAATGACCTGCCTCACGGTGCTCTTGGCCTTTCTGATCATGCTCCAGCTGAAGAGAGCAAACGTCCAAAGGAGAATGGCTCAGGCCTTCCAGAACGTGGTACTATCTCATCCTCTTCCTAACTAATCACAGGCTTACCCAGAGGGAGACCTTTGCTTTACAAGTTTTTCTTCCATTATACAATGGGAGGCAAATGACTGGAATTTCTTATTCATACCAGATGAGTTTGCAAGTGAAAAAGATAAACTTGATAATTTCACAGAGGACTAAAACTAAAACAGTATTCCTCCTCAAAGTGTGATAAGTCAGTTGCCTGAGAGAATATTTCGGTAGAATGGACTGCTCATTTTTTTTTTTTTTTGATAAAGGACCTGAGGATAACCAAACCACAACATAATAGTTCATTTTCTAATTATGTGTGGCAGTAAATGATTTTCCACACACTTTCCCATCCTTAGTTCCTATTTCCTATTTCTCAGATCCCCTTGATGCCATCAAGCCCTCCTATATGTAAGAGCTGTGTGTGAATATTCTTTTCCTATGAACAATCTGTGGTTGGAATTTGTGGCACATGACATTGCACTTGACCAGCAGTAATTTTGGAATACCAAAGCCTGGGCATTTCTGAAGCTTATAGCTTCAAGGTCTGGAGAATACATTTGTGCCCAATGTTGCCAATTTTTTATATGAAACGCCGAGCGCATTGCTGTGCTCCTGGTGAAACCTAACTCATGTGCCTGAGTCCTCAAGATTCTCTTCCATGGAGGACAGAGGGACTTCAGTGTCTGATTCCATGCCAGAGCTGGTTCGACTCTGGCTATTACTGGAGAGAAAGGATGGGGGTGGGGGTAGGAGGGATACTCTGAAGGTTGTCATGGTGCCAGTGGTTGGTCAAGAGACTGTTAGTTGCCATTTAAATTCAGGAGAACAAGAGATGTGCTGGATTTTGCCATAAGCACCAGCCATTCAGGGCTATGGTAGGCTCTAGAATTCAGACTTGAATGAAAGAGCATGGGATAGTAGCAAGGAGAGACCAGGCGCAAGATGGTGTTAGGAAGGGCCTCAGTGAAACATGCCCTAGGACCGTTATGAGTTACTTTTCCACTAGAACTACAAACTGATCTCTGCATAGCAGGGTGGGATGCAAACATGTCATTCGGGCTGTCCTCTCTCCTTCTTCAGCCTTCAGACACTGCTAATGGGCAACAGTGCACATGCAGCACTATAGGCCGCAGTTCCATTGGCATGGGCTTGCAAGGTGAAAACTATCTGCATTCCCGTTGTAGAATTAGACATGCGATTTATTTTCCACCTGTGTAGATACAAAGCAGACGATCTTGTGCACAAATGGCCTGACACAGAAATGATAAGAAAATATATATATATTTTTTCCAGAGAGAAGAACCAGCTGTGCAGTTCAACTCAGGAACTCTGGCCCTAAACAGGAAGGCCAAAAACAATCCGGATCCCACAATTTATCCTGTGCTTGACTGGAATGACATCAAGTTTCAAGATGTCATCGGAGAGGGCAACTTTGGCCAGGTTCTGAAGGCACGCATCAAGAAGGATGGCTTACGGATGGACGCTGCCATCAAGAGGATGAAAGGTGGGTGGGTTGGAAGACAGTCTTTCCCTGGGGTGGGAGACAGCCATTTCCTGTTGAGATCTTCCCTTTGTGGCCATATATTATTCAGCCCAGAGGTTGCCCTGGTAGCAGATGTGGTTGTTGTGTGTGCAGATGAAGGTAGTGTTTCCTTTACGGTGAAGCCTGTGACAGATAACATCAGGATGTGGATATGAAGGACAGAGATAGGAGCCACTCAAATACCAATAAGGTGGCTCGTGGGGATTTCGGAATGTGGGTGTTCTGCCACTTTCTGCTCCTTTGGGGGACGTGTCATCATTTCTCACAAGGCTCATTCCTGAACTTGCGTGTGCATCAGAATTACCTAGATAACTTGCTCAAAGACAGGCTCATGCCCTGCCCCCACCCCATCTCCCTTGTATAGTCTCAGTTTTTGATATTTAAGTCTGGACAAGGTTAGAGAATTGCATCCGTGTTTCTGTGTGAGGCTGATTCTATGGGTTTTCATGTTTTTTGAGCATACTACAGGACAGTGAGGAGTCACTTTAAATCTGCTATGTGCCGTGGTAGGACTAAGGCACCAGGAACTAAATCAAAGTATTATCTAAACTTAGAGATTGTTTCTCTCTGTCCATTGGTCTCCCTCTCCCTCTCCCTCTCCCTCTCCCTCTCCCTCTCCCTCTCCCTCTCCCTCTCCCTCTCCCTCTCCCTCTCTCTCTCTCTCTCTCTCTCTCTCTCTCTCTCTCGCTTTGAGATTGGGTCTGTGTATCCCAGACTGACCTGGAACTCACTCTGTAACTAACCTAAAATTCAGGGCAATCCTCCTAGCTCTGATGTATAGGCATGAACAGTGATACTTTTAAAATAAACACACACAACACTTAATAGCTATAAATCTTTTTTCTGTTCTGCTTTTATCACAGAACGTTTAGGGAACACTGAAAACAGCAAGGAGGGAGGGGACTTGGAATACAGACTTAGGAAATTAGCTTTTATTAGGATCCTTCCTGAGCCTGTTTTTTTTTTTTCTTATTTCATGTACTGTGAAAAATTAAAACAGCTTACCTGTGTGCCACTGCAGAAAATTTTCACAGGTGGAGCAATACATTCTAGATCAGCCACTGACAATACGCTGATTTTTAAGAGGCATTGGCTCTCGGGACCAAAGCTACACTGTGAGGGTCCTGTGATAGGAGCAGGGCAGTGGGCCTGGGATGTCCGGTCCATCCCTATTACAGATGCTTCTGACCCACCTGACGAGTTGGCACACTCTCTAAGCCTGTTCTGCTCTACACACATCCACCAACACCCCTACCCTAATCGTGCTCCTGTTCAAAAACCACTGACCAGTCAGCTCGAGCATCAACCAACAGTCTTTCCTCTGGTCCAAACCTGATAGTTCTTCTCACCAAGTGTTACAGAAAAGACAGGACAGGAAGAGTAGAAAAGCTGCAGCTCAATTTCCTGACTCTTCAGCAATCTTGGACTATGTCCCCATGAGAGCGGTAGCGCTCATCTGGGCTAGTTTTGCTTGGGAGGGGGCATGGGTTAGTTTATGGATACATCTTCCATTGGATTGCTGGTATCTAGCAAGTGAAGGCCAGGGATGCCACTGAACATCCTCCCATGCTCAAAGTAGCTCCCAGTAACTCATACTGGTCCAGTCATCTGCAGTGAGTCTGGGAAACTCTGCTTTAGACAGAGTTTACCAAACCCCTGATGGTGACTGGTCCAGCAGTCCCGGGGTCCAAGACAAGACGGTTCCCTTTGGAAAGGTGCCATGTAGCGACATTACAACCCTTGTCTTCCTTTCCAGAATATGCCTCCAAAGATGATCACAGGGACTTCGCAGGAGAACTGGAGGTTCTCTGTAAACTCGGACACCATCCAAACATCATCAATCTCTTGGGAGCGTGCGAACACCGAGGTAAGATGCTCCCACCCTGGCAGATTTGAAAAGATAAGATAGGAACATTCCGTAACAAAAGGAGGAAAGATAATAATCTTGAGAGCGTTGCTTATTTTAAAGCTACAGCTTCAAGCTGAGTATCTGTCTAGTCCCATGGTTAGGGGGTGCAGCTGAGGCTAAGTCATTAGGTAGCTGAGGTGGCTTAGCTATGAATAGACAAGACATCCATGGCTTCTTCTCACCCTTATCCTTACTAACCAAGGGAGTATTTAAAAATTGAAATTATTACTAGACAAATGCCGGAAGTCTTCCTTTAGGATTAGAAACAACGGAGTGCATTGGTTCCTGTAAACTGAATTTTTTATTTTTATTTATTTTTTGCTTTGAGTTTGGGTCTCACCATAGACCAGGTTGACACGGAACTCACTCTGTAGCCCAGGATAACTCTTCCAACACCAAGAAATTAGTGTTCTGAATTTTGAAGGACCAATATCAGTAATGCACCATGATGTGAAGTGCTGATAATGCTTAGGTTAAATATAATATCAAGTTCATATGTGACAGTTCAGGCTTTAGCCAAAGTGTTTTTATTTCAGTTATATTGTAGCTTTACAGCTGCTTGATGTTCCCATAGTTTTAAACCTAGGAGTTAGGATGATTCCAGCGTTTGCTGCTGTAATGTATGTAATCAGCTGCGAAGGGGATCACAGCAAAAGTCTTTTAGGAGTTTGCGTCTCCCGCCATGCTTCATGGGTTTGTGGTTCCCAGTCTGCGTCTCAACAAAACTCCTCATGGAAAAGTTTGCTCCTACAAAATAGAAAAGCTCCATGCTGTACTTATTTATAAACCTGACAACCTTTTGCTGACTTTCTCGGCAAAAACATCCACAATACAAAAGAGATGACTTCTATTTCCTAGATTTCTCAAGCTAAAAATATGGGTGTTTTAAGCAATATATCATCCTATGATCCAATAAGGGTGTAATTCTGAAAGCCAGATCACGTCCGTTAGATTAAATAACAAAGTAGTGACATTTGTTTTTGAGTTATTTCCTGGAAACAATAGTTGGTGTGGGACAGCAGTACATAAAAAAAAAAAAAAAAAAAGTCCAGGGCTTAATGATTAAGAGCACTTGCTGATCTTGCAGAAGACTTGGGTTTGTTGTTTGTTTCCCACACCCACGTGGTAGCTCTTAGAACCATCTGTAGCTCCAGTTCCAGAGGGATTCTGATGCCCTCTGCTGGTCTCCATGGATACCTACTCCAGTGTGGTGTACATACATGATCCCAATCAGGCACACATAAGCATAAGATTAAAATAAAAATCAGACAGTAACTGAAATGTGTCTTAAAAAATTGTTTTTATCACATTATCACATAATTGCTTGTATCTTGAGAAAGTAAAGAAAGCACACTCATGATTTTCCTTTCTTCATGGTATAATGGGGTTCACGTGGGAATACTTTTCTTTCACTTTCTGGCAGGAAGGGTGGGAAGAATTTCAATTTCTTAAAAATATCTTTAAGTTCAAATCCACTTGATGTTTTAAAATGATGGCTTGGGCTCTAGTGTGTGACACACATGTGCACGTGTACACAAATATCCTTCAAAGCAAGAAAGTGACTTCGTTTTTACTGTTTTTTAGCAACAAGGAACGATTAGGAAAAACAACAAGACAGGCTTTCTCTAGGAACTCTGTTGTTTTGCTTTATTCTCCTAAATTCAAGCTTTCTGATGTATGTAAGCAAAATATAATTTAAAGACTAGTTCCCAAAATATAATTTAAAAACTAGAACCCTGTCAGGCAGTTGCCTACGGAGCACTTAGTCACTTAGTGCAGTTTTCATGGGAAGAGAAGGCAGAGGAGACAGTTATGTGCTGTGGCTCCGTCCTCTCTGGGCATTTAGCCGTTGGTCCACTGTTGCTGGAGATACAGACCAGAATGATGTTCCTGGCCGATGCTAGCTTCTTGATGAATACTGAATGAAGTTAATGGCACTCTGATGAATGTACCCTAGGGAGGAGAATGCCTTGGGTTCCCTGCCCCAGTGTTAAGAAGTTGGTGGAAGCATTTCAGGAACAGCACATGAGTTCACATTTGTAGCAACAGAGGAGTGGGGGAAAAAGACTGAGTTCAGGGCTGGTTTCTTAGACAGCAGTGGGGCAGTCTCCCCCATCTTCCTCCCATCCCTAACATCATTACTAGATATGTCTCTGTTGATCAGAATGGAGTTTGCTAGCCAGTCCCCAATAGCGTAACACACCTTGAAGATTGCTCGGCTGCTCAGTCAGTGTAAGATGACTGTCGCTCAACCCTTGCCTGCAGGCTACTTGTACCTAGCTATTGAGTACGCCCCGCACGGCAACCTCCTGGACTTCCTGCGGAAGAGCCGGGTACTAGAGACAGACCCCGCCTTTGCCATCGCCAACAGCACGGCTTCCACACTGTCCTCCCAGCAGCTTCTACATTTTGCTGCCGATGTGGCCCGCGGGATGGACTACTTGAGCCAAAAACAGGTTTGTCCTAAGAACCTTGCTTTGGACACCTTTCTGTGGCGTTCTCTCTGGAGGGCTCCCATGTGTTTAGATAGTTTTCCATTACCTTTCTTCTCTGGTTCCTTCTCGGTCTCTCTGAGTTAAGAAACTGATACTTTCCACATGCGTAGAAAGAATCCAGTTCCCAATACTGACAGCATATTTCCCTAAGGGCTTTAAAACCTTGTGTTTAGTGAGGTGCCCTCACCTTATCATGCTAAGGTTTGCCTCTAAATAATGCCCAACCGCAGAGACTCTAATTGCTGTGCAAAGCCCTGTACTTCCTCCCACCTATAAAATGATTCTTACACGATGTGAGGAGTCTCTCGGCAGAATCTACTGTTTTGGAGTTGTGGAGGGACCTGGATACTTTAAGGGACTTGGATTCTGAAGACCTTTTAAAGGCCTTTTCGTGCTGCCGCTTCTTGTGCATCTCTCTAAGTCCTTGACCCAGAACATTCTGCTAACAAAGTGAAGACTACACCAAGCATCATACTGAAGATACATTATCTTTTGAAATTTTAGTTTATCCACAGGGACCTGGCTGCCAGAAACATTTTAGTTGGTGAGAACTACATAGCCAAGATAGCAGATTTTGGATTGTCACGAGGTCAAGAGGTCTATGTGAAGAAGACAATGGTGAGTTCTGAACACAGACGACCTCTGTGTCCCTCTCGAATGTCATTGCTGTGGTGTCTGACGCATCTGGCAGTGTCCCCATGGGTATTGTGTGGTTCCGTCAGCATTCTTTCACATTTGGGTTCCTAACATGACACTGTTGTCACTGAGGACATACACAATTAGTCCCCTTACAAGGTTCTTGGTCTTGTTGATAAAGTAATTTTAAAGTGGATCCAGAAGGTAACTCCAGGACAACTCATTAAATTAAAGAGATGGGTGGGGCCCTGTGTGTTAGGGGGAAGAGGTTGGAGGAAGGAAATGGAAGATGAGGGAAAAGGATACGTATTTAATATGTTCAAGTGAAAGATACCCCTAGAGGGCAGGGTGGGCATCCCAAGAGAGAGAGTCAGGTACCTAGGACTTTGCTTCCTGTCAGTTTTACTGGACAGGGCAGAAAATTGCCCTTCTCTAAGGTGGCATGGCTTTTAGAAATGAAAGTAATAAATACACTTAGTAAATACGCTGTCAGGAAATATGTAAGCCTTTGTTTCTTTGGTTGAGTCTTGTGGTCATCTCAGAGCGGCTCTGGGTGACCTGGCACTGAGGACACGGCTGAGCTGGGGACTAACAGCTGTATTCACTGTCGTCACTTACGCTAAGCTGTGTGGCCTGGGTAAAGCCCTGCCATTGGCTTGCTTTTATCTGGCAGTTTGTTGCAAGCCGTGGATGGGTGTTCATTACTCACTGGAGTTACAAGGAGCCTAGAGATTTCCTACTACAGTGCTGGATAGCTACCTTTTGGTTTTTAAAAAATCTCTCATCTATCACGATAATTTATTGATCACCGGCCATGTCACGTGTCTCAAAGGCTACTCGTATATCTCCAGGGTACTTGGGAAGCAGGTGACTGAAGAAGCCTTTACCCCCTCCTTCATGCCCATTCCTCTATCATGGCCTCTTTTCTCAAATAAAGAGGCTTCATCACGTGTAGCCACGCAATGGAATGTTCAAGCCTAGTGGTTAAGGTGTTCTGTCTGTATCCAATCTAGACCTGATGAGATGCCAGTCCCCAAGCCTGAACAGCTACCACGGCAGGGAAACGAAAACCTTAGGAACCCATAAGAGAAGTACGCTGTCACAAGAAGACCCTCTAGAGAAGGTGTAACTTATGAAGGCCTGCCTATGACTGTCTTCTCAGTAAAAGAAACATCCAGTCAGCCCAAATCAAAGCTAATTAATTAAAGCACTCTTTCCTTGTGATATTCGCTCGGCCAAACAAGATTTTACATTCGAATACAAGATCCGAGCAGAATGGAACATGTAGTATTTGAAGCAGAGAGAAATCAGATTGATCAGTCTTCGTTGCCCACTAGGGAATAAAAAAAGCCCTGAATGCCATGTCCCTAAACACCCATCACACTGATGACACATTCCCTAGGTGGGCAGAACATGGGTGGTGAGTGCAGGGGCAAGCCCTGCCGTGGCCACCATTCTGGCAGTCGTCTCCAGTGGCTTGGCTCTGCCTCTCCTGTTCTGATGACCATCTCTAGGACTCAGTTTTCCTGGGACATGCCCACTGGTCATGAGAAGGTCTTTGAGTCCGTGCCTCTGGCTTCTTAACAAGGCTCAGGACTCTGCATCATCCTAAACATGCTTCCCTTCCCTCACAAAACACTTGTTCCAGTTACTGACAGAGCAGAAAATACTGAGTCCTTTCTAAAAAGGAAAGTGTCCCTAAGTAGTCACTTTGACATATCACTGATACATTTTCTTATAAATGACCCCTTTGCTATTTATTCCTATGTCTTTATAGTTATAAGCTTAGATGTCGTCATCATTTCTAATCCTCCACTCCTGATTTTGAGGAGCGTGGAAAGCAGAGCCTTACGTGTCCCCACATGGCCCTTTAGTCTTGCATCAGCATCCTCAGGAGATGCAGGTGGCTCCCTGAGAATAGGCTTCTGGACAAGACCTTCTTTCCTGGTCCCAGTAGATGGTGCCCCATTCAGTACAGTGTTTTCCTTAAAGAAGGGGGAACTGTCACTTGGCCACATAGGCCAGCTCCCCAGCTCTTCACCCTAGTCCACAGAATCCCCCTCCTGGCCTCACTCTGGCATTTGGTGGTTTGTAGTCCCAGCTGAGGGCTTGAGAGGGTATGTGTTGGGTGACATTTAGTTTCATGGCCTGAAATGCCATTTGGATGCCTTTCTCAGATCCTCAGTAAAGGTACTTCTTGGCTTGACATCTCATAAGGTCAAAGGTTTCTCTCAGAACTCAGGAGGAATGGATGCTTCTGGGGCAGAGCAGTCAGGACTAAATTCAGTCTCTCAGAGGCAGGATAAAGTGTTTAGCAGCAACAGACTAAGAACAGAGGGCAAGATGGTGGCAGGGAAGGAAGGGTTGGAAAGGAAAAAAACCAGATGCTGGACATCAAGATGCCACCCCATGGCAGAATGGTTGCTTTCTTGGGTCCAATTTCGAAATCAGTGGTTTGAACCTTACAATCATCAGCAAAACTTTCAGAAATAGATTCTGAGTCCTACCTTCCAGACATCGGCTAGGTTTACAGTATCGAATATTAATTCCCTCCTTTGTCCCAAGACTCAAATCCAGTTAGAAAGTCACCCCACAGTCCCGTTATTATCGCGCTGATTAGTATCTTATTGAAAGGTCAGGGTTATAGCAATGCAGGTTCTACACCAGGGTAAGTCCCCTGACGCCCCCCCCCCCCAGCAGCCTTTGTGTTCCCTTTCAGCACTATGAAAACTAGGGAAATTCTCTGCTCAGCTCTAGCTTTCTCTAAGTCGTACAGCCAGTGTGCTACATCTTCCGCAATAGGGTCTTTCAGTTTAGGTATATGGGAACAACTAGGAACAATGGCAATAGCCAATGTTGTCTTAGGAGTATCCAGGACCTCACTGACAAATAACTCATAAGAAGGTATCCCATGCTTGGTACTAAGATTCTCATTTAATAACCCAAGTCCTCTGGGGAAGAGCATTGTCTACCCATGCAGGTGGCT
This sequence comes from Alexandromys fortis, assembly GCF_014885135.2. NCBI lineage: Eukaryota > Metazoa > Chordata > Mammalia > Rodentia > Cricetidae > Alexandromys > Alexandromys fortis. Next base: position 16,631,727 of record NW_026067908.1, on the reverse strand, counting down.
CTGTTCAAAGTCCTTTTAATTACACTTTTAATTAGCTTACAATACAGTGTATTTCCATAGCTATTTTTTATTTTGGTTAGCCTGATCCCATGCCCTCCACCCCCATCCTTGCTTACACCTTACCCTCTCTATTTTTCCTCCCTTCTATTGCCATAATCACATGGGTTCTACTCCCTCCTCCACATTTGAAGGCCCTTTCCTGTCCCCACTTGCATGTACCGGTTTTAGTCTCCCGTGCTGCACAGACACTCCAGATAAAACGCACAAACCTAAGAATTGAAAGCTAGGATCCAGGTGTTTATCTTTCTGGGCCTACTATTTTTTTTTTCTCAATCCTCATAGCAATTATACTGTTGAAAGCATTTCTATGAACTGCACTAAGCAATTCTGTGTTGCCCTATCATTAACAGACAACAGCCATCACCTTGCTGATTCATTATGAGATCATTTATAATAATTAGAGTCAGCTCGAGTAAGTAACAGTACTTTCAGGAAAAGTACTTACTCAGTACTTTCAGGCAAAGGTCCTCAGATAGACACAGAATTAGCAATAACAACAGTTGAATTGCCCTTGGTACAGGAACACATGTGTGGAAACCCAGAGAAGTCTCCCTGAACCAACCCCAGGGGCAGTCATGGAGGGTTTCCTGGAGGAGGTCAGCTCCTGAGTGACATAGTGAATGTTGAGCGGATACTGGATATGAAGACGAACGGCATGAGCTAGAAGATAGGGCTGATACAGAGGTCTAGAGTCAAAGGAGAGTATTGACTTTGGGGGATTAGATAATACAACCAGGATGGGAATTCAAGTTCAAGGTTGGAGGAGACAGCAGGGATAATGTCTTGAGGATGCTTGAATTCTAGTCAAAGCTTGTAAAACTCAGGGAAGGACTTATAATCTTAGGACATGGATGCTAAAGAATGTATTTTAAGGTTAAAAAGACACACATGCTTAAAAGAGTCATTTAGAACAATCATTCTGAATAGAGAACAGGTCATTAAAGGGTGAGGTCTATCAGGTGGAGAGTTCACTGAAGAGGATGCTAACACTAGGCAGGGGCCGAATCAAAGGGATGGGGACAGCAAAAGAGGACAGAGCCCAAAGAAACCAAATACAGAAAACCTGAAAGCCCATGTGGAGCCTTGGCAGTAAGGAAGTCAAAGCCTGTGGGGTTGGGGGTGGGGGGAAGAGCGAGCAGTTGGTGTGACAGTACTTTACGTTCCATGGCTGCAATGCAAGAGTGAGTTAGAGGAGCCCGTGGGAGGTGGGCTCAGGGTGGGGCAGAAAGAAGGGAGGTGAGAGTGCAAGGGAGACTACTGAGTGAGCGGGGAGATGGAAGGATGCTTTCAAACCTGAGCTGAAAATACAGAATTCTCCCTTGGGGCTCACAGCCATTCCACAAAGGACTGGGAGAAGACTGTATAGCTAGAACCACCCTGGAGATGAGAGGAGGTGGTCTCTAGAAGGCACCTTGGGAGAATGCCTGCAGAGGCAGGTTGTGGAAGATCCCCTGAGCCTTCTGATTTTATAGGCTGATGTTCACTATCGAAAGTTTGGGCATATCTCTGGACAGGGGAGAGGGAAGAAGAAGTAGATTTCTTAATAGTGAGCCATATGATTATTGGGTTGCGTTAGAAGCCCCCACACCACAGAGAATTTGATGGAAGTAGCAACAAGCCTCCAAAGGTCTCCAGTATCCGGGCTCTATCTCATTTCACCCAGCCTGGACACAGTAAGACACTGAATGATCTATTACCTGTGGCCTAAAACATTTCCCTTCCCTGTCATCTGATGCTTAAGGGAGCCCAGACATGTCCATCTCTGGAAAAAAAAAAATCCATGGCCTGTCCTAAGGTGGTTTCTTCAGCTCATCCCTTACCCCTTGTTCCCGTTATCCCCTTTCATATTACAGTTATATATTCTGGTTCTGTGCCTGTCCCTATGTAAAAACCCGTGGGTGCCCCTGAAAGCCACGAGGTAATCGGTGAATAGCTGAATGGCTATCAAACGTGCACATTCACATAGATTGGCCCACGTCAGACTCCCCAGGGTAAGGCTTACACTATCTGCATTCCTTCGAAATTGAAAACATGCCTGTGGATAGAAATTCACACCAACTCTTCATGGGTTTGCTGTGCCTTACGTCTGGAATTCTAAACACAAAGCCCTTCCTGCGTAAGTGATCTCTCACTTGGTTCTCTCTAGGGAAGGCTCCCAGTGCGCTGGATGGCAATTGAGTCACTGAACTACAGTGTCTATACAACCAACAGTGATGTGTAAGTACATGCCTTACCGCTAAGGAGTTTTTTTCTAGAAAAGTACATATTGAAGTTCTACAGAGAAGCAGGGGCAGCCTGTACCCCGAGGAGGAAAGAGAATCAAAGGAAATAAAGAGCCAGAGTGGAATTTTCTAGTGTAAAATCACAGGTGTCCGGTCTGAGGGTATCTTCACCCACCACATACAGACTTCAGATGATGAATTCATGACCTCTAAAGAGAGAAAGGGCACAGGGGCCTCCCCACCATTCCACTCCCTGGCCCTATAATAGTAGGGCCATGTCTTCCTGCAGCCTGCATGACAAGCCGCCTTGCCTTGGACACTCTTTGCAGGAGGAGAAAGTGAAGCCAGGAGGGTGGGGATGTTTGTCCCAGAAGCCTTACTGAGGTCTGAGGGAGGAAGGAACCTATCATTCACTGCGTCCTCACTACAGGCAAACACATAACTAGGGTCTCCCCACTTTTCGAAGACCATTCTTAGGGTTCCACATGTTCAGTAGTTCATAATGACCATTTGAACATCAGACAGGAGAGAAGGGACACAACTCCCTGCTGTCTGGTGTGGAATCCATGGTCTTCTTGCATTCTCTGCTTCCTGGGCTAAGGGATGGGAGATGTGAGTCACTTTCTCATTGCAGTCCACTGTTGACCCAGAGGAACTCACGCTGTGTGCCAGACTTCACCCTAGACAGCATACTATTAGCATTTCTTTTCTTGCCAGGGCTGGGGGGGGAGGGGCACAGACCTGAGGTCACCCTCTTAGCTGATCACTTGTCTTATGCTGTGCCTCCCGCAGATGGTCCTACGGTGTATTGCTCTGGGAGATTGTCAGCTTAGGTGAGTATTTAATTTACCCAGTCGTCGAAACACCGTGCAAAGGGCGTGGACCCTCCAGAACTTCCTCGTAGCCTAATTCCACCGAACACTACTTAGTTTTTCTAACGCCGCCAGGTGGAACCTGCTAATAGAAGTGTTTCCGAAGATGAGTGCAACTGTGCACACTTCTCTTTCTAAAAGCTGTGTATTGACATCATACTTAACATGAAGGACCTCATGGCTGTGAGCTTCACTATAAATTGTTTCTGTCTGTGCATACATGTCAGAGAGCTGTAGTAAGTTTTTCACAACTTGAGATGGGTGCTATGCAGTCAGTAGAAACCCCATCTTAAAGGCTATTCAGTAGCACAGGGAAAAGCGCATGCCCCAAACCAAACACTTCATGTATAACATGAAACTGGTTTTACAAATCATTATTTTTAAACCGCAAGGTGCTATATTGAAAAGTAATGAGTGGTGTTATAGGATTTCTCTTCATTGGGTTTTATATTCCAAGTTTTTCTATGATAAGTACATAGCTTTTCTAATTTACACTGTACGGTAACTATTGCTGACAAACTAGGATTTGCTTAAATACACACTTTCAAGATGAAAACGTAAATGTCATTGGCACCTGAGATGTGCTCTGCATAGACTCAGGGAAAAGAAGTGGCACTGTCTGGAATGAAGCCTTGGTGGGTCCACCGATGGAGTGAAGTATTGTGGGGTGTTTACCGATGTAAGCCTAACCCTGTTGCACAGTGGGGTTGTGGAGGGAGGCAATGGCGTGATCTCCTTCTCTATATCTTCCTCCTCCTCCCTGCTAAGCACACCTTTCTGTGTCCGTGGGACTCACATGTCTTACTTCCTGTGTTCCAGGAGGCACCCCCTACTGTGGCATGACGTGTGCAGAGCTGTATGAGAAGCTGCCCCAGGGCTACAGGCTGGAGAAGCCCCTGAACTGCGATGATGAGGTGTAAGTCAGGCCTCGCTGCGGCTCTCTCTCCCTTCTCCATGTGACTCTAATGGAGAAGTCATTAGATACATTAACACACCCGTACTGAGATCTCAGATAGGTGCTGGGAAGACCACTATGCGATGGACAATAAGTAGCAATTGGCCCTGCTACTTACCTCTAGGAGAGTTGTGAAGGAACTGCTCTCGACAAGGTTGAGATACGGAAGGACAAGGATGGAAGAATATGAAATGCACAAAATCATTCATGAACAAAGTCATGCAGACTTTTTATTCAGGTTGGAGTAGAGATTTCAGAGTCACTCCATTAAGCAACAGCTTGATCACACTCCTGCTTCTTTTGAGATTGATTTCCACAAGGAAGAACGATTCATGTTAGTGATGCTTCCCTTCTAGAACTAGTCAGCAGACATCCCTGAGTGACATGATTTCAAGAGTACTAGGTCATAGGTTGAACAAGCAGGACATTGTGCACACTTTAAGAGAGAAGGAGATGCTACTACTTCCTCTGGTCCAAGAGGAATACACGTAGGTCACCCTGCACAGACATGAGTGATCAAGGGACTCCAAGAGGATGTGAATAAATTCTGGAATGAAAGTTGTAAAAACACAGTTGAATGAAAGTTTCAGGAATTCAAATGAAAGTACAGAGAAAAGTCTAGTCAATAGATTGGATCAAGTGGAAAGCAGAATAGCATGCCTTGAAGACAGGGTAGGGGAATCAAATAACTCAATCAAAAAACATGTTAAATCTTAAACAAACAAAAATAATAACTGAGGACTGAACACACAAACAATACTGTAAAAAGACCGAGCCGACTAAATGATTGGAAGTAGAAGAGACCCAAGTCAAAAGCACAGAGAATATTTTCAACAAAATCAAAGAAGAAAACTTCCCAAATCTAAGAAAGAGATGCCTATGAGATACAAAAGGCATTTAGAACATCAAATAGAACATGGACTCCCCCATGTCATATAATAGTCAAAACATTAAATGCATAGGGAAAAGGGGATATTCAAAGGTATAAGAGAGAAAGATCAATCCGTGTATATAGAAAGGCCCATCAGAATAACAGCCGATGTTTTCCATAGAGACTATGAAAGCCAGAAGGGCTTGGATGGATGTTCTACAAGTTATGAAAGAACAGAGTTACTACCAGAGACTACAGCAAGCAAAACTGTCAGTGAAAATGGGAGGATAGAGGAAAGCTTTATATGATAAAAATATTTTAAAAATTTATGACTAAGCTTTCTCTACAGAAGATCTTAGAAGACAAGATTTAAACATATCTAAGACACAGAGAATAACAAATTCCAGAATGTTGAATCAAAATAGGTATAACAAAACACTGCAAAGCAATAAAATAAGGGGAATTAATAAACACTGCTTAATAATAATTAGTAATTCAGTATCAATTCCCTTAATAAAAAAGACAGATTAACAGACCATATTTAAAAACAGCATCTAGGGTTAAAGTGATGGCCCAGACATTAAAGAAAAATACTCAAAACCTTTATTTTCTTAAATAGATGCCATCATTTTGCTGTTTTCTTAAAAAAATACTCAATATCAACAATAAATACTACTTTAGGTTAAAGTGATGAAAAAGCATTTCAAGCAAATGTAACTAAGAACCATGAAGGAATAACTATTCTAATATCCAACAAAATATTCTTAAAATCAAAATAGTTCTAAGAAAAGGACACCTTATTCTCATTAGAGCAGTGGTTCTCACTCCTTCTACTGCTGCGACCCTTTAATACAGTTCCTCATGTTGTGGTGACCCCCCAACCATAAACCTATTTTGTTGCTACTTCATAACTCTAATTCTGCCACTATTATGAATCTTAATATTTATCTGTGTTTTCTGATGGTCTTAGACAACCTCTGTGAAAGGGTCATTTGGCCACTAAAGGGGTCGCAAGCTACAGGTTGAGAACTGACACATTAAAGAAAACCTACAGAAGAATGTTACAGTCTTAAACATTTATACATCAAACATAAGAGCACCTGATCTCATAAAAGGAATACTATTAGATCTTAAGACCACTAACGGACCACAACACAGTGACAGTGGGTGATTTCAATACCTCTCTGTCATCAGTAGACAGGTCATTCAGAAATTCTGAAGATAAAAGACATCTTAAGTCACATAGACCCAATAGATACCTGCGGAACATTCCACACAAACTAAGGAATATACATGCTTCTCAGCAGCTTATGCAACTTTCTGGAAAACCTGCCACATACTAGCACACAAAGAAAGTCTCACAAATATAGGAAAATTGAAATCACGTCCTGCATTCTATCTGACCACAACGGAATAAAGCTGGATATTAACAGCAATTGAAACAACACAGATTACAGAAATTAAACAACACAATTCTGAATGGTAATTGGGCCAAGGAAGAAATCAAGAATGAAATTTTAAAATTTTTTTAATTGAGTGAAAATAAAAACACAATATATAAAAATCTATGGGACACAATGTAGGTGGGCAGCAGAGGAAGATTTATAACAGTAAATGCCAGTATCAAAAAAGCTTTAGAAATATAAGATTAATAACAATTCATCTGAAGTCCTTGTAAAAATAAGAGCAATCACATCTAGAAACATATACTAAAAATAAAGGCTGAAATCAATAAAATATAAATGAAAGCACGCACAAATAATCAATGCAAATAAAAATATGAAGATGCAATGTAATAAAGGGGTGGTTCTTTGAAAAGATTATACCTGTCAGTATCATGACCATACATCCCTCAGTGACTAACTTTCCTTTCCCTCCTGCCCCACGCTAAGGCAGAGCCGTGTCTGAAGCACAGTCAGAGTTGATCTTATCTTTCATTCCTTATGTTCAAAGGTATGACCTAATGAGACAATGCTGGCGGGAGAAGCCTTATGAGAGACCATCCTTTGCCCAGATCCTGGTGTCCTTAAACAGGATGTTAGAAGAGCGAAAGGTGAGCACAGTTTGATGCAGATGCCCTTGCCCTGGAATTTTTGATATATCCAAGGTGATCTGTTATTAAAAAGTCATTGGAACAACTCAACAAGCTATTCTGAGAAGAGCCTTAGGCATTACAGCATGACAGATATGCTCACTAATTTTGAGGAGATAGAATTTAGGGGGAAATAAGATTTCTCTGTAAGATACAGTCATTCACACATACACTAAAATACAACCTGTAAACAGTCTATTAGAACTGGAAGAAATCTCATTCATGTAGCCTGCCCTTTAGTTGTATCAGTGAAGAAACAAAGAGGTAAAGTGATCTGGCCGAGAATACAGAGACAGCAAAGTCAGCCTATAGTACTGTTTGGAGGGTAAGAAAGTCTATTGAAGCATTTTAAAAGGTGATTGATTGCCTGTACCATTTTAGGGGTCAACAGAAAAATCTAGGTTACCAGGAGAGATGAAGAGTAAGTGTAGTAGTCAGAGGAAGGAGACTACACCAGCTGACCTTTTCAGGAGAGGCCAATGAGATACTAAAGATACTCAGAAACTAAGGCTACGGGGTGCAGGGAATCTTATTTAGAAGCCATGGGATACACCCAGAAAAAACATTGTCAACAACACAGAGGGCTTGAGACCTGGTATCCCCCCAGCTATGAAAGATAAACCAAAGGGCATTGACCTAACTGCCCCTGGCAGAGGCAGAAGCGGTGCAGCGTGGGTCTGATCCTTTCTCATTCTTTCAGACGTATGTGAATACCACACTTTATGAGAAGTTTACCTACGCGGGAATCGACTGTTCTGCCGAAGAAGCAGCCTAGAGCGGAGCCCTTCATCTTCAGCTGCCGTTTGCCCTTCACTGGCGTGAGAGCATCCTGATAACCTGCGCTAAGCGAGCAGCCCACTGCCAAGAGATGTGATATAGAACTGTATATATTGTGCTATGTGTTTGGGACCCTCAACGTGAAGCCCGTGCGGACCTGACTCTAACGTGACTGTATATACTGCTTGGAGGAAGAATGTGCGGAGATCGGAATGCCTGTTTGTGGTTTCAGAGAATATATTTTTCTAAAAACACGGATTGCACAGGAAGGTGTGAGTGCAGATACTGTAACGCAGAATTTGTTCTTGCCCTAGATGTGTTTTTTTTATATTTACCTCTATAATTGAGTGCTATAAAAAGGCTCTGCTGTGTACACATACAATACTGTTAATAAGCCTAACAATTCCCTTGACGACACAGGAAGAAACGTGAGGGAAATGTACAGATTATATTAGAATGTGGGTTACTCCCCAGGAGGCTGAAAAGAGGGTCTCCAAATTTTGCCCCTCACCTACAGAGGCCAGTTCATTTGGTCGGGTGACAGTTTGTCCTGTGTTTCTATGGCACACAAGTTATTCCAAATTGTTATCACCTGAAAACTTCCTTAGGCGACTAAGAACATTTAGTGATATAAGCAAGGTCAATATGTAGATTGGTGGGACTTTCAATCTGTCTAATAATCTGTTGTATATTCTAAGGAGTAAAACTAGGAATTTAGGAACGATGTGTGACATTTGTGACATGGAGTTACTGTTCCCACATGTATCGCACACTGACGTATCCCTATGTGTATTGCACACTGTAAAAGTTTGTAGTTTTGATCATCTGTGAATTTACTGTTGGGGCAGTAGCCACCTGCTGCATTGGTTCTTCCTGTAGGTGAATAAATGTCTCATCTACCCACATCCTGTCCAGGAGTATATCTCATAGGTATTGGAAATATATTCCTAAGAAGATGTCTTAAGATTCATGGAGTAAGTGAGTGTATGACCCTGGACAGGAATGCAAAACACACAAGGCCAGAAAGTGCTACAACTCTACCTCTTAATTCATTGTCTTTTCTTAAGGGAGTATACCTCCAAATGCATTCTGTTTTAATGATTTTTTTATTGTTTTGATTGTACCATGTATTTTTCTCCGCTTCACCCATAGGAGAGAAAGAAGTCAAGCATTAGCAGGCATTACCACCGAAGACACCAGTAACCTTATCCCCTATTGGACAAGTCCACGTTAGCTGCTGAGAATCCTTGAGGCTCTCCTCAGTGCCAGAAGACAGTGGCACATTCACTGATGTTAGGAATGTGTCCCACTCACCACGAACCCCTCTAACCATTCGCAGGGAATGTCCTTCCACAGCAAAGCAGGTCTATAAAGTCTGCAAAAGGTATCTTTTCCGCTAAATGCTGACATCATAAGCAACAAGAAACGTGAAAGTTCAAAGAGACCAAACATTAACAAAGGAACACTACTGTGTCTTGTAGCTGATTCCAAAGAAATATGTGTATTCCTAGCAGAGAATTCAAACTGATATTTTAAGGAATATACAATCAGAAGCAAGTAGAATGAAAAGAAACTAAGGAAGCTTCAGGTCCCTCCCTCTCTGCCACAGATCCCAAAGGGCCACGACCTTCCTCTATCACCCTTCCAGTTGTAACAGGTATCAGTACCAAGAGGAACTAAACTTGAGGTCCAGCTAGTCACTCCAACCTGGGAATTGGAAGGCAATCTTCATTTCCCTTCCCTCTTTTTCCTATCCTCCAATTCCAGCTCCCCAGTCTGATCCCCAGGCCTGAAGCAGGCAGACCACCTGCAGGGGTTTGTCCCCTCTCTGCCTCTACTCCCTAGGGACTCCACCAAGCCCCCTGGCAGACCTAGCTTTCCTCCTTCCTGTGGTTCCATGCATCCTCATTTTTCCCTGTCAGCTCCCAATAACTAGCAGCACCTTCTACCCAGGACCCCCAGTGGCCAAACCTCAGAGGGACTCAGAAGTATTCGCTACCAGGCAATCCACAGCCACCAAACATTCCTGAGATCCAGAGACAGCAACAGAAACCAAGGAATGGAGCAGCCAGCAAACAAAGACGAGACATGACATCAACACCCAGAATCACAATCATCCCCCTCCAGGATGCCTAGACACTAGCATTAAAACAACCAGGAGACTATGTTTTCACCGGAACTCAGCAACCCTGCTACAGCAGGCCCAGAGAAATGCAGTGTAGCTGAAGCACAAGGCAAGGAGCTATTCAAAACAGCTATTATGAATGTGCTCAGGGATCTGAAAGAAGATATAAATAAATCCCTTAACAAAGCCTGTGAAACCCTAACAGTGAAAAGAATGATGAAAATTGTTCAAGACATCAAAGTTAGAAATAAAATCACTAAACAAAGCCCAAACTGAAGTAAAACTGGAAATGAAAAATTTAGGGGTTCAACGAAAATATCAGAGGCAAGCCTCACCGAGTACAAAAGATGGAAGAGAGAATTTCAGACATTGAAGACATAATAGAAGAAAAAAATACCTCGGTCAAAGAAAATGTTAAGTCTTAAAAGGCTAGTCCCAAAACATCTAGGAAATCTGGCACATTATGAAAAGATGAAATATAAGAATAATAGGCATATAGGAAAGAGAATAAACCCAGGTCAAAGGCACAAAAGATGCCATAGAGTAGAATTTCTCTAACCTAAAGAGGTTCCTATCAAGAAGCACACAGAACAACAAATATACTGGACCAGAAAAGAAATATTCTATGACAAAGAATACTATATGCTAAATATATAGAACAAAGAAAGACTATTAAAAGATGCAAGGGAAAAAAAGAAGAACTACCAAATAAAGGCTGACCTATGAGAAAAGGTCAAGACATCAAAATTAGAAATAAAATCACTACAGAAAGCCCAAACTGAAGTGAAACTGGAAATGAAAAATTCAGGAGTTCAACAAAAACATGGTCTCATTGTTCCAACTCTGCACATCCACCAAATGAAGCTCAGCACACAGGATGGTGGGTCCTAACTTGAAACCATCTTCTCTTTTCATGCTCACTCAACTTAAACTTAAACTAATAGAGTCCATTTCTTCTCCAAAATTTTATGCCAGCACATAACTTTCAGCACCACTGTCTTCCTAGATACTACCCAGAATAACAGTTATCTCTGTTTACATCATTCAATAGCTTTCCTATTCCAAAATTCCAAAGCTTTCAACATTCCTCCAAAAAAAAAACAAACAAACAAAAAAAAACCACAGGGTCGGGCTCATTATAACTATACCACACTCCTGTTACCATTTTTTAATTAGTTTTCTGTTACTAAGGTAAACTATCATGACCAAAGCAACTTAAGGAATGAAATGTTTATTTCATGTTCATGTTTCTAGAGGGATAGAGTCCACCAGACAGCAAAAGCACAGCATGGTTTAGGAGTAGGATGCTGGCTGGGTTTCCTTACTCACATATTAAATTAGTTATAATAAAAACATCTCAGTCTACGTTGACCAAGGTTTTCTGTCCCGCCCGGTCCCAAAGAAATCACACAGATGTCTACATTAATTATGAACTGATTGGCCTAGTATCTCAGGCTCTTCTTATTAACTAATTCTTATAACTTATATTAGCCCATATTTCTTGTCTATGTTAGCCACATGGCTTGGTAACTTTCAAAAAGACAGGAAAGGATACTTCATACTCAAAGGAAAAATCCACCAAGATGACACCTGAATTCTTAACATCTATACCCCAAATACCAGGGCACCCACTTTTGTAAAATAAACACTACTACAGCTTAAATCACATGCCGACACTCACACACGGATAGTGGGAGAGCTCACTACCCCACTCTCCCCAATGGACAGGTCATCCAGCCAAATACTGAGGTTAACAGGTGTTATAAACCAAATGGGCCTAACAGATATTTACAGACACAAATGAATATACCTTTTCTCAGAACCTCATGTGACTTTCTCCAGAACTGACCACAGATACAAAGCAAGTCTCAGCAAGTAGAGGAAATTAAAATAACTCCCTGCATTATCAGAGCACCACAGATTAAAGATAGACGTCAACATCAGAAAGCTTACAACCTCATGGAAACTGAACAGCTCCCTACTGAGTGGAAACTGGGTCGAAACAGAAATAAAGAAATCAACGACTCTCTAGAATTCAATGAAAGTGAATACACGGACGGCGTACCCAAACTTATGGGGCAGGGTGAAAGAGGGACCAAGAGGGACCTTCGCAGCATTAAGTGCCTATATAAAAAAAATTGGAGATATCTGTTGTAGAAAACTATTTTAAAGTGTGTTATTTTTGTTTATGCTCTGGAACATTTGTTTAATAATGCAAAGATGTGTTTGATTAAATAAAATTCACCTGGTCTGGAGGCTGAGCCAGCTACTAGCTGACAGGAAGTTGTAGGGAGGAGCCAGGTGGAGAAGGGTTTAGGAGGGCAGAGGAAAAGCACACTTCTTGGGGGATGTGGGATGGGCTAGGTGAGCAGCTTGCTATTCAGCCTCTCTGGGAAGCAGGATCCTGACTTCTTCAGCGGGGCAGAAATTTAGATAAATTCCTTTTGTATCTTTTCAGAGTCAGTGCCTGAGGCAACAGAATTTGCTGGTAGTGGAGGAGTTGGAGTTGCTGACTAGGACAGCCGTAAGTTCAGCAACAATTAAGAGAGAAAACAACAAGCCGGGCGGTGGTGGCGCACGCCTTTAATCCCAGGGAGGCAGAGGCAGGCGGATCTCTGTGAGTTTGAGACCAGCCTGGTCTACAGAGCTAGTTCCAGGACAGGCTCCAAAGCCACAGAGAAACCCTGTCTCGAAAAACCAAGGAAGAAGAGAGAGAGAGAGAACAACAGATATCTCATAATAGCATATTAAAGCACACCTGAAACAAAGAAAACACATATGATTAATAAAACAAAGAGTTGGTTCTTTTAGAAAAAAAAAAAAAACAACATAGACAAAACCTTACCCAAACTAACTCAAAGATTGAGAGAGCCTATCCAAATTTAAAAAAAAAAGGGTCACATAACAACAGACACCAAGGAAATCCAGAGAATCATGAGGACATATTTTAAAACCCTGTACTCCACCAAATTGGAAAATCTAAAAGAAATGGATAATTTTCTTGATAGGTCCACCTGACCAAAGTTAAATCAAGGTCATATAAACAATTTAAAGAGATCTATAACACCTAGTAAAATAAAAGCAGTCATTAAAAGCCTCCCAACCAAAAACAAACAAAAAACCTCAGGACCAGATTGTTTCAGGGCAGAATTCTACAAGACTTTTAAAAAATACTGAATGGCAATACCTTAAATTATTCCACAAAATAGAGACAGAAGGAGCATTTTTCCAATTCATTTTATGAGGTCACAGTTATGCTGGTATCTAAACCACATAAAGACTCAACATAGAAAGAGAGTTAGAAAGAGAATTAAACATTGATTTCTTAGGTAATATATGAGAGATGGCTCAGTGGTTAAGAGCATTGCCTGCTCTTCCAAAGGTCTGGAGTTCAATTCCCAGCAACCACATGGTGGCTCACAACCATTTGTAAAGAGGTCTGGCACCCTTTTCTGGCCTTCAGGCATACACACAGACAGAATATTGTATACATAATAAATAATAAATATTAAAAAAACAATGTCTCATGTTTAAAAAAAACATTGATTTTCTCCATGAACAGGTGTGAAAAATTACTTAATAAAATACTTGCAAACCAAACCCAAGAACACACCAAAAAGATCATTCATCCACATAGGCTTCATCCCAGAGATGCAAGGAAAACCAATAACTATAACACACCATATAGACAAACTGAAAGAAAAAGAAAAACATATCTCATTAGATGCAGAAAAGGCATTTAACAAAAATCCAACACCCATTTATGATAAAAGTTCTGACGAGATTAGGGATAAAGGGGACATTCCTAGAAATAAGAAAGGCAATTTACAGCAAACCTATAGCCAACATCAAGTTAAATGGAGAGAAACTCAAAGCATTTCCACTAAAATCCGGAACAAGACAAGGTTGTCCATTCTCCCCATATCTATTTAATCTAGTACTTGAACTTTTAACTAGAGCCATAAAACAACTAAAGACATTAAGGGGGTATAAATTGGAAAAGAAAAAGTCAAAGTATTACTTGCAGATAATATGATAGTGTATATAAGTGACCCTAAAAGTTCCACCAGGGAACTCCTTTAGCTGATAAACACTTTCAGTGAAATGGTCGGATACAAGTTTAACTAAAAACCTCAGTAGCCTTCCTATTTACAAATGGTAAAGGGGAGTCAGGGTAGCATGTTTCACAAGAGCCGGAAATAATATCAAATATCTTGGGGCAGCTATAACCAAGCAAGTGAAAGACATGTATGACAAGATCTTCAAGTCTTTGAAGAAAGAAATTAAAGACGATATCAGAAGATGAAAAGATCTCTCATGCTCATGAATTGGTAGGATTAACAAAGTAAGAATGTCCATCCTACCAAAAGCAATTTACAGACTCAATGTAATTCCTATCAAAGTTCCAAGACAATTCTTTATAGATCTGGAAAGGACAATTCTCAACTTCCATATGGAAAAGCAAAACACCCAGGATAGCTCAAATAACCCTGAACAATAAAACAACTGCTTGAGGTGTCACCATCTCTGATTTCAAGTTGTATTAAAGAGCTATAGTAATAAAAACCACAGGGCTTTGGCATAAAGACATACATGTTTATCAATAGAATGAAGACACAAATGGACACTTAATTTTTTATTAAAAAATTCACACTAATAAACGATAGTATCTTCAACAACTGGTGTTGGTATAACTGGATGCCGGCATGTAGAAAAATGCATATGGAATTATATCTATCACCTTGCCACAAACTCAAGTCCAAGTGGATCAAAGACATAAACCCAGTTACACTGAACCTTAGACAAAAAAAGTGGGGATAGCCTTGAATGCATTGGCATGGGAGACAATTTTCTGACCAAAACCAGTAGCATAAGCACTGAGATCAACAATTAGTAAATGGGACCTCATGAAACTGAAAAACTTGTATAAGGCAAGGGAGACCCATCAACTGGACAAAGTGGCAGCCTACAAAATAGGAAAAAATTTTCACCTATTCTGTATCTGACAGGGGCTAATATCAAAAATATAAAAAGGATGTCAAAAAACCAAGTAAATAAAAGTGGGGTATAGATCTAAACAGAGAATTCTCAATAGAGAAACCTTAAATGTCTGAGAAATACTTTGAAACATGTTCAACATCTTTAGCTATCAGGAAAATGCTAATTAAAACTATTTTGAGATTCCATCTTACACCTGTCAGAATGGCTAAGATAAAAATCAAAGGGGGACAGGTCATGCTGGAGAGGAACCCAGACCCAGCAAGACAAATTTGGTATCTATCCACTTTTAAGTGAATATTAGCCATTAAGTAAATGATAACCAAGCTATAGTCCATAGACCCAGAGAGGTTAGGTAAAGAAGAGAGATCTGGGGGACCGTAGGCTTCTCCCAGGGAAGGGGAAATAGAATAGATTTCGTAGGTGAAAATTCGTGGTACAGACATAGCATTCACAGGATGACAACTGAAAGGTGACTGTGTCTAACCTTAACTGGAAGTTAGAAGTGTTAAAATGTGTTGCCACTCTGAATATCCGTGAATGATCACGAAGAGCAGTAGTTCTTGATTTGGGGGTAATAAATGACTTTCAAAATCTCGAAAATAGGCATTATTAATTTGTGATGAAAAGCTTCAGCAATGTCGATGAAAAAAACATTTTAATGAAAATGGCAGATAAGGGAAAATGGACACAGAAAATGCTTGCAAACAGGAATCAATTTATTTACTTCCCACTTCCGCCCCCTGGTGGGTGGTAAGGTACTAAGCACTGGGGAAAGCTGGGAACATGTTTGCACACTTTATACATTTTAATAAAGTTTTGGGTCATATGGAGATAAGCTAAATGACACATGTCAGTTTTGGAAGCCTGTGAAAATATTTTTGTTTGTTTTTGGTAAAAAAAATTGCTTTTTAATATGATAAATCTTGTAAACCTGAATCTAAACAGGCAAAAAAAAATTATGATATTTCAGCCTCACACTTGCCTTAATACTACAGTGAGTACATATTAGAGCCTGAGCCCCATTTACAGACAAATGTGTTGAACATAACAGGTCTAGAGATAAGCTATTTACATATCTCCAGTCGGTGACAACTGGGACCCTTCAAATGTATGATCAGCAAACAAAAATGCAAAGCATATGGATGCATAGTCCTGAGAAAAACTGAATACTGACACAACCTAAGGATTGACACAGCAGCCGGGCCACAATCCCCGGCAGTACCTCCTCTGTTTTTTTACTAGAATAATCATGTGCTCCTCCCTCTTCAAAAGATCCATTTTTCCTTTCTTACTTGTGTTCTAACTCTTCTCTCAAACACATTTCAGATCTGAGATGTGGTTCAATTATACTCATAACTTTTAATTTATTTTAGATAATCTGCAGGTTTTGGCGACACGCGTTTTGTGGAGTATTATTTTAAGATGTGTTACATTTGTTTATGCTGTGGAATGTGTTTAATAATGGCAACATGTGTTACATTCTTATATGGTGCGTTTGTTTAACTCTATGAAGTTGTGTTACTTTGCCAATCTAAATACTTGATTAGTCTAATAAGGAGCTGAGCGGCCAATAGCAAGGCAGGAGAAAGGATAAGTTAGGCAGGTAGATAGAAAAAATAGGAGTAGAAACTAGAAGGAGTAAGAGAACAAGGAGAGGCAAACACTAGGGGCCAGCCACCCAGCCATCCAGACACCCACCCACCCACCCAGTCACCCAGTCACCCAGTCACCAGGCCACCCAACCATCCAGCCACCCAGCTACCCAGCCAAACAACCATACAGCTACCAAGCCACCCAGCTACACAGCCACACAGTCACACAGCCACACAACCACACAGCCAACTACATAGTCACACAGCCACACAGCCAGCTACACAGTCACACAGCCACACAGCTACACAGCCACACAGCCACATAGCCACATAGTCAGCCAGCCACATAGCCAGCCACATAGCCACACAGCTACCCAGCCATCCAGTCACACAGCCAGCCACAGAGTAAGAGCGAAAGTAAGAAAAGGAAAAAGCCGAGAGGCAAAATATAGGAGGAATAGTTTAAGGAAAGCTGGCCAGAAATAAGCCAGCTAAGGCTGGGCATTTATAAGCAATAATAAGCATCCACATATGATTTATTTGGAAACTGGGTGGTGGGCCCCCAAAAGAGCAAAGAATAAAGAGTAAAAACCAAACAAGTACAAACATGCATCATTTTTACACAATCAACAGCCTTCAACTGACCAATCATTTTCTATTAAGAAATGTATCAAAATTCGAAACAATATACTGGAAAAGAAACTGTTTGAAAAAGGAGAGAGGCGATAATGTTAGCAATTCTATGACCGAAACTTAACATCTGATTTTTACTTTCTCTTTAAATAAGCCTGGCTATTCAGCCAGACGTGCATGCTGTCATAAGCTCTGCTTATTGGCTGCTATCATTTGGAAAGCGTTGTTAAGCAATACCATGAGAAACAACAGGGGTCTACCCACGCCACAGTCTAAACTTTACCACCTCACCAGAAGCAGGCTTAGATAGTTTTGAAAGATGAAGCTGTGCCAAGATTTTGAGGAAGACAGCACTCTTCTCAGTCCCATTGTGCTCAGGACAGGGTCCTAAGGTTCTGGGCACTCAACAGTCACCAAAGCTCAACCTGAGACCGTGGCTATGGGTTTGCTGTCTTGTGCCTAAATAAATAAATAAATAAATAAATAAATAAATAAATAAACAGAATCTTTTGGGAGGTACAATGGTAGCAAGCTTTAATGAAGATTCATATAAAAGTGAGAAATTGAGAAAAATGAGAAATTAAGAAAAAAAATGAAACTTCAGAGAGAGGAAAGAACTTCCATGGGAGTGGCAGGGGAAGCTATGAAGTACCTTTGTTATAAGTTGTTATGGTTTCATAACAGAAATCTGACCAAGGCTGAGGTAAGCTCTATTGAGATTGGTTAATACTCTGGGGCTATGGAGCCAGAGCCAATAGAGCATGTCTTTCTGCCCCAACCAAGGAGACGACCATGATCTCTGTTCCCGGGGTGCTGACCCTGTTATGGATGGTTGAAGCCCTACGCTGTCCATTTATGACTCCATCTTTGTTGGGTTTTCAATCGGATGCTATTGGTCACTTGGTCATAATTAAGACCCTCTGACCTGTGCTGGTGTCTCAGGTGTTACTAGTCACTAATTACACTAAGTTCTCTTTGTTCCCACATTAACATGCTAAGCATGTAGCTTTCCTGGGGAAAAGAATTAACTTGATCACAGTCAACAAGATGGAGCTGCAGGTTTTCTTGATTACCCCACATCTAGCTCCTGTCTGAGGGGGGATCTGAGGTGGTCTCCTCGGCAGAAGCATCTTGTGAGGCCATCCTTACTGGCAATCTAAACTTACCATCAGCGGCATTAGAAGCGAGAATAGAAGAAAGGGCAATAGAACCTATGAATGTCTTTCACTTTCTCCTTCTCCTCTGTTAGGCTTGGTATCATACTCATATGCTTCAGTACCCCAAACATCTCCTTGTTAATCCTTAGTTCAGGAGTTTTCATCATGCCTTAGTTCCGGAGCCCGGCTGCCTTAGTTCTTTCTTCCGGACTAGGAAACAGCTGCTGCTGCTGCTGCTTCTTCTTCTTCTTCTTCTTCTTCTTCTTCTTCTTCTTCTTCTTCTTCTTCTTCTTCTTCTTCTTCTTCTTCTTCCTCCTCCTCCTCCTCCTCCTCCTCCTCCTCCTCCTCCTCCTCCTCCTCCTTCTTCTTCTTCTTTTTTTTTTTTTTGGTTTTTCGAGACAGGGAGTCTCTGTAGCTTTGGAGCCTGTCCTGGCACTTGCACTCTCTCTATAGACCAGGTTGGCTTTCTTGAACTCACAGAGATCCACCTGCCTCTGCCTCCCGAGTGCTGGGATTAAAGGCGTGAGCCACCACCGTCCAGCAACTTTTGATTGGTAGTCGTGAGACACAATAGAGTATTTGCAAGTCTCAGTTGCCAGGTCCAACTTGTCAACAAGGGCCCCCAGCCCACCTTTCCCCAGAGCACAGAAAATCCTTTCTGATGATTTCACATCCAACATAATGGTGGACATCACCTTCATACCGTCTCCGTGCTACTCCAAGCCTTCAGAGCACCTTTCTCCAACTTCACCAGGTGCCGCCACGTCCATTCCCCACAGCGCTTGCGCCCTACCTTGATGGAACTCTAGCGGCCACAAGGCAGAGGCTGAGCTTTTCCTCTCCCATCAGGCTGGCATCGCATACACATAAGCCAGCTTCCTAAACATCACTGGGTTAGCCCTGCCATACCAGGACTTTTGGAACTGCAAGACCACCCCAAAGACACGCAAAAATCCCCCTTCCCTGAAAGGTCCCCAGCACCTACCTCTCTGTCTGGCATACTTCGGTACTTGATGCAGGAGGAATAGGGACCAAGGCTGGCTTCTGGGGGAACTCGCAGAGTTTGGCTCCAAGGTCTCAGCCAAGTTCTCTCGTTCCCCCAGACAGTCTGTAAGAACCAGCCCACATGTGCACAGAGTGTATGAGCGGGAACTAGTCAGTATAACCCAAGGTATTTCAAGGGAGAACTTCAAGCAGGTCTTGAAGGCTGGGGGAACAGCAGAGTAGGAAGTACTGAGGAGACCTGGGTGTTTTAGAACAGGGAGACACTCACTGGCTGCTGCAGAGAGGTGAGGCTGGGGTCCAGGAAACCTGCTCCGGAAATGCAGGTTCAGCAATGGCATGGAGGCCAAGTGAGCATGGTCTGTTTTGTCTCCTCCCTTCTGGAGTAGAAAAAGGCAGGCTGCCCAGCTTCCTTTGTGGACCTTCACCCAGCTCCCTCGAATATCCTGAGTGTCCTATTTAAATATCCACAAGCTGTGTCAGAAGTCTGTGAAGCAACATGGTTGTTTAGTTGCTTGGTTTGGGTTTTAGTTTTTGTTGTTGTTGTTGTTGTTGTTGTTGTGGTGGTGGTGGTGGTGGTGGGTTTTATTTTGTTTGTTAGTTTGTTTTTTGCTGTTGCTTTTATTTTTGTGGTGGTTCTGGGGATTGAACCTAGGACCTTGGTATTCCAGGCCGAGGTTCCATAACTGAAACCCTACATACTCAGCTGACTTTAAAACATAGTTAACATGTTTTTTTCCCCATTTTAGTAAGTGTAAAACTATACCCATTAACTTTCCTTATAAGGCAGAACTAGAAATGCTTCGATTTCAAAGTGGCCTTTGTACCTGTTTCCAAACAAGACAATTCTTCGCACCTTTAAGGGACGGGTGGAGAACCAGAGGAAAAATGAGGGACTATTGGTACCCTAGCATCACCCCCTGCTATCCTCCCACAAGCCCTTCCATGCCTAGGAACTCAACGAGACTCCTTAGGAGCTTGCTCACTGGGCCCTCACCCACCTCCACTGCTTCAGATGCCTGAGCTGCCAGTACAGAGACATAACTCCAGCCCTAGAACTGTCAAAGGGCACAGGAAGTGGCAAAAAAAAAAAAAACTGGCAGAGGGAGATGATGCTCAAAGCCACTTACACTGGCTCCGAAACTGTCCACTATTTGGGTGAGATCCGGACAAGGCTTTCCCCTCGCGGTCAGGGATATATACATCCCACAGCTACTCAGAGGTGGAACTCCGCTGCTCTCTCGACCAAAGGTGAGCGAGACAGGCTGGAGTCTGAAAAGGGGGAGCGAGAGTGAAGGGCTCTCAAAAGCGCCTGGTAGGAGAAGTCTTATGTTCTCCATAGGGAAAAAGAAAGCTCTTCCTAAGCCAAACACAGTGAGAACAGCTTCTCACTCATGGAAATAACACCTAGAAACTTGTTGTCTTAGACTTGCCTTGGTCCTAAGGCCCTTTGACCTTTTGTGGATCATAGCCCGAAACTCAGTTTAGAAGCATATTCTATCTTTGCCACTGTCAAGCAAATGAACTTGGCAAGGCCTGGATCTGGCTTGTCTGAGAGTCCATGTTGTTTAACACAGAGTCTCACGAATCCCAGGTTGGCCTCGAACTCCCTTGTAGTTGAAGATAATCATACTTCTAATCCTTCCCCCTCTACACACCCAGTGTGGGCATTACAGGTGTATACTACCAATACATATTCATTTGGTACTGGTGATGGAATCCAGGGCCTGCTGCATTCTGGGAAAGTATCCTACTAACTAGACCACACCCACTGCCTACGAGATTTCATAACTTGATTAGTAAAATCAACACATCTTTCATGGGGTAGGATAATTCAGTGTGACACAGAGTGTCCGGCAGCCGGTAAATAAAAGCTTGTTGGCATGAAGGAGAACTGCCTTGGGTTCTCCCCACACCCACACAGGGCATGATCTGGTACATGCCCTAAAACTGTCCCACCTAAGTGATCATCTCCCCACTTTCTATGTCCAGGTAAACGGAAATATTCTTGGTATAGACAGCCTCTACGGCTACTAATAAACTTGAGTTAGCCTTTGAGACTTTGTTCCCGTTAAAGCACAGTGATTCTGGGTGCCTGGGGCTAGTGGGAGCAAGAGCTGTGAATGAATTAGGTAACGCTGCCCTCTCTAGGAAATTACCTGCTACAATGATCTCTTCTTCGATTTTTTCTGGCACAGCATATGGGAAGTAGACAAAATTGCCGGGGACAATATTGGGATCTTGGGGGTGGGGTGGGATGGGGGTAAGGGGGGACGGGGAGAGAAAAGTGAGAAGGGGAGGATGGGGGGAACTTGGGGAAACAGGAAGATTGGGATAAAGGAAGGTTGGATAGGGGAGCAGGGAAGCACAGTTCTTAGTTAAGGGAGCCATCTTAGGGTTGGCAAGAGACTTGAACCTAGAGTGGCTCCCAGGAGCCCAAGGCGATGTCCCCAGTTAGTTCCTGGGCAGGTGAGGATAGGGAACCTGAAATGACCCTATCATATAGCAATACTGACAAATATCTTGCATATCACCATAGAACCTTCATCTGGTGATGGATGAAGATAGAGACAGAGACCCACACTGGAGCATTGGACTGAGCTTCCAAGGTCCCAATGAGGAGCGGAAGGAGGGAGAACACGAGCAAGGATGTCAGGACCACGAGGGGTGCACCCACCCACTGAGACAGTGGGGCTGATCTATTGGGAGCTCACCACGGCCAGCTGGACTGTGACTGAAAAAGCATGGGATAAAACTGGACTCTCTGAACATGGTGAACAATGAGGGCTGATGAGAAGCCAAGGACAATGGCAAGGGGTTTTGATCCTACTTCATGTTCTGGCTTTGTGGGAGCCTAGCCAGTTTGGATGTTCACTTTCCTAGACATGGACATAGGGGGGTGGACCTTGGACTTTCCACAGGGCAGGGAACCCTGTCTGCTATTTGGACTGGAGAGGGAGGAGAAGAGGAGTGGGAGGCGGGGGAGAAGGGTGGGAGGAGGGGGAGGGAAATGGGAGGCTGGGAGGAGGCAGAAACTTTTTTTTTCCTTTTCTCAATTAAAAAAAAAAGACAACTTGCTTAACAGAAAAAAAAGAAGATGACAAAGTACTTTAGAAATGGAGGAAATGATTTATTTATTGTCATCCTCGCGCCTGGGCGGGCACATGCAGCCCCTACCACGGTAGGCCTGGGGAAGTCAGAGAACAAGTAGCAGCTGAGTGATGGTTCACTCCTTGCACTGTGCATTCTGGGGATCCGACTCAGCCTGTCAGGCTTGTGGACGGTGCTGAGCTGTCTTGCTGGCAATGTTTGTCTTACTGATCAGTGAGAGCAGCCGCATAACTTCAAGACCTCTCAAGACGGCTAGCAGTTTCTACCACTAACTTAGTTTTATATGTGCTTGGTCCCACCGTGTAGCTAATGAAACAAGCCAGATGATTTTTGCTTTGGTGTAGATGGTAGTATCCAGGCACAGGTGACGGTAAAGATGGAAATGCCCTCATTGAAAGATGAACCACCTTAAGTATGGATTTTTATTGAACAATGGATGGGTGGATTGATGGCTCCAAGGAGGTCTTGGGTGTGCTAGTCAAGTGGTCTATCACTGAGTCACTTCCGTGAGTACCTGTCATAACCTAGTCTCCAGCATTGTTTCTATTTGATGAGTTTCCCTTAAATTATTTCCTTGTACATTTCCTTTTAAATAATTCTTATAACAAACAATAAGTGTGATAGTTTTTATTGAACATGCCCTTAGGCCGTCAGAAAACTTAGATGTCTCTGAAATTTGTAGTTTCAAAATTAAGATATTTATGTGAGACACAAAGATCGTTATATATATTTTTATATATACATAAAACCAAAGAATTAAAAGTTATTTACTCAGTGATTTGCTGTTTCTCAACCAAAGGCGCCTCAGTGGTCCCCTCATCAACCATGGGCTCTTCATTCCTTTCCTTCACGGGGACGTTCTCACTGATGGGCTGCTCACCCAGCTCCTGGGAAAGAAGGAAGGTTGGATCCTCGGGCGGAATTAAGTCTGCCTCCTCGGGCAGAAGGAAGGCTGACTCCTCTGACTCTTCGGGCAGAAGGAAAGGTGTTTCTTCCTCGTTTAAGGGTGTTTGGTCAGATTCTGTAGAATAATCCACAGGTTTCATTTTTGGCTTTTTTGTGCTGGATTGTTTCAAGTCTGAAGTTGTGTTGCCCCAATACGTGCCGCTGTCGGCGCTTCTGGAGTAAGATGTATCCGATACGCCTTCCGACGGGTGGAAGTAAGACAGAGTCGCCAGCTCCGGGTTGACAGAGTATTGACTGCCAAAGCTTTTGTCACTAGAAAGGGGAGAACGAACACACATCAGGAGTCGTCTTTAGACACGCACACTTGCAACTCAAATCCGAGCAGTTAACTAGAGACAGATGCGGCCAGTGTATTAGCTAAGGAATGCAGAAAGTCCAGCTTTTCTTCCATTGTAGTTGTATTGTACTCAGTCCTTGTGTAAACGAACCACGAATGCCTGGTGTGTGCAGCCTGTCTCAAACTTCAATATTAGAATTTAAAAGCCAACACTAAAGGTTGCTTTAATTAATAAAGGCTTAACAAGAAACATAAAATGAGCTGAATTAGGGAAATAAACATTTAGTATTACAGGTTTAATGTGTCGGAGAAGTAACTCATCAAAGCACCATAATCAAAGAATAAAATTAATGATAATGGTGAAGATTAAAAAGTAATTCTGTGGAGTTTTAATTTATGATACTGTCCAAAAAAGGTTGTAAAGTGTTCAGGCTTTCAGGTTCAAAGGGATATATATGTATGTGTGTATAATTATTTATATAAATATTAATATAATAAATATATTTAATTCTTTTTCTCTATTATTCTTTCATACAACACATCCCAGTGCAGTCTTCCCCCACTCCACCCCACCCAGTTCTCCCCACCTCCCCTTTCCCTCAGATCCACTGTCCCTTTTCCCTTCAGAAAAGAACAGGTCTCCCAGGGACAGCAACTAACCATGGCATAACACGTTACAACAAATCTAGGTGTAAACCCTCCTATCAAGACTGAATGAAGCAACCCAGTAGGAGGAAGAGGATCCCAAGAGCAGGCAAAAGAGTCAGGGGCACCCATGTCTCACTGTTAGGAGTCATATTTTTGTAAGAAAAGAGAAATGATTATTTAAGACAAATATCTAGGCCTCAAGGTGTAAAAGTAGCAGATTTTATGTTTCTTTCAAGGTCTTAAGCAAGGCTATAAAAATTTTAAATGTTAAATCCCAAGCAAATGAGTTAATTTAGAAGAGAATAAATGGTGTTTGTACTCCAGGGTTATTTGGCAGGGATGTAGAGCCAGGAAGCATTGTCTGAAGTCTGTATGTCCTTCCTAATCAACTGTGAGTCTATTTATGACTATTTAAAATACTGGGGGTAAAAACAGTAAGACATTTCCTGAAATAGGGCCCATTTTTAGAATGCATAGAGGAAGTAGATTTGAGCTGAATGTCTTATACATTACTGAGGAGGGTCCATATTCCTACCAACCCACTTAAGGTTGGAGGGAGGACACCATGACAACATGGACCAGTAAACTGCTAAGGCCAGGGGCTTACCTTAGTTTTCTCAATTTGGACAGCGTGACAAAACAAAATATCAAGAGGGGAATTAAGAGGATAAGGGTCATCAGTGAGATCCCCAGCATTAATTTGAACTTGGCCTCTTCTATCTCGGACAGCTTGTCTTTGCTGGTAGTGTTCAAATCAGAGCCTGGGAGGAGAGAAAGAAAACGCAATGGAAAATTGAGCATTGTGCATGTTGTCCTTGAGGAATAAGGATGACAAAAATCTGTCTGCAGCATTCTCAGCTCACTTTTCCTACCCCAGACAATGGCAAAGAGAAGGTCACTCTATTTCCATCCACATCCACAGATTATTTTCTCTAGTCCTCATTGCAATCTTGGAGTAACTGTGCTTAATTTCATTTTATACACTCCCAAAAGTTTGCAAATCTTCTACTAATAAGAATATGGTTTTAAGCCCGACCTACCCATGATAAAATTTTTATGTCGCAGCCTTTCTTCTTGGCTTTGCTAGAAATCATTCCAAGTATCGTATTGTCTCTGAAAAGGTTATTGGAACAATTTGCAAGGCACTGGTTCTTCAGAAAGGAAAGGTGGTTCATGCCCTACTGTTGGGCACACACTGGTTATTACTTTAAACTAAAAGTCTGTAGTTTTGGTGGTTTCCTTTATAAGGCTTAAGAGGTAAGATTGCCATTTTGTTACTGAGACCATTAAACTTAGTGTGCCTGATGTTACAAAAAGAAGTAGAAATTCTTTAAAAAGAATAGACTCTTTAGATTCCTGAAATGAATTAAATCACAAAATCGTGTCTGGCTCCAGAGGCATTAATAATCTAATAAAAACTATTTGAAATGTTTCTTTAATGTCAGATTTTGGGTATTTATGAGAATACATCTGGCTTAAAATACATTTAATATTGAACTTCCCTCCTCACAGTTCTCCTGGACCCACTCAGTGTTCCAAGGGCCTTCATTACTTTCTAGGTAATATTTAGGTAATAATCAATGACAGGTATAGATTCCCATGTTAATGTTCTCTGACTTTTAAATATTCTAATTATTGTGATTGGGATATAGCCAAGCAGAGCTCTTGCTTGCATGTTGAAAGGTCTAGGTTCAGTCCCTAATACCAACAAAGAGATTTCAAACCAAGTGTAATGAAATGTGTAGTTATCAATGAGTGTTATATGACTTTGAGGCTCATTTTGGAATAATCAAGTAGATTATATTAAAATGAACTGCCCTCCTAAAGTCTTTTTTTTCCCCCATGAGGTAGGATCTATCCTTTATAGGTCTGGTCATCCTGAAACTCAGCTCCCAAAAGTCTTTATAAGTAGGTATGCTCTTGGAGTTAACTCATAGATTTTTCTAGCTACTGTCTTGTCTCCTAGAAATCAAGCCACATCCCCTGTCTGGACTTCCTCATGGCTGCCTAGGTCTCTCCTAACAAAGGATGTAACAATCATTTCCTACACTGTGAATATGTATGACTCTCATTGGTTAATAAAAAGCTGACAGACTATAGCTAGGCAGGAAGTATAGGTGGAACAGCAGACACAGAGGACTTTGGGAAGAAGAGCAGAGTTTGAAGAGATGCCAGTTAGCCTCCCAGGAAGCAAAACATGATAGAGGACAGGTAAAGACACAAGTCATGTGGCAATACATGGATTAATAGAAATGGGTTAATTTAAATGTAAGAGTTAGTTAGTAATAAGCCTGAGCTATCAACCAAGCATTTATAATTTGTATTATGCCTCTGTGTGGGTTATTTGGGATGGGGTGATCAAGACAGGAAACATCCAAAGGATATTTGAAGTTTGCCTCAGTTTCCCTTTTCTACAGATCCCTTACTCTTCCTAACACAGCACATTTATTGAAGTCAAGGTCAGAACCAGAGAAGCCTTTACAATGTCTAACCAATGGAAGTTAAAGAAAGTTAACTGCGGTTTTGGGGTGGCTTTTGCTTTATGCCTCAATTTCTTCATAAAATAGAGTTGGTGGGAGAACTGACACGTGGCTAAAACACCAGATTACCCGATATATAGTGTGTCCTCAATAAATGGTAGAAAACCAGTCAGCTCCAAGTTCAATCATTTGAATGCCAAGTAGAGAGAAGACAATATATTTTTAAGGTGACTCACTATTTGTCATCCCTGCATATAAAAGACTTTCCATTTTCTTAAAGCAGCTCAAGGCAAGAGCTACATTTGTCAAATAATTCATTACAGAACTGAGCATATGGATGTCAGATATGCCATCAAATATATCTATTTTCCAATTATTTATTTGTAGGACAAGGGGTTTGAGAAACATTTGTTAGGGACTGCAGACCCTCATACCCTGAACTTTCTATGACCTCTTGCCTGATGGAGTAAACAACTTGTTTTCCTATGCTTGCAGATGCTCTGAGCACCAAACCCTCATGAGTTCCTGATAACAAGGAAGTGCCTTCTGATGGGCTGGCAGTAGAAAGTCCTGAGAGCTAGGGCATGGCCACTATTCAGGGAGAGCACTATACAAGCTGTCCTGGAACACAATAAAAGTGGCATTCTTACTTCAAGAGTGACCCATGTCTCTGTGTATTCTTTAATCCCAAGACCCTTGCCTGATCACAGTTCCAGGTGGTGCAGACACCACAAAATTTAAAACATTGCCTTTTAATACAACTTTCATTCAAAGTAGGAGTTTGGTTCTTCATGCTTAAGTCAGGAGGCTCACAGCCACCTGTAACCTCAGTTCCAGGGGACCTGACACCCTCTTCTGGTCTCCACAAGCACCTGCACACATATGGTACACACACACACACACACACACACACACACACACACACACTAAATCTTAACATAAAAAATAAATGGGATAAGGACACTCTGTACTTTTGTTATTGTTTTCTTTACATTTAAAACTTTAAAGTAAAGCCCATTTTTAAAAGACTATATATTGTATGTATTATTCACTTACCTATCTTAATCTGTTTCAACATTGTAAGTCAGAAGACAAAGAGATGATAATAGTCATTGGTAAAGGGGCAACAAGAATACTTGAGAAGCATAATTTGTCTAATGGAGTCAATGTCCCTTTGATGTGGCATTAGCCATCTCCAGTCTCCCACATACACTCACTACCCTTTGCTATGAGAAATTGTTTCACAGTGCAACCACTAAAATTCAGGTGATATTTATGTATTTGTTAATTGAAGTACTTTGTTCTTACTTGGAATTGCTTGATAGAGTTGATCTTTATCATCCATGTTCACAGGGCTTTCATTTATAACTGTTAAAGACAATATGTTGATGTTATAAGTAACATTCACTTACTATTAAATTTTTTTGCAAGTGTGTAAAAGTGTGAGTATAATATGTGAAGGCTGTTATTATTCATTGTAGTATTGTTTTGTAAAGGGAACATCTCTATAACTTACGTTCAAAAGAGCTTATCTGATACACTCCTATTTCCTGTAAGATTCATCATAGTATTTAGTATATATTAAATGCTTAGTGTTTATTTAACATAGTATTTATTAACAAACCATTTAATACTATACTAAGGGGCCATTTCAAGGTATGATTGTCAGGCACCTGTCAGGCAACTAAAAATATTTGAAACTGTGCCAATATCAACAAATGATCTTGAAGGTTCTACAAATATTAATTTTAGGTTAGCAGAAATCTTAGTCTTGAGTAGATAATATTTATTGTAAATACACAATATACAAATAATAATTGAGTGAATATGATGAATATTTCATTTTATAATGTACATATATGACACCTACATTACATAATGTCCTTCTGTATCTGTGCAGAATATATGCATGCATAGATGGATCTTTGTATTGTATTGTGCATGTGTGCTTGTGTAGTCATGCTACACACATTATCTTCATGCACAAATATACATTGATACTTTACACTTTTATGTGCATTGCTTAGATGTGCATGTCTGTGTGTTTTTGCCCATGCTGTTCCAAACATGGAGGGACCACATTGGGTAAAGTCCTTGCTAAAAATGCTGCATCATGCACTTAGGTGAATGGTTTTTGATCTGGGCTCATCTGTTTCTGGAGTGAAAGCTATAAAATAGGAATGTCATGATAGTTACAATACAAGGACAAGAAAACCAACGTCATTATGGCAGCAAGTGTCCTCTCTGATTTTAAGATACGCTCTAGACTCTAACATTTGTAGGAGGATATACGTCTGGGTGCAGAAGAATCAGAACTGCAACTTTATCATTTCTTTGCATATTACAGTTGCTATTGCAAGAGGCAGTAAACATAAACTTATTAATTATTGCTAGAAATATTTAGAATGGTCATGTGTTTCTATATAAAATGTTAGAAAAATAACATCAAAATAAATGTTAGAAACATTTCCCCAGCCACCTAACTGCATGAATTTACCTTTAGCTAGCATTGTCCAAAATGCAGGCACATTGGGGGTTGATGCTGTTTAAAGAGATAACAAGGGTAATGAGTGAGAATCTATTGTCTACAAATACGTACTCCCTCAAAAACCGTAGGAGAATTATCCTGAGTTGTCATAGCTTCACAAATACTTTATAAGGAACAGTGGTCTGATCTTGGGAAGAAAATAAAATCGTGATTATTAAGTTTGTAGCCTCCCATTCCCAAGACCCTCCCTCAAATAATCTTAGGAAACATTAATTGTTGTGACCAGAGATACATTTATTCCTTAATCAAGTAGAAAATTTTACATTGTCATCAAAAATGTTAAAACATACCCCATATATACCATATAATTATCCTAGTTAGATATGAGAATTTATAATTGTATTATATTTAAAACACAAATATATATGTAGTCCCCATGGTTTGTCAGGGACCTCTGAAAAGGGACTCTTACATATTTGCCACTTAAAAGACTCCAGGATGACTCTAAATGAGAGTAATATGGATTCTTTAGGAATGCTAGCCACTTATGTCATGTTCAGAGCAGTGAAAGCTAATTGCATAAGTCATATAACAATATGCTCCAGATATCAATACAATGTAGTAGGTTTAATACTTTGTATATGTTTACGAGGGGGTTCATTAGGTTTTTCTTCTTCTTCTTCACTGATGGATTTTTCTGACGATTTTCCCGTTGTCTTGATGGGTTTGTCTAGGAAAAGAGATAAAGCATTTTCAGCATATTAAAACACTGACCAAATACTGGGGTTTCCATACTTTAAGATTAAAAATGGAACAAAGACAAGGAGAGAACAAAGGAAGAGAATATCATTTTTATCAGAAATGAAGAGTAGGAAGGAAGACACCAGAAAATAGTGTTTTCGTGGTTACGGAGTATCTGAAATAGGACCAATAGGTCTGTGCTCCATGAAAGAGAGAGAAAGCATAGAACCCAGCCCTTTAGAGGCAATGGTGAGCCATTGGCTAAGCTAGCTAGCTTGGGCAGGCTCCCTACACAGGCCTTAGTATAGATCTCGGCTTATGGTGTGTCCACGTGGTCCTACCACTGAGTGCTTGGGCTGCATTAGTCAACTTGACAAATAGTAGCATAAGGTCCATATGGGACACCACCCCACCAAAGGGGGATTCCAAAGAGGGGCAGAATTAATCCACAGAGCCCACAAATCCATCACAGGTATTTGTTACCAACAAAGAATAGAAAAGGGAATGTATTTCTGAAAGAAATATTCAGACAGAACTCAAAACAGGTGAATAATCCAAGCTACAATGCAACCGTCTATCCTAAGAACATCCAGGTGCCTCAGTTTATCCCCACTGTCCACGGAGCAGTAGTAACAATGCTTAAGCAATTTATTGTTAGTGAAAGCTATCCTGGGGCTCACTGTTTATTTGCTAGGCTAGTTCTTCTGGAATGTTCCCACAAGGCCCATATGTAGAAAGCACGAAGTTTTTTCTACCCTACTTTGTTGACCATCCTCTAGTTGTGGGGTTTCCTTGACAATGATGGAGCATTTATTAGTAATTGATGAGTCTGCCCCAGTACTAAAACTGCCATAGCCAGAAAGAGTCGCCTTTGTTGCTATTTCACACCATTCAAAGTATAAAAGAGAAAAGAATCCCACAAATATGGGTCTACTAAAGATGAGTAGTAGCCTGGAATCCCAAATTCAGTTAATGGTTCTTTCCATGCAAACAGGGGAACGGGAGGTTTGGAAATAAGAGACCGTCTGCCTCTTCTGGAATGTTCACCGTGATGGTGGTCATGGGGCGTCACAGAAAATGGCGTGAAAGAAAGCATAGGAAAAAACAAACCAGGAGATGCCATAACTCTGCTGGCTTCCAGAAGCACAAGATGGGCTCCAGAGGGGCACCCTGAGGCCTCACCCCTGCCCCCGGTGCTGTTCTGGGACCTTGTCCTAAGGTCTTTGCACGTGGATTCAGTACTTACAGTTCTTCAGCGCGAACGTCAGGTTCGTGGTGGTGCTCACAGATATTTCAGAGTCTGTGCCGTTCGGGTTTGGCGTGGTGAACACATCTACAGACAGAAAATCAGAAGTCTTTAGCAATCACCAATTGTCCAGTTTATTTTTTTCTTCGTAGTGTATTTTTAAACTTTAAAAAGTATCCATTGACTAATGAAAAAATAATTAAGAAAAAAAAAGGATGAGACCTTTTCTTTTTCAAAGAAAGTGGAGCAAGGGGCAAGCTGAAAATTCATAATGAAAAAAAAGTCAAACTAATTTTCTTATGATAAACAACTTTGAGAAACAATTATTGAGGACATTCATGGGAAATATGTATATAAGGTGCCAAAATCAGTTTGTGAGGGGAAAAGGTCACTGAATCTTAACCCTAGTACCTGAGAAAATGAGACAGGAGTAGAGATAGGTTTGCTGAGACTATAATTCAGACTGGAGGAGGGTGCGCTCCCAGATGGGTTTGACTAACGTTATTGTACAAGAGGAAAGACTGCACACAGAAGCAGGAAGGATAGTACATGAAGACGGGGAAACACAAACAGGCTTCCACAAGTGAAAGCGAACCCGACCCTGCACAGCTGAGGGAAGCGGGAAAGGTTCTCCACCTTTGCTTTGGATGGAGCCCTGACTTGCTTGGTTCTTCTATGCTTTTAGACTTCCAGCCCCTAGAGCTATAGGAAAATAGTGTTCTATTGTTTTTATGCTCCTGATTTGTGGCATTTTGTTGCAGCAGCCTTAAGAAATGGATCCACGCCTCAAAATAAGTTTTGGCTAGTTACCATCAAATTAGATTAGTTTTTACTAAAGCGAGTATCACAGTGCCGTGATGGGCCACAGTAGACAGAATTCGTAGCAAAGATAGTCTTATGCGATTTTGTAATGTCTCACGCGAAAAGTTGTAAGAAATAAGGCTGTAATTTTACACACTGAAGTGTCTACAAAGTAAATTAGAGTTTCAAAACTGGGAAATAAAATGATGACGAGAGATTAAAAGGCAGGACTAAGAAAAACCAAACCCGTGCAATCAGAGCTTTAAAAACTTACATTGTTTCACATCTTTAAAGTATTTTTCATTTTTCTCGTTAACAGAGGTGTCACCTTCATTTTCTTTTAGTGTGTGTATGACAGGATTAGATTCTGCATTTTTGTCATCTTCATGACCAGGGTCATTGTTGCTCAGATTTTCATCATATGAGTAATACTGTTCTTCATCTGACGGCGTATCGTCAAGGTCCTCTGATACAAAAAACAGGACACGCCATGGGACAAATGAGATTAAAAGTTAAATTATAATACACCGCCAACTTTCAATCCTCCTGAAAAAAAAAAAACGGCCATTTTCTGACTTTCTGTAATTGAGAATCAACCTTCTGATTGGCTAATTTGCTAATTTTAAAGTTTTTATTTTATTTTTATTTATTTATTTTTTTTACTTACGTCCTGCACTGAGTTGTAGATTGCTTATGTCTGGGAGAAAAACCTCAAATAAAAAGATAAACAATAAAAAATACATTGGGAAATAGATGTGATTGATCCAGGAACCTACTGTCTCCTCAGGGCTTGCTTCTCGTGGCCCAGGAGGCCCAAAGACTCAGTAGGACATTATGACATCATTGGGAAACAGAATGCCAGGGAAATGCCCAGAGCTTTGTGGTTCCATATTATGACCATTTCATTCTTGGCGTCAAGATGGTTTTAGTGTTTAAAAAAATAAATTTTTTCTTTGAAAGGTAACAAATGTGTTTTTACAAAATAATTTTAGTTATTGGTCCATGAATTGTAATTCATTAGTCTTGTTGATAGTGACATAAAAACTTTAAGAACTTAGGGGTTGCTTTTAATAACATCATACGCTTTGGAGAGCAGCAATCTGCTAAAAACAAAACAAAACAAAGCAACAACAAATAAAATAAAATAAAATAAAAACCTCGTCAGGGAAAGTAAAACTCAAATCTTAATCCAAATACCCTATAAGTTCTCATTCATAAGCTATTTGACTACAATTCTTTAAGAAAAATTTTGTGAAACGTCTTTTTAAGAATCATTTTCATTATAAGATATGCTGGTTTTGTTTAATACATTTTTTCAGCGTCATCCAACTTCTACTTCACATTTTAATGGAGAAAATTATCTAATATTCAACAGTTAAAAAGTTGCTCCAGCATGAATAGTCTTGTCATGGATCACTTATGTAAAAACAATGAATGAACAATTAAGACAGAGAACTGATTGATCGTTCTACAGGACCACCTAACTATGAGGGATGCTAGCTTTAATTATTATTGATGATAACCCCTCCACATCAGATGATATCCATACTTACAACATAAACATCAGGAAAAACATCATAATGCCGCAGGACTTTATGTTTGTCTTTAGTGAGGCGGGAGGTCGTAAGTGAAGTAAAACCTGTGGTCCTTCACTGACGGTGCCTGGTGACATGGCAGAGTCTTCACCCGACATTGAGAAGGAACACCCAGTGGCACGGCCAGCACCCACACAGGACCTATGAAGGACCACCCAGAGGTATGATCAACATTTGTGACATGACTGACCCATGAAGGTTATATTTCAAACTTTTATTCCACTGAAGTCCAATACAGTGAAATGGCCTACAGAAAGCTTGCTCAATCAACTGGTTTAGAAAACACTTGCTATAAGGCCTTTCTTTAGATCAACAAGTTGAACGTGTCAATGGTGGTCTAAAGACTAGAAACAAACTCCAGCAAGCAACCCTTTTCAACATAGTAAAAATGGCAATTCTACCAAAAGCAATCTATAGATTCAATGCAATCCCCATCAAAATCCCATCAAAATTCTTCACAGATCTGGAGAAGACAATAATCAACTTTATATGGAAAAACAAAAAACCCAGGATAGCCAAAACAATCTTATACAATAAAGGAATGTCTGGAGGCATTACCATCCCCAACTTCAAACTCTATTACAGAGCTACAGTATTGAAAACAGCTTGGTATTGGCATAAAAACAGAGAAGTCGACCAATGGAATCGAATAGAAGACCCTGACTTTAACGCACAAATCTATGAACACCTGATTTTCGATAAAGGAGCTAAAAGTATACAATGGAAAAAAGAGAGCATCTTCAACAAATTGTGCTGGCAAAACTGGATGTCAATCTGTAGTAGAATGAAAATAGACCCATATCTATCACCATGCACAAAACTCAAGTCCAAGTGGATTAAAGACCTCAATATCAATCCAAACACACTGAACCTGATTGAAGAGAAAGTGGGAAGTACTCTATAACACGTGGGCACAGGAGACCACTTCCTACGTATAACCCCTTTTCAAATGTTAACGATGGTTTTTTTTTCCCCCAACAAACTAGTGCGGTAAGAGCGTTTGCACATAGACTAGCATGCTTGCATGCAGTCTAAGAACGCTCAGCAAGAATGGAGATTAGTAGCCAGGCAGTGGTGGCACACACCTTTAATCCCAGAGGCTCTCTATGAGTTCAAGGCCATCCGTGTCTACAGAGCAAGTTCCAGGACAGGCTCCAAAACTACAGAGAAATCCTGTTTCAAAAAAAAAAAAAAAAAAAAAAGAATAGAGATGAGTGTGTTACTTTGTCAGGTTGGCTTTCTAGTGGGTTTTTCAAAGCTTTTGTGTGCACATGTGCATGTTGTGTGCTTGCATCTGTGTGCACATGCATTGCAGGCATCCAGAGGTTAGCCTGGATGTCATCCTCAGAAACACTACATGTCTTTCTCTCTCCTAGCTCTTACATCCTCTCACTCCTCAATCTCTCATTCTTTCTGCTCATCTGTCTTCTTTTGCCCCGTCTCTCCCCTTCCCCTCTTTACTCTCTCTCTCTCACTTTTCTATGCCCCTCCCATCTCTATCTCTTTCCCCTCTTTTCCTCTCCTGCCTTCCTTCTATCCCTTTTATCTCTCACTCTCCTTTCTTCTCTCTTCCGTATTTCTCCCCTCTATCTCCGCACCCTCTCTCCCTCATCTTTTCTCTTCATTCTCTCATTCTGTCTTCTCTCTCTATTCTTGCCTCTTTCCTGTCTGTTCCCTTTCTCTCTCTGCACTCCCCCCTTCCCTTTCTCTGCTCTTTCTCCTCTTCCATGTCTTCCTCTTCTCCCCCTCTACTCTCTCCTTCTTTCTCTCTTCTATTTCCTCTTATTCCCCCTTCTCCCATTTTATTCTCCTCTCTCTACTGTTACCCCCACCCCTTCTCTCGCTCCTGACTCTTTTCTCTCTTCCTTACATTCCACTTCCCCTTTCTCTGTCTCCTAACTCTCCTTCCTCTCCTCTCCCACTTTGCTCTCTGCCTTGTCTCCCTCTCAGTATCATCTCTTCCCTGTCTCTCCTCTCTATCTTTCCTTCTCGCTCCTTCCTCATCACATTCTCATCTTTTTCTCTCTTCTCTCCTTCCCCTCTGTCTCCTTTGTCTCCACTCTCTCTTCTCTCTTTCCCCATTTATCTTCGCTCTCTACCTTTTTCTCTCTTCCCTCCCTCCTCCTCTTATGCATACCTCATCTCTCCCTGCCCTCTTCTCTGTAGTCCCCCTCCCTTTAACCTTCCCTCTTGCCTCCACTTTCTCTCCCTTATCTCACATCTTCATCCTCTCCTCTCCTCTTTCCTCTCTAGCTCCTCACTCTCTCCCATCTCTCCCCTCATATTTTCTTTTCACTCTCTCATTATGGTTCCCTCTGTACTCTCTTCTCTTTCCCTCCCTATCACACACTCTCTTCTCAATCCCCCATTTTCCTCCTTCCCTCCTACTCCATTCTCCTGCCTCCCACCCCTCTTTCACCTCTCACTGTGTTCCCTATTACCTTTCTCTGCCCAACCTGTCTCTCCTCGTCTCTTGTTTCAACTGTCTCTCACTTATATTGCATGCTTCCCTTTCTCTTCTACTGTTTCTGTTTCCTTTCTTGTATCTCTCCTCTCTTTCTCTCCTCTTTCTCTCTCCTATATCACCCCTCTTGTTTCCCCTCTCTTGCTGCTATTCTATCTCCTCTCCCTCTCCTTCATCTCTCTCTCTCTTTCTATCCCCTCTATCTAATGTGCATTAATAACATAGCAGAAGGATATACTTGTACAGATCTGCAAATACCTGAAGTGGAACATCAGGTACATTTTTTTGAATAGTGTAGTTCCCTGGAATATTCAAGTACACAGTGTAAATAGAGATTATGGTACAGCAACAATAATAACAAAGAAAGAGAGAGGGGAGAGAGAAGAGAGGGGACAGGAGCACAAGGAAGGTCACAGAAGACAGAAAGAAGAGAGATGGGACACAAAGAGGGGATGGTGAGAGGAGAGTGATGTGGGAGAAGGGATAGAGATAGGAGACAGGGACAGAGAGGTGTAAATAGATTTTTCTTTGGGCTGCCAGCTCATAAGAAATGACACAAAGACTTATTAATTATGAAAACTCAGCCTCTAACTTAGACTTGCCTCATTAGCTTTTATAACTTAAATTAATCCATTTTATACACCTATGTGTTGCCATGTGACTAACAGCTTTTACTTTTCCTCCTGCACATCCATCTGCTCCCTCTGTCTCCATTGATGTCTCCTCCTTTCTTCTTCTTAGAGCTCTCTGTCCCCAGAAGTCCAACCTAACCTATTTCTGCTCACCTAATTGCCATAGGCTCTTTATTAAACCAATCACAGTGACACATATTCACACAATGTAAAGGAATAATCCACAATAAAGGAATGAGAGAGATGAGATGGAAAAGAAGGGAAAAAGAGAAGAGGAGATAGACAAATGAGAGAGAAGAAAGAGAAAATGAGAGACAGAGAAAATACAGGGAGAGTAAGAGAGGAAAGAGGGATGAGAGATGAAGTCAAGAAAGAGAAAGAAGAAGAAAGGAGTTAGGAAGAAGAGAAAGGAAAGTGATGAGACAATAAGACCACACAGATGGAAGGGAGTGAAAGGAGAAAGAGAGACAGAGAGACAGAGAGAGACAGAGAGAGGAAAGACCAATGAGAGGTGAGGGATCATGGTGAGGGAGTATAGAGAAAAACGTGAGGCAGAGGGGGAGAAAGTGGAGAGGAGAGACTCACCAGGGAGAGCGACAAATGAAAGGATAGAGAGTTATGAGAGAAATGAAGAGAAGTGAGAGAGATGAGAGAAGAGTGTGGGAGAGATGGAGAGAAAGAGGTAATAGAGGTGAGGGTGGAGGATGGAGAGAGGGAAGACAATGTAAGGAGAGAGAGCAAAGACATAGAGGACAGAGGGTAGAGAGAGAAGAGAAAGACAGGGAGAGAGGCACTTCCAGCATTCTAAGCTGTAGGAGCCCAGAATCTGGGTACAGAATTCTGTGTAGGCGCCTACAGAAAGTCAATGTTCAGCTTCTAGGGACTGGCAGTTTGTCTTAAGTAAAACAAAGTGCAAGGCAGGTAGAGTGTATAGGGCCAGAAGGACAGATAGGAAAATTAAAACCATGTATGGCTAAGATAACAATTAAATGATGGAGACTTGAGTTGTTGCAACAATGGAAAACACAGTTAACATTTCCCCAATCTCAGAAACAAACTCTAAAGTAAGAAATGCTTCTAAGGAAATAGTAAAAGATATTATCAAGAATGGCCACAGACTATTCAAATTGTACATAAGCAGGGCACAGCAGCTCTTAGTCTTTCAAAGGTATGAATACTCCTAACTTTAAAATGGTTAGCTGACAAACCTGTGGGGGTGAAACAATAGCATTTGACGTCAGAAAAAAATTACAGACACTAGAACAGCTGGTACAAGAGCAGTTAAATGATCAACATACTGAAGAATTGACCAGTCTTGAAATTATCCTACATTTGTTATAAAAATAGCAGGAAAATGGAGAATGTTTACATATTTAAGGGCCAAAACTAAGGTGGTTCAGCCAATGGGCTAGAATTTTCTTACATTCTTTATTATCTAAGGGATGGTCTATTATAAGGATTTATTTAAAAGATTGCTTCCTTTTTTTTTTTTTTTTTTACTATAACTATACAAGAACAGGACAGAGGAAAGTTTGACTTCACAGTTGCTACTTATAATAAATTCCCAGCCTGTTAAAAGATGCCATTAGAATATTCTTCCACAAGGAATGTTAAACAGTCCCACCTTTTGTCAATATTTTAT
Source organism: Alexandromys fortis (assembly GCF_014885135.2). Classification (NCBI taxonomy): domain Eukaryota; kingdom Metazoa; phylum Chordata; class Mammalia; order Rodentia; family Cricetidae; genus Alexandromys; species Alexandromys fortis. Next base: position 16,593,277 of record NW_026067908.1, on the reverse strand, counting down.
ACAACACCAACATCCATTATAACTAATTTGTGAGCCGGGCGGTGGTGGCGCACGCCTTTAATCCCAGCACTTGGGAGGCAGAAGCAGGCGGATCTCTGTGAGTTCGAGGCCGGCCTGGTGTACAAGAGCTAGTTTCAGGACAGCTAGGACGGTTACACAGAGAAACCCTGTCTCAAAAAACAATAATAATAACAACAACAACAACTAATTTGTAAACAGTTCCCTGAATCTATAATTTACCGTTATATGGATATCTTACTGGCTGATCCAGACTGAGAAACATTAGAAAAAATATTTGAAGAGGTAAAGAAAATTTTACCTTGCTAGCAATTACAAATTGCTCCTGAAAAAAAAAAACACAAAGGAGAGTCTATTAATTATTTAGGCTATAAGATAGGTTTTCAGAAAAATCAACAATCAAAAGCACAAATCAAGAGCTCAATTATGAACTCTTAATGATTTTCAAAAATTTCTGGGAGATAGTAACTTGCTATGTCCTACAATTGGAGTAACAACTCAAGAACTAAGTAATTTATTTCAAACCTTACAAAAGGGTGTAAACAGTCAAAGAAAATTATCAGCTGGGGCTGAGAGAGAATTGGCTCTGCAGTGCAGAAATTACAGGATGCACATGTGGTTCACTTGGATCCAAAGCTTGATGTATTTTAGTTATTTTGCCATATACTCATTCTCCCACAGGAATTCTTATGCAGAGAGAAGATAATATCATAGAATGAATATTTTGCCACACAAACAGACTGCTGTTTTTTCTTGTTGACCATGCCCTTTGCTTTACAGAAGCTTTTCTGTTTCAGGAGGTCCCATCTATTAATTGTTACTCTCAGTGTCTGTGCTACTGGGGTTATATTTAGGAAGTGGTCTCCTGTGCCAATGCGTTCAAGTGTACTTCCCACTTTCTCTTCTGTGAGGTTCAGTGTGGTTGGTTTTATGTTGAGATCTTTGATCCATTTGGACTTAAGTGTTGTGCATAGCAATAGATATGGATCTAATTTCATTCTTCTACATGCTAATATCCAATTATGCCAACATCATTTGTTGAAAATGCTTCCTTTTTCCCATTTTCCTGTTAGCTAGGCAAACTTACAACTTGGATTAGAAAGTTAGCTTACAAACTTTTAATAAAACATCCAATGGTTAAAAACCTTATTTAAAATGTCCTATGGGAGACCTTGAGTCACTAAGTAAAATTCTTAAAGGGAGCAGTGATTCAAATTCCAGTAGACAGATAACAGAAGCTGCCAGACAGGTACTTATCCAGGTAGAGAATGCTATACAGAAACAGCAAAAACATTATATTGATTAGGATCAGCCTTGACAAGCATGTATATTACCTACAAAACTTACTCCTACAGCAGTGTTAGGGCAAACAGCCCACTTCTATGGCTGCACCTTTCTGTTAAATCAATTAAGGTATTAAACCTTTATTTTGAAGTACAGATTGCTTTAACACACACACATAAAAGAAATAAAATCTAAGAGATATTTTGGCAGAGAACTAACTATGATAAATGCTCCTTATACTAAACAACAGATTGATTGGTTATTTCAAAATAGTAATTCTTGGGCAATGTGTTTGCTCAGTTTAAAGGCCAGATAAACAATCTTTTCCCAGCTGATCTGTTGCTACAATTTGCACAACTACATTCCTTTACTTTTTCTAAAGTTGTAGAAAAAGATCCCTGAAAAGATGTTATGCTAAATTTTACAGATGGTTCTTCCAATAAAAGAGCGGCATATGTTGTTAATGGTAAAAAGAAATTGTGGAGCGTGCCCATGGCTCTTTGAAAACAACTTAAGAGGATAAAAACCAAAATAAAATAAAATAAAATAAAAATTGCCACATAATGCCTTAAGTTATACACCTTTTATGGATGTCCACGAGCAATCTGCTGCAGACAGATTTTGGCATGATGGCACCAAGGTGACCTTTGCTAAGGCAAGGTAAAAAGCAAAACAAAACAAGCAAACAAATAAAACCCTTCCACTGGATTTTGGAAAAGACCTGACCCTGTATCATTTTGGGGTCAAGAATATGCTAATGTTTTTTTCACAGGAAAAAAATAAAGCTGGATGAGATGACTGTATATACAGTAGAGAAATGTCAGCCCTGACGAGATCGTAGCTGCTGATGACTCCATAGGAGAAGCGGAAAGAGGTTCCTGAATCCGTGATCCTGACTTCCTCAGCCCACCATGCTGCAGGCTGAGGAATAGGGTACCTGAACCAAGGATCCTGACAACAGTTTGCTGCAGTCTGACAAGGGAAAGAAGATTGTGGCGATGACTGGTGATTTCCAGCCTCTTGATGGACTTGCTACACAGACTTCCAGACCTAGTGAGTCAAGTTTACCTTGAAGCCTGACGAGAAACACAAACTGAACAGTTGACTGTTTTAATCTGTGAGCCAGAAAACTCATTTTTGCCAGTGTAGTATTCAATCTGCTGTTGAAATATACAGAGAGCCTGAGAACTGAGACCTCAGTTTTCCCAAGGGGAAAAAAGATCTCAGTTACAAGCAGTGACTGAAGCCCCTCTTCAAACATGGAGAGTAGCCTAAGGGATTTTTGCTGCTCCTCAGAGACTGGGACAATTACTTAAAAGCAGCAATGTTGCTAGACTCTGACTCATCAGAGAAACCTTTCTTGTTTGACAAATTGTGTGTTTATTGTTAATTTCCACTCCAGAATTATGGTATTGACCAGTTAATGTTTGTAACTGCTTTGGTTCACCATAAGATATTAAGAAAAATTTTGACATTCCTTATGAGTGCTTAAATTTGACATGTTAGATAAAATATTTAGATTCTGATACAACTAAAAATTGTTAAGAAATACTCTAGACCAATTAAAAAGTGCATTCCCAACCCTGGTGATCCTCCTCTCCTTTAATTAGAAACTGTAGTCATTAGGAAGGTGATTATTCACAAAACGTTATCCATGTGCAGATGAGCTCTCTTGACAAAAAATTGGCTCAGAGACACAGAGCCTGGAGGTACTTCCTCCCTTAACCCTTTGCTTAAAGAGGTCAGTGTCATACACGGGTTAGATCTTTTTCTTCCCAGGCACCTAAGACATGGATATGAATAATTAGAATACATGTACCAAAGACAGGTAAGTCAGGGAAATGGGAAAGTGTTCACCTAAGACAAACACGATCATCTGTCCTGTTGCAGAAGCCCAGGCTTTATTAAAATAAAGAGGGAGGGCCCAAAGTGTGAGCTTATTTCCACAGGTCTGAGGGTCAGAGACTTGGAGGTTGCTTCAAGTGACTGACAAGCTTAGTTGTCTGTCCCAACACAGGATGTGATTACTTAATTCTTTGACATTAAGGTAGTCCATATGAGCAGGTCCATGCCATCCTGACAGATATGAAAGTATCAACTAACAGGGAAGCTACAGAAAGGAAGAGAATGACACAATACACACGATTCCTCACATAAGTAAGAATCCCAAACAACCTCAGATAAGAATGGGCAAGGCAATTCCTATGGGAAAACTGTTCCCACCTCCCACAAAGCTAAAACAGTGCTGGTCACCAAAGCCATCACAATGAAAATGGCAAGTTCCACTTGCTTCCCATCATCCTCTTGGCACTTAGAAGTCCAGAGGTTCCAAGCGGCTCTCTGATGGTGTGGGAGCCCACGTGTGACTCGGTCTCCATCTGGAGTCATTTCTGACTTAAAGAAGTCATTTGAGTTCAAACCTGCTTGCTCTATGTTTTCTTATAATCTTGAGGGCTCTGAGAGACTTCTGATTTAGCCCAATGAGAAAAAAACACTCTAACTAGTAGACAGTTTGCTGACGACAAACCTGAGGAACATCAAGATAGAAGTAAGGCTACTTCCGAGGAGAATCACATGTTGGAGAGGAGGCTGCTCACTCAAGGACAGGAATAGTCTTGTGGTTAGATACTGACTGACCTTCTGTGCTGTGCTTTGTTCTGCTTTTGTATATAAGCAAGTTCTAAAATAAACTCTGGGTTGTTTGGTTGCTTTAGCATGACCAGACAGACCTCCCGAGTCTATCCTGTCTTCTGTTTCTTCTGACTGTTCTTTGGCCTTGAGAATCCCCTACCCAGGAACCCTAGCTCACCTTGTTGGAGCAGGGCTCCTACATGATGTAGTGTGTTTTGTGGAGGGCAGGTAGATAATGCAGCTTCAATGAGCAACTTGGTTGTTGTGAGATATTTGATTACTCTGTGTAAAGATATGTCACTGTGACTGGTTTAATAAAAAGCGAACTGGCAAATAGCTAGGCACGAGGTACAGGCGGGACTTCTGAACAGAGAAAAGCTCTGGGAAGGAGAAAGGGGTATGGCTGGACACAGATGAAACAGGACATGCAAGAGAAGAGGTAAAGGCCAGAAGCCACAAGACTGCATGTAGCCGAATAGAAATGGGTTAAGTTATTAGAGCTAGTTAAAAACAAGCCTAAGTTAAGGCTGAGCTTTCATTATAAGAAGTTTGTCATTATTGAGAGCTGGCAGGACAGAGAAAGACTCATTACACTTAGTAAACTGTGAAACTGGAGGTCTACAGGCTTTTTGAGTCTGAAGCTCCTCCTCTTGGAGAAACTTTCGTTTGTTCAAGAAAAGATGAAGACTGATGCTATCAGCAGCAATCCCTGTGACATCAGAAGCAATGGGGAAAACCTTCATCCCCATTAAAAGGGACAATAGCGGTATGTTTGTATATGAAGTGATTTTAGGATGGATAAATCAAATCATCACCATGGTAAACTCTATGTCATTGACAGGAGAGCATTGTAGCTCAGGCTCCAGGAAAGCAAACTCTGAAATTCAGACTCTTATGTGACAAGTTCACTGGGAAGTACTCTTCAGAACACTCGTGGGGGCCTGAGAGGAAGAAAGAGCTGAGCATGTGCAACATCCAATCTCAGGAACATCTCAGCTGTCTTCACTAAGCTGTCCTAGAGCAAGGCTTTAAGCATTTCTGTTTTCATGTTCCTCAGCCACTGGATGGCTTGCCCTGAGGGAAGACTCATCTTCTGGCACAAGGTAGCTTCTTTTTGCTGAGCCTGATTTCCTGTGCAAATGTGATAGCTGTGGCAGCTGATGGCTGGTGCTTCCACTCTGAAGTGCAATTTGGTCACGCACAATTCTGTCCACCAGAGAGGGAGAAGCGTGGTAAGGAGGTATTCAAAGGTCTGCAGAATCAGGACTTGGGGGGCTCACGGGGGGGAAGGAAGACTTTGGGGATGAAAGAGTCTGTGAGTCAGTTCCCCAGGTCTCAAAATTGTGACCACCTGGTGTAGGAGGTCCTTCTGTTTGTGTGTTGTTTTCATTGGTTAATGAATAAAGAAACTGCCTTGGCCTAGTTGATAGGGCAGAACTTAGGTAGGCAGAGAAAACAGAACTGAATGCTGGGAGGAAGAAGGGCAGAGTCAGAGAAGCCATGGATCTTCCACCTGAGATGAACACCAGTTAGAATCTCCGGTAAGCCACTGCCACATGGCGATACACAGATTAATGGAGACGGGTTAAACTAATATGTAAGAGTTAGCCAATATGAAGTTAGAGCTAATGGCCAAGCAGTGTTTTAATTAATAGTTTCTGTGTGGTTATTTCAGGTGTAAGCTAGCCAGGCAGCCGGGACAAACAAGTGGCCTGGCTCTTCTTGCAACAACCACCAGTGGAGGTTGGTATATGGATCTTATCAGAAGCTACCCTGACAACCCACTGGTATTACCAGTCAAGTCAGTTCTCCTGTCTGGGTTCCTCAGACCACCTGAAGTTTCTAGGTGGAATTCTTTCAGAAGAATCTATGGCTTGGCTGTTGCTAAATACACCCAAAGCTCAGGATGTCCCATGTCTCAGCCTGTCTCCATTGAGCTGATAACTGACTGGAGACTTAGGAAAATGTAGAAGAATCAAGTAGCCCCAGCTTTCCATGTCGGGCATCTCGAGGAACTGGGTAAGATCCTTTGTGGCGCTGCTTACCTATCTGGTAGAAAAGACAGTTCTTCCTGTGTGTCCTGTGGTCACCATTTGAACATGAATCTTTTCCCCGAGGAGTGGAACCATTCAGATCATCTTACCCGCCTCTGGTACCTGACTCCACTTCTCTACCAATGGTACTGTGTCACCCCGGCTCTCTGTGCTAAGCCAAACCCCTGCCTGGCCTTCACACTATTGGCATTCTGAATTGACTTCAAGAATCTTTTTTATAATCAAAGAAAAATCAGAAAATACAGAAACATCACTAAAGCACAGTAGGGGTAGGGAGTTGTTTCCAGACATAAAGAACTGGTTTTGTGGGAGCCTAGGCAGTTTGGATGCTCACCTTACTAGACCTGGATGGAGGTGGGTGGTCCTTGGACTTCCCACAGGGCAGGGAACCCTGATTGCTCTTTGGGCTGATGAGGGTGGGGGACTTAACTGGGGGAGGGGGAGGGAAATGGGAGGCGGCAGTGGGGAAGAGAGAGAAATCTTTAATAAATAAATATATAAATTAATAAAAATAAAAAAAAGAATAAATGCCTTCAGTCTCACTACAGGCACTTTAACATGACCATTTATCAAAATAACAACAAGCTCAAACCTGGGGCCCATGACCTTCCCAGCTTTTGACTAGGATTACAGTGCCTTCCTTAAGGTTCCTTCCTGTGGAACAGGCCTCATAGCCAATTGATATGAGTTAAGTTTCCCCCATAAGTCACGCCACTATTACACAAATGGGCAGATCTTGCCTGGTATCTTAGTTACTTTTCTATTGTTCTGAAGACACCAAGGCAACTCACAGAAAGAGGTTATTGGGAGCTTACATTTTCATATGGTGAGATCATGACCATTATAGTGGGGAGCATGGCAGCGGGCTGGTAGGCACAGCACTGGAGCAGCAGCAGAGACGAGAGAGCTAACTCACTGGGGATCGCTTTTGAAACCTCAATGCACCTCCCACCAACTCCCTATGATACACCTCCTCCAAGGCAAGGTCTTACTCCCTAATTCTTCCTAAACAGCTCCACCCACTGGGGACCAAGTGTTCAAACATATGAGTCTATTTGGGGCATTCTCATACAGATGATGGGAGCCGGCAAGTCACTACTGATTCATGCTGGGTCCAGCACTGGGTAGGAATACTGCCTCTTCTCAGTCCTCAGGATGACATAGCACCTTCCAGCACTGTAAACACTAGTCAGCAGGGATGAAGCTGTTTGTTTTCTTCACGTCCGATCCAAAGTGTGTATTGACTTCAGGGACTTACCATATCGATACGATGGATAACTATGTTGGAGATAGGGTTTCTGTTGCTGTAATGAAATACCATGACCAAAAACCACGCTGGGGAAAAAGGGTTTACATAGCTTATGCTTCACCAATGGAAGTCACGACAGGAGCTCAGTCAGGGCAGGAACCTGGAAGCAAGAGCTGATGCAGAGGCCATGGAGGGGGCTGCTTCCTGGTTTGCTCACAGCCTTTCTTAGAAACCCAGGACCAACAGCTCGGGGACGACACCACCCACAATGGACTGGGCCCTCCCCCACCAATCACTAATTAAGAAAATGCCCTACAGCTAGATCTTATGGAGGCATCTCTTCTCAGTTGAGGTTCCCTCCTTTCAGGTAACTAGTTTGTGTGTCAAGGGGACAGGAATAGACAGCACAGTGACCAAGGGCAATGAGGACTGTGTTATTCTGGAGACTTTTGGGGCCTTCCTGATCAATAGGGAGTCATCCCTTGCCTTGTACTTCAATTTCAGCTTAATAACCCACGTCTTCTGGGAGTGGCACTGTCTCATTAATGAGGGTAATCCTGTTGTATTTGGAGATTAGCTAACTAGTGGGTTTCTGTAAAGTTTACAATTATCCTTAGTTTTGGTTAGCCCACCAGCTACACTGCCCTCCCCTATACCCCAGCCTCATACACACTAAATCCTTTATGCCCTAATATGCCTTGTCGAGTAATAGGGAAAATATGGGGGGGGGGAGGGGGCAAGCATTCTGTTTGAATACCTCTTTTGGAAAACGCAAGATTCTGAACAAATGCATATGTGGTGTAAGCCTGTGTTTAAACTTGCATTCTGTGGGAAGATAAAGTTGAGGTTCAGTGATGCAGAAAACCATTTAAACACAAATGAGACTAACACAATGCAGGCCTCCAAGCCCTGGCCCCAACCAGAAAGTTAAAGCCAATGTTTAATTAGTAAGAATCCCTAACATATGGAGGAATGAACTTCCAACGAAATAAATTCATTGTCTTGTAAATAAACCATTTTTCTTGGGTACTTGACTTTAAATTACTATAAAAAATAAATTTTTTTTTTGCAGGATACCCAAAAATTCAAAAAGGATGAAGGTCTCAGCCTAGAACTACCAGGAATCTCTTCAGCAAGTAGCCACAGTAGCTAAACACCTGTAGCAGACACACAGCTGTAGCAGACATAGGGGACAATCTGATTCTCCACTCTCCACTACCAGACCCAGGAACAGACTAGCATGGAATGCCAAGGTCCTACTTAAACAGACAGAGATTACAAGATCTCGGGCACTGAGCTACATTCCTAAGTTGGTGTTTTTGATGAGGATAATATAGAAACTAAAGATATTATCTTGCTCTATATAAAATGTGTAATTTCTTACATGCTAGGGGAAAAATTGCTAAGTTGAAAACCAATTAAACCAATATTTGTCCTGATTTTAAAGAAGAGATTTTCACTTTCTAGTCACTTAAACACAATGGGGATGTTCTATCAGGAACTCACCAAGGCCAGCTGGCCTGGGTCTGAAAAAACCTGGGATAAAACCGGACTCGCTGAACATAGCGGACAATGAGGACTGCTGAGAACTCAAGAACAATGGCAATGGGTTTTTGATCCTACTGCACGTACTGGCTTTGTGGGAGCCTAGGCATTTTGGATGCTCACCTTACTAGACCTGGATGGGGGTGGGTGGTCCTTGGACTTCCCACAGGGCAGGGAACCCTGATTGCTCTTTGGGCTGATGAGGGAGGGGGACTTGACCGGGGGGAGGAGGAGGGAAGTGGGAGGCGGTGGCGGGGAGGAGGCAGAAATCTTTAATAAATAAATAAATAAAAGAACTGCAGCACGCCGCTCCCGCCAGCAGAAGAGACGACCGCAACAGGATTCTTCTCAGAACACACTTTATTGGAGCACTTACACTTGAGGTTGTAAAGAGGCAAAAGATCCCGTCCCCGTGACGCAGAAGAATATATACGGTGCCAGACAAAGCCCTGACGTGTCATCAACCCAATGGCTCAGGCCAGAATGGAGTGATCGTGCTTAAATTATGATTGGCCAGATCGGATGGCCAGATCGAAATACTCCCCGCGTTGGGGGGGGGGCTCGCGGGCGCATGCGCTGTGGGCGCGCATGCGCACAAGTTGCTCACAAGCTGTCAAGTTTGACGTGGAACAGCAAATGGCACCCAGGCCCCGTGCCCCTGACATGACAGCGCCATGGTGCGCGCTACATCTCCGCGCGCTACAAAGAACTATTTTGTGTGCACATGTATGTACCAGCATCTGACACAGTGTATGTGTGGAGGTAAGAGGGCAACCTGCAGATGGTTCTTTTTGCCATGTGGCTCTTGGGAACACAACTCAGGTCATCATGAGGTGACTACCACACTGGCTTCTACTTTTTAAAATTAAGTGGGCTGGTTGTATGTTGCTGTCATATCTGCCATCTTCATATACCCTACTCTTTGATCAAAATGTTTTCAGGGTTTCTTACGGCCACAGCTGTGCTAAGGCCACTTCTATCTGCACTATCTTTTCCTAAACATCACATACTCAAATCCTGCCAGACATTTTTTCCAAAGGCGCTGATCTCACCAGAGTCTTCTCATCAGTCTCTACTGGTCTATAGGTGTTTAGGTGACTGTGGAGGAGACACTGAGGAGAAGGCTTTGAGGTTTCCAGAGCTCATGCCGTCCCCAGTTAGCTCTCTCTGCCTCCTGTCTGGGGATGAGAAAGCTCTCAGTTACTGCTCCAATGCCATGCCTGCTGCCATACTCCTTGACACGATGGTCACAGACCCTTTAGAACACTCTGGGAATGTGAACCCCAAATTAAATGCTCTCTTTTGTAAGTTGCCTTGGTCAGGTTTTATTTTTGCCACAGCAATGTAAAGATAACTAAGACAGTGCCTTCTTTTTGTAATTCAATACATAGATTGCTAATAATTTACAAAGATCTGTTTTATTTTCAAATCTTTACTTACACAGACTTGGCAGCACATTTCTCCTTAGCTTTCATTGTAAGATAATTTCTCAAAGCTTAAAATTAGGTATTTTAATATGTCACAAGTAAACATGGAAAGATGAGTTTATATTTTAGGGAAAATCTTCCATTATTGTACAAACACTGATATTTACAATATTCTTAATGTTGGTATATACAATATAGCATAACATCTAAATGTACAAAAGTTTTAAATCATTTCATTGTTGTAGAACGCTGTTAAATGCTAAGTGCTGAAAAACTCTCAAAAACTGCCAATATTGTAGGAAAAAGCAACAAGTTCATACACTGTCATGCAGTATCTTACACAAAACACAACTGTGCAAGTCAACTCCAATCTACACACATAAAGGCAAATGACTCAGCTGCATAAACCATGCTAAAATCTAACTACAATTTCAGAGTTCACATGCTAAAGCAGACCGTTGTTTTCTTTGTCATGTTTTGTTTTAAAGATAGGCTCTTACTATGTAGTCCTACTCCTGGAATTCATCATGTAGACCAGGCTGACCTCAAACTCAGAGGTCCACCTGTCTCTACTTCTGAGTTCTGGGATTAAAGGTGTGTGCCGCCACACAGGGCTCAATTTTATAATATGTGAAACAGGAATATGAATGGTGAGAACATTTACTGAATTCCTAGAAAGCTACTGGGAAACCTCAGAGGAAACAAACCAGGCATTTCCCTGGGACTCACGGGTATATGACAGAAACACCGAAGGAGGAGAATAAAAGCCACCCACGTGCTGTGGGTTAATTTCACCTTTAACATTTAGTTTCATTTAGAATCCTTTAAGTTCCTCTTGGATATTTTTATTTTCTTGTGATTTAGTGGGGGCAATAAGGGAATGAGGTAGCTTAGAAGAAATACCAGAAAGCGAAATTCCCGTAAATGAAAGCACACATAAATCCTTTTCAGGAAAGGTCAGGAAATAATAACCTAAGTACAATACATTATTCTCCTAACAGTGATTTTTTTGGGGGCATATTAAAAATATATATTAAGTTGTAAGAGCGTTATTAAAGAACAGGAAAGTGGAGATGCAGATCAAATTTCTGTATTAAATTTGTTAATGCTGATAGAGTATGTTTATCAAAATGTGTGCTTTTCTTTGTGCTTCTGTGAAGGTATTCTGCCTTCATGCCATGTGACACTTGGTGGTAGAGGTGAGAGAAGAAAAAAGAAACACCGGGTGGCCAGCTCTACTACTGATAAGAAATCCACATGGGATGCCTGCGGATGACGGGCAAGCGTGTCATACAGGCAGGAGGGCAATTAGGTGGCTTCTGCTGGCACAGAACGGGGCAGCACTCTTGGGCATACTGGTTCTATCGGCTTCTCCATTGCACTCAAACCCAGAGAGACATACGGGGAAAGGTAACCTAAAAAGCAGGACAGCTCAGACTGGCATTCTGAGGCTGCCATCTTCTTTGTCCTGAGAACTGAAGAGGCAGAAGGAGCTTGCAGTCTGCATGTCACAGCCCTCACCTACCCCATCTGGGAGCAGGGGCACTCTGTGGAGAAACAACTGCGGGGACATCTGAGTGGGTCTGTGTACCACTCTCAGTAAGTGATACAACCATCTTACACCTAGGAGCTGTGAGGACGGACGGATAAAGGGGCTTGAGAAAGAAAGGAGCTTTACCCTGTGAAGTGTGGCACAAGCTGTAAAAGTAGAAACCAGGATAAAAATGTCTACCTATCTGTCTCTCTCCCAGGACTGAATGGTAGTGAGCAATGTCCTGAGTTCTGGCTAGGATGGGCAAGAACAAAGCGCTACTGGGCAGAGTGACAAAGATAACCTGGAGGTGGTGGGAAGGGACAGGGAACATTAGCTGCATTTTCCCGAGGCCTCTGAATACAGACAGGGCAAGCTATCCATTAGGCACAGTGTCTCAGACTCCCAGGGCATGCAACCAAAATTTTACTTCATTTTTTAGTAAAAATAATATAAATTTTAAAGGACTATTTTAATTCAAAATATGAATACTGTCACTGTATACAAACACAATTATAAAATATAAATTTAAATTTCATACAGAAGGGGTCCGAGTGGGCAAAAGTACTTGGGGCCTGAAAAGCTCATGAGCTGTGAGCACAGGGTCAAACCAACTGCAGCAATGGGAGCTCCAGGCCATTTTTCAGCACTGGAGAAGAATGCCAAGGCTAACTGAGGGCATTTGTTTTCTTGAGTACTATTTTTGAAGAACACCAGTCTAACAGAGGAGAAGTACTATTATTAATTTTCCTTACCCAAGGCAGAACAAGACACAAGTTTTAAGCTCATTATTTAACAGCTATGTTCTTCAGAGAGGCAGAACTTGGGATGAAGGTCTCAGGTGTCTCTGGTCCTCCACTTCTGCACACACTGTTGGGATGGGCTTTTCTCTAGGAACCTGCTTCATCAACTTCTGTGTTGCATGCCTCCTTGGGTCCAGACTCATCTGTGCTTCTTTAAGGCCTTGGAGGCCAAGGTTGGCAAGGCCAGCATGGGGGCCATCCGCAGTTGTCCAAGCATGTAGATACTACTGTAAGAGAGAAGAAAGCACCATGGAAAACAGACGGGACACAACAGGAGACAAATGATAAGTCTGAATGTTCTCAATTCAAGCTGCTAAAGACTGGTAAAGAAAGCACATATCTTTAATCCCAGCACTAGGGAGCTAGAGGCAGGCAGGTATCTGTGAGTTCAAAGCCAGCCTTGTCACAGAGCTAGTTCCAGGGCAGCCAAAGAAACCCTGTCTCGAAAAACCACCCAAACAAACAACTCCTCCAAACAAAACAAAACAAAACAAAACAACTCACAAACCAACCAACCAAAAACCCTCAGTAAAGAAGGTAATTCCTGTGTGAAGTATTTCTGATAGTGGATCTGAGATATCTGCACTCTGTATATACTCCTCTGCATTTAAAAATATTTTGTAAGATAAATTATAAATGTATTCTATAGTGGAAAAAAAGACCCTCAAGGCCCTCCACTCTGACTACTGCCATCTTTGAAGTCCTTAAAATGTAGCTCAGGGTAGTGAAGATGATTAGCATGTGAAAAACTCAGATTTGACAAAGAACTCTTAACAACTCAGCAACATTCCAGGGAAACATCAATGCAGCAAGCTAATCCACAGCTCCTGGCTCTGCTGCACCAGCCTCTGGAGACACAGGTGAGGAGGGGAAGGGCACAAGAGAGTGAACTGCTACTGGCTTTTGTGGCCTGTGCTTGAAGAGACACCACCTTATAAAATTCAGCTCTGAATTTCAACTGAGACTCCTGGATTTAGAGATGTGACAGAATTAAGGTCTTATACCAAAGCTGGCACGAATTAGGTTGGGAGCGCTATTCCTAATTTTGTGCTTTGGAGTTCTTATACTTCCAGACTTCAAGGGGATTTTACAAAGTATGTTTCACTGTCCATATTAAATGTCCTCACGGGAATGGAAAAACTACTAGTTTCCTTTAAAAATATATACATTCATTTGGGAACTGTACAATCTTAAAATGAAGTTACAAAAGAAGCAACCTAAAAAAAAAATCAGCAAATAAAATCAGAGCTGGAATAACACTGGGAGGTTATATGTTATAGCCTCAGCTGTCCATAGGAACTTTGGACTAGAGAAAATAAACTCTATTTCTTTAAATTATATAGCCCAAATCCGATTCAGGCCACCTAAGACTGTGAGGCGACTCCATCCAGTGCTGCATTGTTCTTTGGCTACACCTGCAGTAACAAATTCAGTTTCAAGTTAACAAAACTGTCACTAGTAAGAGAACCTGGACAATGGGCAAACACCAGTTTTCCAGCTAACACAATATTCCCTAATTGGTCCTTGTAGTGATATTTTGTTTGTGTTTTAACAAATAAAGCTTGGGGGGCTGGAGAGATGGCTCAGAGGTTAAGAGCACTGCCTGCTCTTCCAAAGGTCCTGAGTTCAATTCCCGGCAACGACATGGTGGCTCACAACCATCTGTAATGAGGTCTGGTGCCCTCTTCTGGCCTGCAGACATACACACAGACAGAATATTGTATACATAATAAATAAATATTTTTTAAAAAGCAAATAAAGCTTGCCTGAAGATCAGAGTGCAGAGCTAAGCCACGAGTGGTGGCAACACCTTTAATCCCAGGACTCAAGCGAGAGGAATCTCTGAGTTCAAGGCCATCCTGGGCTACACTAGATTGATCCAGTCTCAAAGTGAAACTGAGTCAGGTAGTGGTGGCCCACACCTTTAATCCCAGCACTAGGGAGGTGGAGATCAGAAGTGATATGGCTGGGCAGAGAAAGGAATATAAGGCAGGAGGAGAGAAGAGCTCAGCACAGTCTGAGGATAGAGTCTGAGGCAGCAGTCTGAGGCAGCAGTCAGAGGGTGCAGTCAGAGGACACAGCTACTCTTGATGACCACTATATGAGAATAAGCCCATATCTCTTCCTTTTCACATTATTTATAATAGAAAAGTTTAGAATTTTATAGATTAAGAGAAAAAATATTTAAGTTGTATTGCTTTAAAATCTCAATTACTTATAGTAGCATGCTAAGATTAGAGCACAATGTCTTACTTTTAAAATATTACAAGAACAACTCCGTTGTCCTGTTCTCTTCAGCCAGTCCATTTTCTTCCTTGCTTTTGTAATTGGAAAGGAACAAATTTTCTATTTGGGTCAAGAATTCCTCAGCGATGAAGCAATTGGCTACTTTGCTTAGTGTTTTCCTTAGACACTCCAAAAGCTAGTTGAAAATAAAAAGTTTTACGTTTAAATACTTCAGTAGTAAGAGGGCTTGCCTAACTATCACAATTTCTTTTCAAACCCCAGTAATACTCAAATGAGAAACACCGCTCTCAACAGTCTCAGCTGCACTACTGGAATCGCTGCTGAAGGCGAGCTTAGCTCCCTCATAACTCTACAGGAAATCAACACATGCAAGCAGCGCTCCCAGCTCTGGCCAAATCTGTGATCTTTGCCCTTTGTAACCATACGCTTACATCCGCAGAGCCGCCTCTAAAGACTGAAGAGCAAACAACAGGAACAATGAAGCACACAGAACTGTGGGTCCAGGTATGAAGTCTGGAGACCAGAAACAAGGCTCAAAACTGAGCTCCAGCACAGTCACCAGACAAATGAACAGAGACAGAGACGGGAACAACAGAGAACTAAGTACATAGTTTTAGGCCAGTTTTCCTGGAGATGCACACATTGGTTTTTCAATAGTATGTAGACAAATGTAGCAAAAAGAACTTAGTGTGTTTATTCTTTCTGGATATTCCCAAATAACTAAAACAAAAGTGTTGACAGTCTATTCATCTTGACCAGAAGTGTGTGTTGGGGGGGGGGGGGGGGCAGGGGTGCGGTTCTAAACCCTTATTTTCCAAGTACTAAGTTAAAGCCAATGACCACTTAAACTTAAATTAGATTTATACTATATTTTTTTAAATGGCCAACTATTATGGTCAAAAGGAAAACATGGTACTTATGAATTTTAAAGAAAAGATCAAAGGTTCTTCATTGTACACAATTGTAACCTGCTAAGAAATATATCAGTCAACACTGACAAATGCACTCTAAAAGGGTATTATTTCTATGTATACCTTTAGCCAATAGAACACATTAATTTTACAAAGTATATTAATAAAGGAAAACAGAATGTATTCACAGAACAGTGGGGAAAACAAGAACAGCAGCTTTGGAATCTGAATAATCAAGTCTGTAGGTGGAGACTGCTCATTCGTGTCCCAGCCACCCAGACACAAACAAAAACACAGAAACTATATCAATTTCAACATTGTTTGGCCAGTAGCTTATGTATATTTCTAGCTAACTCTTACACCGTAGATTAACCCATTTCTATTATTTTGTGTATCACCATGAGGTTGTGGCCTACCGGTAAGGTTCTGGCTGGCTCTGCTCGCGTCTTTCTCCTTGTACTTTCTCTCTCTATCTCTGTTCAGATTTCCCACCTGGCTTTACTAAGCCACTGGCCGAAACATCTTCTTTATAACTAATGGTAATAAAGTATATTCATAGCACACAGAGGGGAAATCCCACATCAGAAGCCAATTAAAAATGAAGGCAGCTTACTTTCTGCAAACAAGTAAGGTCAGAATCCCGGCGAAAGATTCTATCCATGGGGACACTGCTGCAAGAAGGAATTTGAAAAGAAACTGGTGACAAAGACACTATTTGTTGTGCAACCAACTGTCCCTGATGCCAGACATCAGGATTCTGTATTGAATCTAGGCTTTTCTTTCTCTGATTCAATTTAATGAGAAAGACTGCAAATGTGGGGCCATCACAAACCGTAACACGTACCTATGGGAAAGCCTGTATTTCTCAATTATCCACCTTGTCTTTTCAAACACTAATTCCCACTGAGGTTCTTCTAACATCTGCTGGACTTCAAATTTGTAGGGTAAACCTAGAGGAGTATAAAGAAGCACACTGTCATCAACTCCAATCTCCTTTTCTGACAGTGCCATCAAAAGCACCGTGAAAGACAGGATGGCATCTCACTCATCACCCAGGCCAAGAGGCCTTTTCATCAGAAAAGGGCAGTATCAGTAACAAACTGGGACTGTTCTCGGCAAAGCAGGCATAGTACCTTCTGAGGTACAAGCCATTCCGCCCATGGGAACGCTGATCAGCAGGCAGCATTCCTAAGAAAAGCTGACAGAAGCACCAGGCGTTCAGACTGTGCAGTTCTTCTCAGTGGCTGTCTCCTGCCTCTCCTAGCTTCTACACAGAGCTGTCCGTACTTTACTAAGTACTCGAGGGTGTTGTCTAAGCTCTCTGGAATTCAGACTGGTCTCTGGTAACTTAGCCGTCTCAGCTCCACCACTTCCACTCAGGTTTGCCAGCTGCGTTTCTCTCCTGGTCACTAAAGTACAGCAACCTGGGCTTAACTGATTTGTTCCCATCTTCTAGCAACCATCTTCCTTCACAGCCTGAATTACATCCTAAGTAAAATACTACTGTTTTGTATATTTTGCCTACTATTTTGGTTGATTCAAAAAAGTCCTTATTACTTCATTTTAGCCAGAAACAAAATTACATAAATGTTAAATTATTAAATTCTAATGAATAAAATGTGAATAGTCATATGTCCTCAGTACCAACTAATTGTATTAGATATGATTGGAATAGAGGCTCATAACCAAAACTCAGAAGACTGAGATCGGACTTAAAGTGAAGAAAAGTTTATTGTAATGCTTTGTGTTGTAACTTTTATAAATTATAGTTAAGCTGAGGAATCATGTGCTTTATGTGCTATACTCAGTAGGGCATTCTGAACTATTCCTGATATTACTCACTCAAAAAAAAATTCTCAGTGCTGATTAGGTGGTACTAAGGATATAAAAATAATAATCAACAGTCAACAGTGCTGAGACTTTTACAGAACATCAAAGATAATTAAGAATAAAGAGAAATTAATTATTAAGCAAACATTCATTTAGAATCTACTTTATGCCAGGCCCCACACTGGAAGCTGGATAGAAAAGTGAGTAAATACACTCTGTGGTGTCAGAGGAAAGGGAATGGTGCAAATGTAGTTCACACAGAAACACACACCCAGAGAAATCTGAGCCTCCACCCAGCTCTTTACAAAGTTCCCTCCCTGCCTTTCTTTGTCTGCAGACAGAGCTGCCCACAACAGTTACCAGGAGATACACATCCCAGAGAAACTAAGCTGGGTAGTTGGCTACGTCAAACTAGTTCTTTCTTGAGACAGATGAGACTTGGGAGATCTGAAGTCAGTTTGCCTTTGGGAATCCTAATATCCCAGGAGGTAATACAAGGATGGGTTATGGTTTTGTTTATTTGCATGCCATAGCAGAGAAAGCAAGAATGGATTTATGAAAATATTTGTATGAGAAAAGAACTGTGTTTTAGTTCTACAATATCTCCAGTGCCCAATATATACACACTTCCTATGCACACAAAGTCTCCAGTGCTCACGATCACTGCCTGCTCTAACGTTTCTCCATTTTCTTCCTTTTGTCTAAGGACATGGTAACACTAGAATGAAAGGGAAGAGGGTACTTTAACTAGGTGATATGCAATCAGTCCTTGGCTGATACACACACTTTCGCATCAAATAGTTTTACACAGTTATAAGTTCTTTGAGGACAGGGACAGTAAGAAGTTATTACTGTCGAAACTTACGATAAGCACCATCATGGCTAACTTCTTCACTTATAACCAAGCAGGTAATCTGGGAGTATGGCAAAGAGTTACTTCGATTATATGGACTAACAATCATCCCAATGAACTTTGCTCCTCCTCTGGAGAAGTAACTCTGCAATGAAAAGTATAATTAATTTCAATGATCATGGCTCTGACTGATAGTTAACTGGAGGAAAGAAAACAAACAAAAAAGGGCCCTATCTAAATAGCAGCAACTGAATGAAATGTCCTATGTACTCATTTCAGGCCCAAACTGTTCACCTTCATCAGAGACACTCCTTAAAAATACAAACAGCATGGCTGGGAGCTGGCTTAGGATACAATAGGTTTCACCTATTCAGAATCCGCAGAATACGCCTGTCATAACCAGTTATGGGCACCTGTAACTTGTAGCCTTAGTACTGGGGAAGGGGAAGGGAAGACGGCAGGACTGCTGGGTACCAGCTTAGCTACAGGGTCAGTGAGAAATCCCATCTCATGGGAATAAAATGGAAAGCGTCAGAACAGGACCAAATGTTCTCCCCTGGCTCATGTGCAAACACAGAGGAGTGTGTGCCTCACCTCACAAACATACATACAAAATTGAGAACAAAAGGACAACAGAAGTGCCGCATATAGGTGTGGTGGTACACATCTATCTCAGTACTTACAAGGCTGAGACAGGAGAATGCAAAATTACCACGAGTTCTAGGCCAGTCTGGGCCCACAGATTAGCCTTTGTCAAACAAAACAAAACATATACCACAAATGTTTTTACATACTATGATGTCAAATCGTTTGACTGTAATTCTTATTAATGTGGCAATAATTTATGAATAGCTACCTACATAGAAAATACCACAGTAGGCGGGGCAGTGGTGGCTCACACCTTTAATCCCAGCACTTGGGAGGCTGAGGAAGGTGGATCTCGGTGAGTTCAAGGCCAGTCTGGTCTACAGTGCAAGTTCCAGGACAGGTCCCAGAGATACAGAAAAATCCTGTCTCGAAAAAATGAAAGGAAAGAAAAGAAAGGGGGGGGGGGGAATACACATTAAACCTAACAGTGAGTAAAAATACAACTTGTTTTTTTACAAAGAGATATATCAATGTTTCTAATTACTACAGTTAAGACAAAGTTATAACAAGTCTAGTCCTACTTCTTCCTGACAGTTTTTAAGGGCTCTAGGAGCTTGTACACACACACACACACACACAAAACCTGCCTATACTCAATTGTTGACTTTCCCAATGCTTACTGATTTAATACGAAAAAAGCAAGTTATTTCAAAACTGAAGATGTAAAGAATGTTAGTGTAAAGCTAAAAATAACAGATGTTTTATTTCACAAAAATCAACAGGAGGATGTATAATAATTTACAAAATGTAGGTACATAATACTATAAACACACCTGGTATTTAGCTTGCGTGTCAATATCTCGTAAAGATGGATTCGGATCAAAAGCAGGATGAGAATGGTACCACCCAATAACACTGTAGCCTCTCAGAGCCAAGGTTTCTGAAGCCTGTGTTTGTGATACAGGATCCATCTCGCATTGTAGTCCTGTGCTCAGACTGTTACACGGTTCTGCTGCACAGACCTGTAAAGGATTTTTCTTACATTATAGTGAAATCCCACCAATTCGATTACTTGCCAAATAAACCCCAAAAGTGAGATTGTAGTCTTTGAACTCAGGTAGCATTTTTCTAATCTAAAAGGCATGATAATGGTTAGTTTTCTAGGCTGCACCATAACACCTACCCAAAGGCATTTTCAAAAATTCCCATTACATATGAAAATAATTTCAGCAGAATGAAGTCCGCCAGCATTTACCCACAAGCACTAGAATACATTACTGCACTTAAAAGTTGTAGCTTTTCACTGGGGAAGGTAGTGGGTAGCCAAGGCTGGCAAAATCCTCTTCCTCTTGATAGGAAACAGATGTTCAGTAAATGGAACGCTAAGTCACTTCTGAATACTTAGCTTTCTATACTTGCATACTCTCACATGTCCTGATAAAAATCAGTATTTTAATTATACTTTCTGAATTATATAAAATATTTGGTATGGCAGCAAGACTTGGTAACTGAACTGCTTGAAACATTAAGACTTACTTCAAGGGTCTTCTCAGCCTCTGAGTATCTTCCTCCTAACAGCCCAATCACCTCCGCCATAGACACGTGAGCATGCTACGGGGAAACAGGACAGACTCAGACCTTATCCACACACACACCAACGAAGAATCCTAGGACAGCTGCACAGCGGCAGCTGCGCTGCTCTGAACAGAGACAGCAAGGAGCTGGCAGCGGGGCTTGAAGCAGGGGACTCAGGCGTCAGTCCCTTCCTGCTGCCATCAAGCTTTGAAGCACACAGAGGAAGGTGGAACTTTTTTACTTAAAAGGAAGATACCATTTGCTATCAAAGGACAGAGTGAATCCCTCCAGAACCTCCTGTAGTCAGTGACCTCAAACACACACAACTGCTAGAGGGTCTGCAGTAAAGGGCGCACAAGGAGCCTCTGGGATTTACATGTAGTGGATGTCAGTCATCTACCAGGCAGCAGACACAGGATATTAGAAAATGGGTGACAATCTGCAAAACTCACGGCCATTTATTTTTTTCTAAAATATGGAAACGTGCAATTGTCTGCCTTTCCTTCAAAAGAAAAGAAATTAGATTTCTTATAAATCTGAAATATAAGTCTTCCACTTTCTCTTAGGCCTATAAAAAATGAATAATGGAAATTCAAGAACAGAAACCAGAATAACTAAGTGAAGTACAATAGGTTATCCTTACCAAATCCATTATTAATAATGCTTCTGAAGCTACTTTCACCTGAAATGGCTCCTGGAATATATAAAAAAAAGGAGAACATAAAAACATAAAATACAACAACAAAAGCCAAACAAAAAAACCCCCAAAAAGCACAAAAGCATAAAAACAAAAACATTTTGTTCTCAGAGTTGGAATATCCACCCTTTTCTTCTTACCCACCAAGTTTTCATCATTAATCAAAGTTCAGTACAAATGAGACTTAAAAACAACTAAGCCTCAAAGTCCTAGCAGCAAACTGCTCTTCCCTCCCACCTTCTGCCCGGCTGGGTCACCGATCCTTACTATATACCCTGCTGTGTCCAATTCACCCGTACACTTGCCTCACACAAACGGTAAAGAGTATTTCCTCTCCCATGGGGACATTATTTGTGATTACTCATTGATATCAATACCTGCTTTTCTTCACTGAAAAAATTACAAGGTATCAGTTGGAAAGGATCAAGTGAGCTGAAAAAGAAAAAAAGATTAATCACTAATTTGAAAAACTAGTAATAATATAACCTCAAACCTCTGCCTGTTTGAACAAATATTAGAGCAGGAGAGCCCTACTAAGGAGGAGCCACATGTCCTTTTAGGTCTGACAGAAAGCAGGAACTCTGGGACAAAGCAACTTCAGCAACTGAAGGAGCTGGTGAGCAGATGCAGCTCTTCAACTGAAGGAGATAGTGTAAGTTCAGGGACAAAGCTATTACCCCAACAGGAGTTCAGGAAGTTCAAGTAGCAAGTTTCTCAAAACAGCTTGTCAGGCTGTTGTGATATATGCCTTAAACCCCACTGCTCAGGAGGCAGGGCCAGCCTGGTCTCCAGAGGGAGCTCTAGGCCAACCAGGGATGCATACTGAGACTGTCTCAAAGGAAACACATGCACACCAATACTTGTCAGTATCCTAACAGATCCACTATAGCGGGACTCAATAAATACTTTCTAAACGAAGGGCAACAAGCAAGTCTATTACACAAACCAAAGCAAACAGAAAGCCCTACGACATTATTTCAGAACGTAAAGAGATGGAGAGGGGAATCTAAGCAAAGCCAAATACAAAAGCAGGTGCAAACCAGAAAAAAGGCTTTGACCACTAAAAATTAAGTTTCAAAGAAGATAGCAGAACAATTTTTAAAATTTACTATTGTTTTTAGATTTATAAAATTTTACTTTATGTGTGCAAGTGTTTTGCCTAAATTAGATATGTATGTGTAACTGATACCCACGAAGGTCCAAAGGATGTCAGATCCCTTAGAATCAGTTACGGATGGTTGTGAGCCTCCATATGGGTGCCGGGAACGGAACCTAGGTCCTCTGCAAGAGTAGTGAGTGCTCCTAATGACTAAGCTGTGTCTAGGTATCAGAACAATGTTTATAGACAGAAAAGCAACTGGAAATGTTTCTATGAAGACAACTTGCAAAGAGCAGCATGCTGAATTCCCATCTGACAAAGAGTCTGTGAGGAAGGGTATGTTTTTAATAAGGCTTCTGTCCCAGGGCCCAAAACATGTAGGAATTTTAAAAACTGAATAAAAAGATCTCTAAATGAACTGAATGAAAAGTAAGATGGGTGAGATAGGCCATGCTTGTGATCCCAGCACCTGGGTGGTAGGAGCGGAAGGATCAGTGGTTTAAGGTCATTCTCTGCTATACCTCAAGTTTGGGACCACTTTGGGACAGACTGTGTCAAAACAACAAAACAAAATGACTCCCTCCCCCCAAAAAACTAACGGTTTATGCACTGGAGAAATGGCTTGAGGGTAAGAGTACTGGCTGCTTTCGCAGAAGACCAAGGTTTGATTCCCAGTGCCCACATGGTAGTTCACAACCATCTGTTACTCTAGTTCCAGGGATCCAACACACTCTTCTAGTTGCCAAGGCCATCAGGCATGCACCTACATGTAGATAAAACAGCCATACCATAAAAAACAAACAAACAATAATAATGCAGACTGAGACAGACTGGAAATGTTGGAGAGAGAATACACTTAAGGATGTCTGTGGACTTAAATTATACAGACAAGAGCAGGTTGGTATTTCTTGAAGGGCTGCTGAGGATGGCTACAGACACTTCACGGACAAAACACAAACAGTTCACACTGGAAAGAGGAGCATTAGATACTGAATACCGGTAACGTTCTAGATGAGCAAAGAGGTAATTAATATCAATGGATTCATGAATAATGTTACAGTAAGTGTACATGCAGTGTTGGTGGGAATGATTTGTTGCAAACTAGACACTACCATTTTCAAATCTGTGTTTTAAGCAAGATATCTATGATCTGTATTGTGAATAAGATAAAGGCATATGGGTTAGCTGTGCTAAAGTGCATTAGATGGCTGAACAGCGATTTCCGAGGCTTATTCCAGTAGACCTTTTTATCATGTGATCGATAATAGAAAAAGTAACAACTTTGTTGCAATGCAGATGAATCAATGCAAAAAGTACAAAAATTGAGAAAAGTTGCGTGTGGATTTAAAAGGTTCCTGGCAAGACAGAACAGCTTAAAAATAACAATAAAGCTAAATTCCACAGAGATTCAGAAAATAAAATTTGGAAGGCGTCTAGGCTTATTAATGTCTTTTTTTTTCCTTTTTTAAAAAAATACTTAGCCCATTTGTCCACAGGGTAAGGTTCAATTTCCATTTTGCAGAGGTAACAGACAATGTGCTGAGTTACACTACCAGGTCTAAGGACTCCTGGGCCTAAATCAGTTTTCACACTAGGTAGCATGACCAAATACTACATGGCCACTTCTCTGTCACTCACTCGGTTTTTCTAAGGTAAAATGGACACGATACTCACACTACAAAGGGTTATCAAGGGATTGAGTGTGCTCACATAAAGTACTTAAAACACAGCAAGCAACGTAGCCACTTTAATTATTTTATAAACGAGGAAGCAGGCCCTGCCAAGGAAAACAACTGCTGCAGCATATAGTACTACTACTTGTGTTTGGATAAGTAAAGCTTGCCTGAAGATCAGAGGGCAAAGCAGTCATCCTAGTCAGCCATACAGGCACACACCTTTAATTCCAGGACTCGGGAGACAGAGGCAAGGCTACCCTGGGCTATAAAAGAGTGAGTCAGTCTATAAGAGAAACAAACAGCTCACACAAGGGTGATCCCAGCAGCTGGGATCACACGCCTTTAATCCCAGCACTAGGGGGTTGGAGACAGGAGCGATATGGCTGGGTGGAGAGACAGGAACTCAGTTGAGTGTGCAGTCTTCAGGATTCGTGAGCATAGCATCTCATCGGTCTGAGGTCTTTGCTTTTCTGATCTTCAGAAAATTTGAACCCAAATAGCTGTCTCTGGGTTTTTATTATTTGTGCTACAACAGCATTTCTTAATATCTTGCTTTGAAAAGTGAAAGGCCAAAGCAAGATATCTAGAAAATCAAGGAATTCAATGTACTCAGACAATTCTACAAATTAAAATTTTCTTTCCTTCCTTCCTTCCTTCCTTCCTTCCTTCCTTCCTTCCTTCCTTCCTTCCTTCCTTCCTTTTCTTTCTTTGACAAGGTTTCTCTGTGTATCTTTGGCTATTCTGGAACTCGCTTTGTAGACCAGGCTGGCCTCAGGCTCAAAGAAATTCACCTGCCTCTGCCTCCCAAGTGCTGGGATTAAAGGCGTGCGCCACCATGCCTGGTCACCTCCAGGTACATCGTACACAAAGCATCTACCGAAGCTACTGGTTATTTGTTCAAGTATTTCTTAACCGTGTGTGTTAAGTTAAGAAAATACATTATATAACACTGTACCTTTTCGGTAGTTTTGAAACTTTTGAAGATTTAACAGGTTTGCACTTTTCCTCTTCTCTTCTTTTTGCCAACTCTTCCGCAGACAGATGCTAAAACAAAATCGCCAAAGAGTTCATCAGCTTCTCATGCAGAAGAAATCAAACAGTTAAGGACACGTGAGAGCAAGACGGACCAAGTCAGTATGCACTGCTTCCTTACTACTAATAAATACTGGGCCATAACTTTTAAAATTACGCCAAAATATATAGCCTTATCACAATGAAATTGTGTTTCTTCTCCTGACTTGCCCATTTCAATCAAGGGTATCAGTCCTTGAGTTCCAAAAACCTCCAAATCTTTATTTCTCATTTCTGGTTTCCAGGGCTCAGGTGGCTAACTTTTCTTTACAACTTACGACGCCACCGTGTATAATGAATGCAGATTTCAACGGCTGAGGGTGGAGACTGGTGGTAGAGTGGTACCCTGTCTATCATGCATGAGACCCTGGTCTCATCTCTGGCACAGTGGGAGTGAGATGCCCCAACAGCACAAAATTCTGGAGCGGAAGTGTATGGCTCTGCTCATTATCAGCCGAGAGACCTCTGCTGAGCTCTTCTTTAGAAAACAAATAATAGCAGCAGCAATCACTGTCACAGTGTGCTGTGAAGTTAATCACGCTAGTGTTCCTGATCTAGTCATTTCTACGACCACCCTACACTCTAATTGAACAGACTGTGCACCGTTCCCAGAACAGTAACGTTTCCTGTATCTGTACCTTTGCTTGTGCAACTCCCTCAGCCTAGAATGTTTCCATCTACATTTTGAGATGATTCTTCTCCTGATCCTTTGGTTCAAACTCTCATCACACTCTTTGGGAGTACCTCATATCCTTAGACCAACCTTATGGAAGGAACCATGGATTACTTATCAATATGCCAACAAGAGGACTCGGTGTAAGGTTAGGGACAGGAAAGTGGGGGAAGGAGCATGAGAAAGGTAACATTTATTGAGTACCTACAAGCAGGCTTACTGAATGACTAACGATAGGACCTTAATATACTTCATCTCATTTCTTTTAAATCCTTTCAGGATGAAGGGCCAGACCCTCACCCAGCCCCCACTTTGGCAGTCACAACAGACTGCAGAAAAGACCAGCAAGATGTAGGCCCCTGACTCAGGAGAATGTGCTGAGCCCCCGACCTTGCCCTAATTAATTATGGGGAAGAAGCTGCCAGAAGATTTCCTTATGGTAAGGAACCAATCAGAAGTTAGCTGGTGGCTCTGGCTATGCTCTGATAATGGTAGAATGCAGGAACCACCCCTGGTACAGCAATCTTTCTGCAGCTGCAGCTAACCAATCAACTTAGGACACCTTCCCTGGGTCTGAAGGTGTGCCAATCCTGAAAAGATTCCCCAGACGCCCCCCCCCCCCACAACTGCTTAAATTACCCCCCAAAAATGCCCTGCCCCACTGTGGCTCCAGGTCTCTCCTACTCCACCCGCTGTGTCAGACAGACAGAGGACCAAGTTAACTTGTAATTTAAAAGACTCTGCTTTTGCATCAGACCTGGTCTCTTGGTGGTTTTTGGTGGTTCAGACTCTGGGCACAAGAAGAGAGGTATCATTCACATTTCATAAATTAAAATTTGAGATTTAGTGCAGTTAAGTAGTTACTTGAGACAACAAAACTAATAAAAATATATTTATGCCTTCTTTCCACTCTACTACACTAATTATCTACAACTAATTCTATATGTAAACACATGTGTGCATGTGTGTATGTATGCATGCATATTTGTTGCCTATGTTTCCTTTCAGGGTCCCAATTTCTATAGAAATAACACTTCAATATTTATAATTAAGTATGCCTAAAGTTTAGAACACTATTTTAATTGGTTTCACAAACATTATTCAAAGGAACATCAGTTAATGAAATGAATAGAGCACACCAACTCCTTAGTCTGGCACTTATTCTTGACTTAGAGATAAAGAATAAAAAGTCTGAGTGCAAGTCAGACTCCTAGTTAACTGTACTACAGATACCTCTGATTTGGAAACTTTTCAATAAACTGACAATGGAACAGGACACACACTTCAACAATGAAATTAGTATAATATATGGGAATTAAAATAATGAGACAAACAAGTTTTCAAGAACAAGCCACAAATAAGGTCAAAATACCTCAAATGTTTGCCCTTCTAAGTCTTTTGCATCACACCAATTTCCCCATGGGTCTCGGACCCTACGTCTTCTTGTACGCTATATTAAGAAAAAAATAAAGGCAAAATGTAACAAAACTCACAAACTCCTCAGCACACAAACAGACAAAACTTAAATAATAACTATCTAAATCTCCATTACCTGACTATTTTAATGTCTGATCATCAACTCACTAAACTGTATTTTGCTGATCACAGCTAAATCAGTTCTCTGCTTAGAGATACTCAACCAACTTCTCATGGGCACTAGCAGCAGCTAGCAGGGTAGGAGCTAAGTACCACATCGAGGTACCACTTTGAACACATGGTACTGATGACTCTCTGCATTTTACTTGATTTCTTCTTCATCTTCCTTTCTTTTACCACTTAGGAGCTAAAATATCAGGAAAAAATACCGTGAAGACTAGAAAGAAGCACCAAGAAAACAGATTTGCTTCTAATTATCTGTGGTAGAAAGGAACAACAGCAAAAGATATAGTGAAAACAGAAGCAAAATGATCACCCCAGATGTAGAAAGGCCATTGCCAAGTTAATTCAAACAGTGAAACACTACAAAACGTGTGGCACCTGCGAATCAACTAGTTTTGCAAACCTCACATCTGAGGTCTTTAAAATGGACCAGCTGCCAGAGGTGTGTAACTTGCACGATCTCCAAAGAGTCACTTGAAAATAACCTTTCTGAAGACAGCAAATTCAGATAGAAATGGTTCACAGCCCAAATAGTCCGAGCCTTACTTTACCTGTCACCACTGCAACGTGAGTGAGAACTTATTACATTTTGCCGTATAGGATACTTACTGGATAACTGTTGTTTTTGGGACAGGGTCTCACTTCTGGAGATCAGGCTGGTCTTGAACTCCCTGAGATCTGCCTGGTCTCTACCTTCTCAGTGCTGAGGTTAAATGCATGTGCCACCACACTCAGCTGGTGTGTGTGTTGCTGTGTTTGTTTTCATTTATGTTTTCTTAATGTTTATGTGTGTTTTGCCTTCATGTATGTCTGTGTACTACATGCATGTCAGATGCCCAGGAGGCCAGTACAGGGTGTCAGTTCCTCTGGAACTGGAGTTACAAATGCTTGTGGTCTGCATGATGTGCGTGCTGGGAGCTGAACTTGGTCCTCTGTAAGAGCAACAAGTACCCTTAACTGCTGGGCCATCTCTCTAGCACCTAACGTGTTAGGTTTATAAAGCAAAACAAAACAGCCCAAGGCCACTGTAGTAGAATATGTTTCTACAGACTCTGGCAGTGGACTTGAGGGGTTTTCCAGTTTGGTTGATTTTTGTCAATAGAACCAGAAAATTAACTCCCTAAGGTGAAACACAAGAGAAAACACGTTCTTCCACTCAGAGGCCGTCTGTTTAGTAGAACAGCTGCTTACCATAGACTGCAGGCGCCGGGCGAGCTGGTAGGCTGCTTCTGCATCCGTCCTGTCACTCACTCGTACTCTATCGACTGGTTGTGGCCTGTTATATATTGCCTGCTCTGTTGGAATTCAGGAAAGACAGAACAATCTATTATTCTGTGAAATCAGTTAAACAAGAAGATATACTATACTGACTACAGCTGAGCTCCATGGTTCTGATCCCACAAGCATACATTTCATGTCATGTGCCTCTTCTCAAACGAATAATGCTGCTGATGCAGCTCAGTAAAAGCCATTATAAAGAATAAGTAACTCGTATAGCTTCTGGTTAAGTGAGTACTGAGCCCACTCTGCTGACCGCGGCAGTTTAGTACAGAAAACATGTCATCTCTGTGGCTGTGGCTACAATAGCTTAGCTTCTCAAATAGCTGGCATCTACACAGAGCTTGGGGCACGAATGCCACAATGTGGAAGAGTAACCCTAAGGCAGACTGTCCATTCTCAATACAAAAGTGAAATCACCTGTCAGCGCTTTCTGCTGCGCTCTCTAGCTCACCTCCAAAACAGGGGTGGTAAGGCCCTGGCTGCTCATTACTGCCTGCACTCATCACAACTGGCTTTCTTCAGAGCTCTGCCGTATGAAGTCAGTGATCGGGAAGAATTCATTCTGACATATGAATACGCATCAACTTTGAATCAGAAAAATCAAGACTGAAAGACTTCCGCTAATAAAAAAAACTGTGTGCATGTGTACATGTGTGTGCATGTCTAAGTCATAAAACAACTTGTGGGAGCTGGGTCTCTCCTAGCAAGCAGATCCCAGTGATCAAACTCAAGTCTCAGGCTTAGGGGCAAATGCCACTGAGGCACCTCGCCAGCCTTCTTAAAATACTTTTGTGCTTTTATTATAACTAAATATATAGGTTCATAAGTTACTGCCTTTATTTAATCACTGCTAGAAAGCATCTCTAGCGGGAATATGGTACAGGGTGAGTAACACTTCACATTTCAGATTTTGTTGGATCTTAGAATATGTGCAGAAAAATGCCCCAACATCTAAACCTTTTCAACAGCCACGCTGCTCTCAGCCTGTATCTTTTTAAAGTAAGTAGACTATCCTCAGATGTCTCATAAATTATTCACTTTTACTTGACAAAGAACTCTTTGTTAAATTATTTCTATTATGTACATAAAATATTTCTTTAAAATTGTATCTTCAAAGGGAAACAGTTTAATTAGCAGAAATCTGTTTAGCATCAAGTCTTAATGATACACTTATTTCATAATGTTACAGTCTTTCTCTGAATTCCAAACACTTAACTCTACTTGAATTTGAACCGTCATAAAAATTAATGGGTGCTATAAGGATAAAAAATGCCAAGTAAAAGATGTTGTTGGGTTTTTATTTTTACCACATCCAAAATTGATTGCTCCTATCAACTCGAGGTATGTATGAATCCGTCCAATACAATTAACATCCCCACAGTTCTTCAGGCCAGGACGTACTGAGGTCTTATTTAAGTATTTCGGTTTGCATATTTCCCTAATTAAGAGATGGAAGTACAATTATTTTGGATGAACAGAAACATTTAAAAAGGGATTTCTGGGGAAAACTTTTAATATATGAAATATATTAAATTTTTACCTTCACTTAATGCCTAATTGTGTACAAATAAATACCCAAGTGTCCTTTTTTTCACAAGTTAAATATCTTTAAATGAAGCAACAACTTACAAGTACCTGTAAGTGTGACTGTGTTACAAATATTCTTCCAATACTAAGTCCCATAGATCCCAGGTATCCCCCAACCTTGAAATTAGCAGCTTATTTTGTACAGAACCAGATTCACATCTACATCTGTGAATAAAAGAGCACTTTGGGAATTAAGATTTAGTACTGAGACAGTCCCCCTCATCTTCCTGTTTCATGGTAATAGTCTCATGCTGCTGGGCAACTGTTCTAACACGGAGTTTTACTTTCCGTCCCAAGGCTGTCCCAGCTTTGCCAATGCTGTTAATTACTAACTCTCTCAAGAAGCTTTAAATATTTAAATATTGTATATTCACTTTTAATTTGTAAGCACGTAGACTCAGAGGAAAACAGATTTAAGTACTCTAGGGATTTCCAAAGGGATTAAAAACTCCCAATGAAATTAAAGATTCATATAATAATCATATATTTGCTTAATGTACTATGTTAGAAAGCATAATATAAAATTTAACAGGAACAGACAACTGTACAATAGTAGAAATCAATTACTGATTATGCCAAATGCTGCATTGTTAGGTACACATGCTCAACCTTCATAATTCTAAAAGAAAGGTTTTACCAGTCCCATCTTAGAAGGGAGGAAACAAGCTGGCTAGAATAACCACAACACCTACTTACTTGAGGAAGTGATAAGATCAAGATGCAGACAGTGACCCAGGTGCTAAGGGACAGCACAGATACTACTTGGTCACATTTCATTCTATAAGTACTTATATCCCATGTCCCAGACACCTCTCTAAGAACAAGGGTTCGAGGTGAACAATACAAAGTTCCTACTTTCAAAGATCTTAAATTTCAATAATGACTATCAATACATAAAGGAATAATATATACTACATTACTAGACAACAGTGCTACAAAGAAAAAGAAGCCTAAGTGGGTGGCTGGACACAGGGCAACAAGCAGGCAGGCTACGTTAGCAAGGGTGCGTAGGGAAGGGCTCCCAAACAGACAAAATTTAAGTCTACATATCTGTGAAGTACATAGAATATGAAAATAATTGTGACAGAGAATATTGTGACGTCTACAGAAAAGCTGAAATTCCAGTGTTCACTGAAAGAAAAACAAACTATTGAATATGACATGAAAACAGGGAAGAATGCAGCTACTCAAAAATGACAGGAGCCTGAAAACTGGCTTAGTCTACACCTGTCTTCTCTAACCAAAAGGCTCTGCAAGAAACTCAACAGCCTTGCCCATGGCTTAGACAGTAAATGTTTCTGTTCACCAAAGTCATTCAATCTTCTTCCCGTAACCCCTGAAAGGCCTAAGATATTCTAAGCACTGCCGTAAGCACTGGGGACTCAATGAATAAAACAGACAGAACTGTCTTCACGCTGCTGTATTCCTGAGGGATCAGGGCAGAAGACAACTGACAAAACTGTGGCCTTTTCAGGGGCAGTATGTGCAAGACGAAAATAAATACAGGCTGTCAAAACAGGGAGAGCATGACCAGAAACCTCCCCTTCCCTGAGCAGACCGAAGAGGTCAAAGGGCAGCACTGTATGCTCGGAAGGAAAAGAAGATTCGGCTGGAGTTACGGCTTTTAAACACTGGATCAACCCCTAGTGCGACCTGGAACCATGTTCTCATCGTCTGTGACCCTCATTCTTTCATCTGTAAAGACTGCCAAGAAAACTGAAGACAACTGAAATACAAAGCATGGCACATGGTAGAACAATGGTGTTAACAGCTGGTAACACCTAAATAAAAACTTACCCTAAATAAAACCAAATGCATCTGCTTTCACGGAAAAGAAAGAATGAGTAGGTCTCTTGATTTTCAGACTTTCCCTTTCCCTTGTTTAAGTATTACCTGTGTTCTGTTTTCTACTTTATGCTTTTCTCTTTAAAAATATTTCTTTTGCTTTTACACTTTTCTATAAGATCATTTAAACAGTGACATCAAATAGGCTTTGTGCACGAATAGGAAATTACTGTCATATAATCTACACTACCTATGTAACTTATTCTACTAACTTAACATCCAAAATTCAATGTGACAAATAAATTTTGTTTAAAATAACATTAAGTATGTACAAGTCATAACATTTCTGAGGTAGAAACTATTTTGACAGCCTTCAATTTTGACAATCCATCCTTTAATTTCCAAAACCCAAGCCAGGTATGAATAGAGATGTAATTGAATTAGCATTTAAAAACTGTCAGCTAGGCAATGTGGAGTAACAGAGTAACAGAACGAGTGAGCTGGACTGATACCTTTCATGGGCCAGTGGCTGGCTGAAAGATCAAAGGCAGGTACCCTAAACCTCTGAGACTGTGCTAATCTGTTTCAAACAGAGAAGATCCCACTGCCTCTTTCACAGGCCTGTTGTGAAGACTCAGATGAGAAGATACATTGCAGCTTTCTGTAAACCACACAGCACTATGTAAATGTTAAGTGTTTCTCTGAAGGACTCCTTACTCTCATGACATCCTTAGCCAGAAGATGGTTCTTCAGCATGTTCATCAGTGCAAAAGCACCTTGTTTATAATACGGCTCTCTTTAAAAGCCATGTAAATTAACATTATGTGAGTGAAAGGAGAGCTATTTAATAAGGTCAATGTTAATCTTCAGTAGCATTTCTAGGTTCTAGCAGAAAGCCATTGCAACAGGACAGGATAACCCTTAATAGAAGAGAAAATTAGGAAAAAAAACAGAAGGACAACACAGAATCCCCACCCAAAGAACTGGGAAGCACTCTAAAACATTAATATCAACTCTGGGTGCCTAAAGGAGGCTTGAGAAGCTACCATGAACGAGTCTAGGTACTTTCAGTGTATTTAGGTTAATAAGGACTGAGGTCTTTTGGTTTAATATACTTCAACATATCAAGTTTTTAGAACATGTACAATGTAATTCTTACCACTGATCCAAAATGTAGTTTCTAATTTTCAAATAGCGTTCTGGTGTTTTAGTTTGGCGCCCCTCAAAAAACTCAGGAATTGCTTGCTTTTCTTCTTCTTGAATGACATTTCTATCAATTTCCACTTCGTGCTCTGGTGGCTTAAGCTCTTCTCCTTCATGGCTGTCCTCCACCTGCCGACTCTCACAGGACTCTGGAGAGGGTGAGGGCTTGGCTTCACCAGTTACTTCCTCCCCATCTTGCACATCGTAGCCTTGAGCCAGTCTATTGTTCTTCTCACTTAATTCGAATGAGTTTTCGCCATTACTGGTCTGTAACGATGCAATTTCTGAGCTTGAACATGCTTCTGCTTCACCTGGTTTCTCGTTCTGAAGATACTCCCGGGAAGATTCAGCTAAGGGGCCTTCCAAGCATATGAATTCTCCATGGTTGGCTTCACAAATTTTACTATTAGGAATGTCGAAAGTAAGATGGCTGCCAGAATTCTTTTCTGGTGTCTGAGAAGTCAGCTCATCCAGTTCGTCTGTGATGTCTACGTCTTCATCATCAGATAACTTTTCAATTTTTACAGCATTCAGGTTAGGATCGGCACGCCCCCTCAAACACGATGCTGCCCGCACCTTCGTCCTCTCGTCTTTAGATTTCACCTGAAGATCACTGCTGCTCTTCTGAGCTGGTGGTTCTTTCTCCACACCCCACTTTACCTGATTAAGAATCAAAACAGCATCCACATAATATTACTTGAAGTTTAATCACCTTACATAAAAAAATTAGGTAACATATTTTTTTCAACTAAGTGTATGCTAACAGCCATCATATTTTCACTTGCTTTTAAAAATCTTATACCACTATCTAGTGAGAAGAGCCACTCTGAAGCTGTGGAGATTCACGAAGGATCTCACACTTTCACTAATGAATGCATTTTTATGCACCCATAAGAACACGAAAAGCAATTAGTTTTTTGTTTGTTTGTTTTAAGACAAGGTTTCTCTGTAGAGCCCTGCTGTCCAGGCACTCAATCCAGGCTGGCCTCAAACTCAGAACTCAAAAGATCTGCCTGCCTTTGCCTCCTGAGTGTTGGAATTGAAAGTGTATGCCACCACTGTCTGGCAGGGACTGGCAGTTAACTTTATATCCCCTTTCATACCTCATGTCCATCACCTGCACTCAGTCTGATCTCATCCCTAATGGTTAGCCTTTCTTGTGTTCTTTTCAACATATTATACTTCATCCATGCATACATTTGCTTATATATATACATATATATGTGTATATATATAAAATTGACAAGATCTTACACATGACAGAGAACGCTTTTTTGTCTTTCTGGTTTTGCTTAATATTATACATACATTCTAAGTCTATCATTTTCCTATGAACTTTGTAATTTCACTTATCTTTAAACCTGGATAGTATCTCTCTCTCCCAATATTCTCTCTCTCACAGTATGCTCTCTCTCTCTCTCTCTCTCTCTCTCTCTCTCTCTCACACACACACACACACACACACACACATGAAGGCAAAACACCCATATATATATATATATATATAAAATAAAAATAAAATATCCTAATTTAAAAAAATATACACAGCTAAATACAGAATAAATTATTTGAAAAATTAAGAACTAGTAGTGGATGACTACTTCTTTCTGAAAAAGCTTATTAGATTTTCAGACAGTTTTTGATAATAAAAACTCTTGTTTTTAGACAGATTTCATAACCATGTTAGGTAGCATTTATATCCCCTAAACTCCAAAAATTTCCACAAGTTTCTTCTACAGCACAAATATTTATAAAATAATGTGCACTTCCCAGAGGAAATGCTGGGCTGCTTCACATTTCCTCTCAGGAACACTGTTTGCTTTGAAGACCGCATGAACTCTCCTGCTTAAGGTCTGCATCCATTCGACAGCAGCCTCAGAACAACTAAGAGGGCTGGAGCCCTGCACCGAGTACCATCAGCTACTAGTGCGTGGAGCTTCACTCTGAGTCACCCCTCGTGAGCTGCAGAGCACACGGCTGCTCCAAAGTGTTTTTAAAAAATAAAAAATAAAAATAAATAAATCAAGTAAGCAAACAAGCAAACCACCGAGCCAGAGAGAGGACTTGGTAGGTAAGCCAAGCTCAACACCATGAGTTCAATCTCCAAGGAAGAACTTATTCCCACAATGTCCTCTGACCTCCACACTCTTGCCACAGCACAAATAAATTAATCAATTTTTTTCAAGAGCCAAAACACTTATATAAAGTATAAGTGTAAACTACATAAGCTAAGAAAGTCCTAACAATAAGCCTACTCAGCTGGAGCTGATGACGCATGCCTACAACCTCGGCATTCAGGATGATTGTCATACTGTTCTAGGCCAGCTGGGGCTATATAGTAAGATCCCCTCTCAAAAACGAAAACAAAAAACAAACACCCCCAAAAAACAAAAACAAAACCATCCAGACTCTCCTTACTGTCTGTATTGAATATTTGTTCTTACTAACTCTATCCAAAATGTTATTCCCATTCAGGATATCTGCACTCCGCTTACCTGATTTTTAAAGTACTGTCTGGCGTAAGTCTTCACTTGTAAAACTGTGCGACTCTGAACTAGTGTTGCAATTTTGGTCCACCTTCGGCCAAATTTAGCCTATTATCAAAATGGAAACAATTTGCTTTGGAGTACCTTATTTAGTAATATTTCAAACAGTTACCACAAAATGAAACCCAATCCATCAGACTATGCCCTTAAAAATCAAAGCCCATATTTCTTTGACTCTAGAATTCTGAAAACTAAACAAAATGACTTACAATAGGAAGGGAGATAGGAGACATTTAACTTTTTCTTAAAAAGTCAACTGGACACATTTCACATTAATTGCACTTTAAACTCAGACTTTATACTCTACAATACCTTTTAAGTATCCTAGAACAAACACTCTACACTGGGTATACAGTGAAATGAGGGTACACAAACAATGACTTTCATGGTTCAATGACAGATAAAGTAGACCCACACCAATGCTCCCTTCTGGGGCCAAAGGCTGTGCCACACTGATGTGGGATTCCCCTCTGTATGCTGCAAATACCACTGGTTAATAAAGAAACTGTCTTGGCTTGTGATAGGGCAAAAGAGTAGAGCTAGTGGCGGGGGGGGGGGGGGGGGGGGGAAAAAAAAAAGAGGGGGGGGGGAAAGGGGGGGGGGGGGGGGGGGGGGGGGGGGGGGGGGGGGGGGGGGGGGGGGGGGGGGGGGGACGACACTAAACTGAATGCTGGGAGAAAGAAGGCGGAGTCAGAGAGATGCCATGTAGCCACTGCTAGAAACAGATGACCAGAACCTTGCCAGTAAGCCATAGCCACTTGGCAATATACAGATTAATAGAAATGGGTTAAATTAAGATGTAAGAGCTAGCCAATAAGAAACTAGAGCTAATAGGCAAAGCGGTGATTTAATTGATATAGTTTCTGAGTGATTATTTCAGGGATGAGCAGCTGGGAACAAACAAGTGGCCTCTTACAACACCACACCCTGGGCATTCCTATGGAGATTTCATGTCCAAAAGAGAAAATATACAATTCTAGATATATGATAGATATTTACACACCAATTTACATATTTAGTATGTAAATCTTCACAATGATATTCCTACAGTAGATCAACAACACACCACCCACTTTTTTAGAATTCTTAAAACCATGAAAAAAAATGAAACCAAAACCAAAACCAAAATAAAACCCAGAAAAACCTCCCAGACTCAGATCTATAGACCAGGTAGTCATACCTTTAAAGTAAATACTTTAAAGTCATACTTTAAAGTAAAATATCTTTAAAGATCTGACCCAAATGATAAAGCTTCATTTACACACTTATTTCTGTCATTCACATAGGTGATACATTAAAACTCAAAGTTCTTCTGGGAAAATTTAAGAGTAACACCTAGCTAGTATTAACTCAGTGACAAATCGATTCTTTTTTCTGTAGAGTGAAGGTCAATGACTTGTTACCATGAAATGCATTTGGATAAATTGAGATTTTTTGGGGATGACAGGGTTTGGACACTAAGAAAATGACAGGTGACACTAGCAAGAGGAGCACAGCAACACCCACCAGTTTCCAAGTGCAGTGAAGATACAGCCCCATGCTAAGGAAACAGACGGAATGAAACCTTCCCTAGCCCAAGCCTGAGAGAAACTACATCAGTGGATAAAAGTGGGCAACACAGCACAACAACTGCCCAATAAATCAGAGCATTTTCTTCTGTAGGAAGACATTCTGTTTAAAATACCTTACTGTGTACAAATTTCTATGCATCTATATAAGTAAATTCTCATCTGCTTATATACAGACCAAACAACCCTAGAAGGATAAACAAAGAAGAGCTAATCGATTACCTCAGAAACAAGAATAAGGTTTATTACCGAACACACAAATGGGTCCCCATAACCATCACAAAGCAGAATCTTAAGTTCACAAACCACTTGCAAATATGAGCATATGCATATTTAGTCTTTGATAAGGGGAAAAATATTGAAAAAAAGAACTGTTTCTACAGTTAGTTAATACTAGCTAGGTGTTACTCTTAAATCATTAAAACAAAAATTAATTTTTGATAATTTAATTCTCATACAACAGGAAAAAAGCAAACATAACTATCATCAGTATAGAAAAAAACAAAGAAAAAACCTATAGTTTATGTATTTATATTAAAACACTCTAATACATAGCTCTCATGCTACTGATTAAACAAATACAAACATATTTTACTTCTCACAATTTGTATATGTTAATAATTCAATTTTATTCAAATGTTCTATAAATATTATACACTACCTATAAAATGTATATACATTCTCAAAATCAAATTTAGTATCATTCTAAGTTACATGTACCCTAGAAAATATACAACCTACTTTTGGTTGTTTAAAAATTAATGGTCATTTTATTAAACATTTCTCTGTGTTATATTTTTAGTATTTGAATCACATACATATATTTAATACTTCATAACTTATAAGAGATTTCAGTGAAACAGTCATACAAAAGGTATTTTTGGTCTTCAAATATATGTACTAAAATATGTGGATTATGCACAATGCTAGATAGTTGAATAAAAAATAAAGAATTAATCTTATATCCTATTAAAAGTTGTGCGGATTTTTGCTTCTAGAATAATTTTACTGTAAGTTAAAAATTTCTCTACTTACCAGTCCTTGTTCAAATAGTTCTTTTTCTTCTATTGTCCACTTTACTGAATAACTGGCTGGTTTTGTAGGAGAATGTACCCTGAAAGTTAAAAAAAAAAAAAAAAATCTGAAATGAAACATTCCATATTTATGCAGCTAAAGGTTATAATAGACCAGTAGTTCTCAACTTTCCTAATGCTGTGACCCTTTAATGCAGTTCCTCATGATGTGGTGACCCCCAACCATAAAGTTATTTTCACTGCAACTTCGTAACAGTAATTCTGCTACTGTTATGAATCCTAACAGGATGTGTGTGTTTCCTGATGGTGGTCGGTGACCCCTGTGAAAGGGTTGTTGAAACCTCCAATGGGCTGCAGCCGGTTGAGAACCACTGTTATAGACCAGACTAAAACAAAGACTTCTAGTCTACTGAAAAGGGGGGAGGGGAAGGAGCAGCTGCTGCAGCTGGTACCTGGGCAATAAGGTTTACCTGTTCCTTAGTTCTACCAGAATGATGGGAAACCAACAAACACCCACACAGCCCCAAACAATATAATCTTGGGTCTGAGCGAGGACAACACTAAAGACAGCAAAGGAAGTCTCTCTGGTACAAGGAGACGGCCTCAGACTGAAAACAAAGAGCAGCCATTAATATATTCCCAAAGCCTAAGAATTAAATTCTGTATCACAAGAAATAAAGTAGACTAAGGAAACTCTCCACTTTCATCAAGCATCCAGTCTTCCCACTGACTTCACTTTGTATAGCAAAATAGAAAAGCCAAAGTCTGTTCATGCTCAAACCTGAGTTTATAAATGCTAAATAATGACCATTCTTTTCCAATTAAAAAGAAAGCATATTTGTAAAACCTTTAATTTTTCTAGAATTTTTTTGAGACAGGGTGCTGCTGTGTACTCCTGGCTGGCCTAGAACTCACTATATAGAACAAGCTGGTCTTGAACTTGTGGAAATCCTGATTCTGCCTCCAACTACTGGGATTACAGGCATGCACCAGTATGCCCAGCCCAATTTTGGTAGGTAAATTTTAGAAGCCACAGATACAAATGAAATTGTACAGAATGATTTTTTAAACTATCAAACAAAAAGAAATCAAATCAATCCATAATCTATCTTCACTTTGTGATAAACTGCCGACAGAAAGACATTTTTAAAAAATTCTGGCAAATAAATGACAGCATAAAAGTATGTATTCTAACACCTATGCCAAAACCCTCTTTCAAAATAATATCCTGTCCTTTTCTACTGACTATGTATTCTAACATCTATGCCAAACCCTCTTTCAAAATAATATCCTGGGGGCTGGAGAGATGGCTCAGAGGTTAAGAGCATTGCCTGCTCTTCCAAAGGTCCTGAGTTCAATTCCCAGCAACCACATGGTGGCTCACAACCATCTGTAATGGGGTCTGGTGCCCTCTTCTGGCCTGTGGGCATACACACAGACAGAATATTGTATACATAATAAATAAATATTTAGAAAAAAAAATAATATCCTGTCCTTTTCTACTGACTAGATCTAATTGTTAAGAATTTTCTCAGCTGGGAGGTGGGGGCGCACACCTTTAATCCCAGCACTTCAGAGGCAGGCGGATCTCTAAGTTCAAGGCCAGCCTGGTCTACAAGAGCTAGTTCCAGGACAGGCTCCAAAGCTACAGAGAAACCCTGTCTCCAAAAAGAATTTTCTTATAATTTTCAAATGATTTGAAAAGGTCTAAAGGGGCTGGCTCAGTAGTTACAGTATTCAATTGCCAGCACACTTATCAGGCTGCAACAACTTCCTGTTACTTCAGCTCCAATGGACCTGACACCTTTAGTATCTGGGGGGAACCTGCACTCACGCACTCACACACACATACACACACACACACACACAGAGAAACACACTACACAAACACACACACACAGAAACACAAGTGAGCACACATAATTTTAAAAGTAAAAAGGATTTCTATTTTTTAAAAAAAGTTTTTAAAATAAGAATAGGTACATACGTGATTTTTGCTGTTTTCTGCAGACTGCACATGAAAAGAGAAAACGGGAAGCTTGTGAAGAAGTTCCTAAATTTGTAACTCAAAACTTTTAATAGTAATATAACTGATTTTACCTGTTGGTGTGCTTTTTATCATCTTCCTTTTGATTAATCCAGAATTTTCCTGGAAGTGATTTATTAGACAAATAATACCTATGTAGACACTAAGGAAAATTAAGCAATATTAAAGTCATATAATTCTTATGTACTATCAAGTAGGCTGACTGGTGAAGACATTTAAATGTAATCAAAACCTATTCCTTTTGAAGCTTGCCCAGGGCTGTAAGTCCACGCTTCACATGTTGCCTGTAGGAACGAATGATCACATAACACACACACAACACCTGCCCTGCACCACAGAAATGCTGGTTCCCCCCCTTCCTTCTCTACCACAAACGCCTGAGACAAAGTAGCTCAATCTTCTTCTTTTCTAAAATATGAATAGCAAAATAAATGAATTGTTTTGTAGGGTAATATGGGAACCACTGTTTTCATAGTTTTAAAAGTCACAGCAAAGAGTTCAGGATTCTTCTCCACACTAACATGAAGAAGCACCCCTCAGCATTGCTGAGACTAGCCTGCCACAAAACTGTTCCATAAGTCTGAACTTTAACAAATATCAACCACATGTCTACATAATAAAGGTTCTCCTTATCCTCTAAAATATATTTAGTGTCTAAGAGCTTATGTTTAACTCTTACTCTACTTACTTGTTTTTACATCTGGAAGTGAACAAGTGACTACCTGAGTGTTCAATAACGTAGAATTGCAGAGTTCAACATGGTGGCCACTGGTCACATGTGAGCATCAAGCATCTGGAACACAGCTAGCATTAACTGAGATGCAGCGCTAAAGTAAAATGTACTGTGAGTTCCAAAGACTTAATATGAAACCCTAATGACGTTTTCATTTGGGGCTAGACACATGGTTCAATCAGTGTTTGCTATACAATCCTAAGAATCTAATTAGGATCCATGTAGAAAGCTAGGTGCAGTGGTTTATGCACATATAACCCCAGCACTAGAGAGCAGACACAGGAGGATCCCTAGAGCTTTTGA
Organism: Alexandromys fortis; assembly: GCF_014885135.2. Taxonomy (NCBI): domain Eukaryota; kingdom Metazoa; phylum Chordata; class Mammalia; order Rodentia; family Cricetidae; genus Alexandromys; species Alexandromys fortis. The sequence continues at coordinate 16,551,829 of NW_026067908.1, read as the reverse complement.
CTAGCTAGCCCGTCAAATCAGTGAGCTTCTGGGTCACAGGAATCCTTGCCTCGAAAAATCATTTGGAGAAGGAATAAAGAAAAGACTTCAAGTCAACCTCTGGGATCTGCACACATGTATATAATATCACACACAAAAAACGATGTTTTCATATAAGCTGAGAGTTTATGTTGTAAAAAGGTATATAATATAAAAATTCACTTATTTTATTTTAAATGAGGCTACTAGGAAATTGGAGATTAAATGTGCCTCTCATTAAAAAATAGTCTAGGCAATATCTGAGAAGAATTACAGTGTAAGGGGCTAACCAATGGCAACTAAAGATATAGAAAACATTCTTAAATTAACAGAGCAGTTGGGAATAAAATAACCGAAGTTCTGGATGAAATAGTGGACAGAGAGGGCTGGAGGGATGGTTCAACAATTAAAGAGCACTAACTGTTCTTCCAGAAGACCTGAGTTAGATTCCAGCACCCCCATGGCAGCTCTCAACTGTCTGTAACTCCAGTTCCAGAAGATCTGACAACCTTATGGTCTCTACAGGGACCAGGAACACATGAGGTTCACAGACATACATGCAAACAAAAATACACATAAATAATGATAATAATAACAACAATAATAGTGGACAGATAGCCATAAAAAGCATATGGAAAAGGTTTTTTAAAACCACTATTTGTTAGTAATCTTTAAATTCAGAAAATCAGAAATTACTGATTTACTGAAATTTTCTGAAATTACCGATATCCTCTCATTTGACATAAAAAAAAAAAAAAACAACTGAGTCTCGAATTTAACTGAAACTAATCAGAATCATCAGTCAGTGGCTGAGTCACAGATAAGGACCTAACCCCCACGGGGCGGGGGTACAGAAATCAATCTATTTTGTTTCTCATTTAAAATTCCTCTCATATAACATCTATAAACTGCAGAGTATAATGTGAAAAGCTCCACATGTCTCTAAACGTATGCCTTGTACAGGTAGAATTTCTGAGTTTTAGCTTTTATAACTTTGAAAATGGAAGCTTGGAATTGGGAGTTCTGACTTAAATATTTTACCATTTCTATGCAATATGTACGCTCTACATGTGGACATGGCTAACAGCAAAAACAGTTTGTCAGTCTCAGATGCAGCTGTAAAAGATGCTACACTGTGACATAAAATTACACAATCGAATTGCTAAACAGTCATCCAGCAATTACAGTGTCCTCTTCTATGTTTGCATTGATTCATTTTTAACCCTGAAACCTTTACTCTTCTCATAATCATGAAGGATACTCTTCTTCCAACAGCATTTTCTCGATGGCAGCTCTGTTTTCAGCACTGATGGTGCTATCCAGAGTCCAAGGCTAATTGAAAGAAAGAAGAGAATATTTCATTACCTAAAGAGCTATCTTATTTCGTTGAGTGAAATACATAATATAAACAATAAGAGCTACAACTCACTAATGAGCACACAACCACACTTTTGATTTTCACAGTCACCCTGAGACAGTACAAACAGTTCATAGATGCATCTGCAGCACTGGTGGCATTGAGTGGAAGAGAAGAAACCGCACACGAAAGCCTGCTGGATGCCAAGGCTCACACGCCTTTAACTGTACGCAGTAATAATGGCTGCCATACACAAAAGAACTCCTAGGCTTCAGGCATTTTGCGGACTACTTAACCTGTTCCCAAAACTCAATTCCGTTACCCTAAGTAACTGATCATACTCATTTCAAGTTTCAAGGTTACAAAATTTCAACTCCTATCTGTTTAAACTCCAGACTATTCTACTCAGTATCCCACACAAGACCTTTTGGATGTCTACCTGGCTTTTCAAATGAAACATATACAAAACAGAATTCAGTATCACCTGTGTCCAACTGCCTTTCCAACTTTGCCAAGAGCACCGTCAACCACTTAAACAGCTAAAAATCACTATGGATTCTTTTGTTTCTCTTCCATCTCCATATGCAATCTACTAGACAGCTCTACCTTTAAAATCTAATTCAAATTGGTTCAATTACACCTCTACTGGAACACACAGGACCAAGCCACTAATATCTTGCTTGCATTATTGCAAATGGTTCCTAGCCAGTTCCTCTGTTTCTACTCTTGCTTCCCCACTGTTTTTCACCACAGCACCCAAAGCATATTTGACAAAAATGAACCCACTAGTGTGTACTGAAAGTTATAGAAATATTTCAATGACATAGCAGTTAGACAAAACTGAAACCCATGAGCATAAGCCAGTGCTTCCACACTCGCTATTCCTTCTGCCGAGCATGTCAGTTTTTGTAAGTCTTCATTTGTCCAGTCACTTTCCCCATTACATTTCAACTTAAATGTCACCTTCTCAGTGTCCTTTACTGACTTTTCCTCAAGTATTCCCCCACTCTACTAACCTCAGTCAACACTGCTTATTTCTTTCATAATCTACAAAGGGTTTGTCTGCCTATTTACTGCCAGGATCCTGCTTTGTCTATAGATTCCAACAGAGCAAAGTCACATCCACCTTGAAGCGCTTTGGCCTGCCCTACTGTGTGGCGTGGCGAGTACGCAGCTGCTGCTACTGAAGCCGTGACCCTGTGGTTATGCCCATCTTTCCCCTGCAGAAATCAAAGCTGACAAGTGTGAGGCGTGTGACAGAGATTTATACCTAATCAAATCAATCTGAACTTATTTCTCAAGAGATCGGTTTTTCCCTAGTTGAAAAAAAAAAAGGCGTCTCTATTTTTAAAGGAAGTGTTTCCATATACTGCCGATGGGATTGTGGAGAATTAGTGCTCAGGAAAGGAACAAGGGCACTCTGGACAGTAAGTGCAGTGTTACGTCATCTGACAGCATACTTACAAGACAGCCAGTCTCCCTTCCCCATGTTGAATCAAGATAGTGATCTTCAAAGACTGATGCTGTGTTTTCATCATTTCTGTAATACATATAAAAATTAATAGAAGAGCGATATTATATCCATTTACAACTATAACTCACACAGGATAGGGCTGGCCATTGTTGATGCTAAGCAAACACCTTCCCCTCCTTACCAAAGATGGAACACTCCAACAGTACCTACTCTACCTTGTAAACCTGTGAGGGGAAGCTATAATGCAAGCACAAAAGCCACTGCACGCTGAGGCCAAGAGACAAGTATACACATGCACACAACTCTACAGCTACGTCTGTTAGAACTATCAAAGCCACAGACCCGACCACCCTCAAAATGGAAAACAAACAAAACTAGACGTAAGAACTAAAATAAAAGGTATTGAAGGAATTTAGCAACAACTTAATTTAAAAGTAATTTGATTTAGAAGATTTCTGTATCCACGAGAGATCAAAGTTTACTAATTCTGTCATTTTCTTTTTCACTGAAATAAGTACGATATGTGTTTCACTTACAAGACAGAACCGTCGGGTTTGGAGGGTCTCAAGGTATCACGTAATCAACTTCAAGCACACAACAGGCAAACATATTTATGTTTCCTAGTGAAATTATTGACTTTTTCCTGATCTAACCTAGTGATAAGACACTCTATGAACTGAAAGCAATTTCTCTCAACTACTGACACCAAACAGCTCTAAACTCAGTCAACTGTGATTTCAAAGAGACTAATAAAGGCTTCTATGGCTATGTCAATAGAAGGAAACCTTTGCACAACTAGGTCTACCAAGAGTGCAACAGGTGGGCCTATGCAGAAATCTTTTCATATAGTATACTACAGTGAGTATACTCATTCACATGCTGATGTATGTATCTGAACGCCTACCCGAATCTCCTTTACATGGTTCAGCTTCAAATAACCTTTCCTCTCACATCTGCCAGGCTTCATCTTCCTCTTAGCCCCTGAAACTTCAGTCTCTCTAGTGGTCCAAATGATCCAATTCATCCTGCCCCTTTCTGTCATTGTTTTTACTCTCTGTTCTAAGGACCCATTGGTTTTACACCTTAAGACCCTTACCGGGTCAGTGCATGAGAATAAAAGTGGCAAGCCGTCCCATCATCTTCCTTCACCCTTGTCCATTTACTAAACACACACGTAAGGCGTACTGTCTGTTCCACCCAACAAGAATTAAGAGTTTTATGACAGCAGGGATTTCATTTTCACATTGCTGTATATGCTCAGGGAGCGACATACAGAATATAATCAGCAATTGAGTGAATGAGTAAACGAGGCAGTTGGGTGGGTAATGGACCAGAGGTCTGTAACAGTTAAGGAATAAGTACTTTACCACAAAACTATCCCGGCATGGTGATACTTAACTGCAATTCCAGAATTTAGAAGGTAGAGGCAGGAGGATCAGGAGTCTAATACATAGCAAGGCCAGCCTGAGCTATATGAGAACCTGGCTCAAACAAAACAAAATGACACAATAAAACAAACAAACAAACAACAACAAAAACTTTGCCTTAAGACCAATTGGAAACTGAAGGTAAAAATCAGATTTGGATGTAAAAAAGATTTAACTTTAGAATGGAAAGAGACTAAGAAGAATAGTAGTAGAGAATTATAAAAATACTCGAGAAACACAGCAACAACTTGTATCTAAACAAAAAAAAAGCAGTATGAGCAAGAAGTGTCATTTGGGATAATCCTTAATACCAATGGGCCTTTAAAACCTGACCAATGGGGGAGTAGAAAAATGGCAAAAGGAAAGGGGAGGGAGTACAGGTCTGTGCTCTGGGACTGGCTGGATGCTGTTGCCTTGTATTCAACAGGGACAGCAGAGTCGGTCTTAAAGAGGAAGCTGCGGCTGGGCGGTGGTGGCACGCCTTTAATCCCAGCACCTGGGAGGCAGAGGCAGGCAGATCTCTGTGAGTTCGAGGTCAGCCTGGTCTACAAGAGCTAGTTCCAGGACAGGAACCAAAAACCTACCGAGAAATCCTGTCTCGAAAATCAAAAAAAAAAAAAAAAAAAGGAAGCCGCTGAGGTACCGCATGTGAGAGAAACTGGAGTCCTGGTCTGGAGCTCACAGGGAGGTGGGCCAACGAAAGACTGGGGAAAGCAGATATGGGTGGAACTTAAGGAACTGCATCAGAATGGCAGGGCAGCAAAAGAGCCTCACAGAAATTTAGTCAGTAGAGATGCCAGGCTTGGAGATATCACTGGGTATGGCAGCGAGCATGCCTTTCACCAATAAGGTCTTTAAAAGCATACAGAAAAGGAAGGTGAGAAGAAATAACAGTTGAAGGGAAACCAAAATACAGTGTTCCATTTTTGTACCTAGCTTTCAGTATGTGCTTAAAAGCAGTATGTTTCAAACTAATCCCCAAGAGCTCCTTAAACGCTACGGTCCTCTGTAACAGCACACCTCAAGGGCACCGGTCATGCTCAACTCAAGATGACTCTAACTCCAGCATCACAGGGCACCATTCCACCGGTAATAACATCAATGATGCTCCTTAAGCAGAGGCTGACATCAGGAACCTTCCTAACCCTGCTTGCATGATCAATCAGGAAAAGTAAACAAAAAAGGAAGAACATAACTATTCCTAGGTACGGTGGAGGAGAAAGTCTGCTGTAGATAAAAGGGAGAGTATGGGTAGAGGCAGGGACATCTAGGAGAGTCCAGATGACCCCAAGTAGAGCCACGGGAGGAGACGAAGGGGAGAAGGGAGAGGAGACACTGACCAAGAGACTGACCAAGAGAGTAAAGGCTAGACCAAAAGGGCCAGTTGACCAAAATGGCTGGATTATATACGGAAGGGTATTTGGGGTCAGGAAAGTCCAGGCCCAGGACTGGAAAAATTTAGGGTATGGCACAGGGTATGCCAGCCATACCCATACCCTGTAACAGGTAAGGACTTAGGGATGCTGGGAGGATCTATGTTAAATGGGCACCTCAGCCATTTGTCCTGGGTTTCAGTCCTAACACATAAGGTTAACATTACAAATGCCACCAATAGACCCTTGCCAAGAAAATGGTACAACAAAGAAAAAGGGAGACAAACGAAACACAACCACAAAAGTTAAGATAAATCTATGAAAAAAGGCATAGAGCCAACGTTCTTAGGTAATGCTGTCTGAACCAGAGACAAATTCATTCCTTCGTGAAATCCAAACAACTGTCCCTGCCCACTTAGTTTACTGATTTACAAAAGCTAAAAACCACAAACTCACAAGCACTTGTTTAAAACTGAATGATTACACCAGTGTGTAGAATTGCTGTTATCTCAGGCTCCCCGCAAGAGCTCCAGAGAAAAATAATCATATGAACTTAACTACCCCTTACGTAACTCTTAAATGCTTTAAGAGTTCACAGGACGTGTGTAAATGCTCCTCATTTTGGTAACTCATTGAGAAATCTATACAATCAAGCAGCTCTCCAGTCAGATGGATTATACCAGCCACTATATAGGCCAAAACCAGACCAATATTAGTAAAAACATATAGTTCAAAAGAGTTCAGACGAAGTTGCCGACAAGTTACGAATAATGTAATTGGCTGCATTTACAACTCAGGTCTTCTGGCTTCTACCTCCCATTCTGGTTCCCGTTACTTAAAAGGAGGGATAATTCTTACTCCTAAAGTGAGGTGTCAAAGCAGGTTCAGTTTAAAACCACACCGCCCGTCCTGCAGGCACTGGTGTTTAACATCCCTCACTGGATCTTCACTGTATTATCTCTAAGACAGTAAAAAACCTGTCGGGCATCTAAAGTATGCTAAAGCATCCTTCTCGATTACTCATCGAGGCTCCAACAGTATGATTGACACGTGATTCTTTAGTTTCCAAGCAAGCGAGCAGAGGCTCAAATGCCTTGACCCGGGTCACAGTGACAGTAAACAGGAAGAGCGACTGCAGAAGGAAAACCAGAACTGTCCAACTATAAAATCTGGACCCCCTTGAAAACTGCCTTTCCGCAAGTTTTCACAACTTTCTCTGCGAAGGAGGAATCAAACGACTTGACCAAGGTCGCCTGCTGATGCAGAACTAAGTGCCTACGAAGTCAGGTCCTGTGGACCAGATGCCCGTGTTCAAGTTGCTGTGAGGAGCCCGAGACGAAGCGAATGCAGGAAGGAATCCGAACTGGAACGCGGCCACTGCATTCCGGGAAGCAACTAAAAACAGTCGGGTCGGGACGCTCAGTCCACGCCCCGATCCGCAGACCCAGCCGACTTCCGGTCAGGAGCAGCCCGAGTCCCGACGCAGCCCCTGCGATCGCATCGTCCAGCCCTCGCCTAGCACCGCCCGGCCCGCAGCACCCCGCTCAGCGCCTCACCCCGGCTGTGCAGCCGCCTGCACATCTCCTTCCACATCCACATCTGCCTCCTCTGCCTCCATGACTGCACCTGACCCGGCCGTACTCACGAGATCCCGCGAGATGCAGCGGGCCGGGGGCGGGGCCTTAGTGCTGCGCGCGCCGCTGGGGAGGCGGGGCTTCTGAGAAAAAGGTGCTGGCGGGGGAGACCCAGGAGATTTGCTGTGAAACCCCCGGCCACCCGCAGACCTTTCTACACTGTGTCCGTCCAGGTCCCTGGATACTGGGGTGTGTCACTTCTCTCACGTGTTACATGGGATTACTCTCGGCAGATCTCTTTCCATTCGGACTAGGGACCTTGTTTGATGAACTGTGCGTGTGACAGTCATTGCCTCTGGTTCTGTCTGTTTTCACACACACGCACACACAACACGCACGCTTACCCGCATGCTCTCACCCACCACAGATAATTCTTAGAATGACCCAGTGGAATAGGTGCAGGTTTCATGGATTTTATGTCACGGATAAGGAAACAGACTCAACGTTGATGTGATTGTCCAAGCATATCTCTAGGAAGACTGGCTTTTTAAACTTTGCCCTACGTGCTCACCATATAAAAATCATTGCTGGGAATCTGTGAAGCAAGGAACTTAACCAAAATAAATAAATAAATAAATAAATAAATAAATAAATAAATAAATAAATAAAAAAAAATCCCAGATGAATGTGTATTGCTACATAGCCATATCAAGTACCCAGTGCCTCAGACCCATGGGGCAGCCATTCCAGTAGGGGTCAGGCTCAGAATGGCAAAGCCTTTCTGTGGTCCAAGTATAAATGTTTATGAATAATTGACCACAGTGTGCAAACACTAGCAAGTACAGCTTCTTCCTCCTGGTGTTTACAGCCCGAGACAGTGTCCCTGCAGAGAGTTCATAGCGGTTAGCTTACTCCTGCCCCTGTGCTGTACACAGTCATTGTGCTGAGGTTCTGTACTGTGGTTTCTGTGCTGTGGGTGTGGCTGGTGCCACTCTTTCAGAGTGTGCTCAGCCCACCTGACTCCGGCTTTTTTGTGTATATATCTGTTATTTCTTTAGTTCCCATCCTATCTTCATTCCCTCATCACCCCAGCCATGTTTCAAGGACCACTTGCAAGACAGCAGCACAGACTAGAGATCCTCATCTTTCATTGGGTAGACAATATGAAGGATGTGGCCTGGGTCTTAAAGCATGGTATCTGTGGGTAGATAGGTCATTGCTCTGGCACTGCCCAGCAAACAAACACAAAACCTGAAAGGATACACTGTTTCCAGGAAGCTTAACTGCATTATCTCTTTCAAACACTATGTAGAATTAAAAGAATAAAAAAGTATTTAGAAAATAGCAAGGTAAAGTTACAAAGTCTGGCATTCAAAGAAGTAAGAAAATAAAGGCCATGGAAAGAAAACAGTGATCCATTGGAATTCTTTTGGTTCCAACACAGATGTTAGAGTTGCTATGTTTAGGCCATTTCCATGGGAGAGTTCCTATGCTAGAACTGACATGTGAGAGTCCCTAAGCTAAAACATTAGAACAGTGGTTATAACTCTACTCTGAGTGTTTAAAAAGTTAATAGAGACATGGGAAGCTGTTGGGAGCTGCAGACCCTCAGACCCTGAACTTTTTATGACCCCTTCCCTGCTGGAGTAAACAACTTGTTTTTCTATGTTAGTAGCTGCTCTGAGCATGGGACCCTCATGAGTTCAGGATAACAAGGAAGTAGTTTCTGGTGGACTTGCATTAAAAAAATCCTGAAAGCTAGAGTATGGCCACTAGTAAGGAGAGCACTATATAAGTTGCCTTGGAACATAATAAAATTGGCATTCTTGCTTCAAGAGTGACCCATGTCTCTGTGTCTTCTTTACTCCCAGACCCTTGCCCAAACATGGTTCCAGGTGATACAGGCACCACAGGAAATATAAAAAGAATGACATTGAACCTTTGGAAATGGAAATTTTATTTTCAGAGATGAAGAACACACTTGATAGTACTAATGAAAGAGTGGATATTTCTGAAGAAAGAATCAGTGAACCTGATATAACAAGATAAGTCGTCCAAATGAAATGCTCAGAGTGACAGAAACTGGTAGATAAAAATGGCAAAGGATTACTGAGTTATTCAATGAGAACTTTGAGCATCCCACTATATCTGTAATTTGAATCCCTGGAAAACAGGCCAGTAAAACATTTAAGAAAATAATGACTAAAGATGTTTCCTATTTTGAGGAAAATAATAAATTAATAGACTCAAGGAACTCCATAAACAAATGATATTGTGCTGTCATAAAGGTTAGTTCCTCAAAACCAGTGGACAAAGATTTTCCTTTGACAGTAAATTTCTTGTTGAGAAAAAATGAAATCCAGAAAGTTGTAAAGCAATATGTCTAAAGTATAAGGAGAAAGATAACTAGTCTACTTAAAGCTCTATTTATTGTAAACAAACCTTCCAAAAATGATAACTCGACTTTGTTTTTGTTTGTTTTGAGACAGGGCTTGTTATGTAGCTGAGTCTTGCCAAGAACTCAAGATTCTCTTGCCTTTATCACCAGAGTGTTGGGATTAGAGGCAAACACCACTGTCCCCAACAAAAATTTTTGGAAGACATACACAGTATGAGAGATCAAAAATTATTGAACAACATCCTTCAAGAAGAAGAGAGCATATATACATGCTTATACCTTTGTGTCAGCATAAATGTATACAGTTTATAGTGGACAAAGGCGAATGTCAAATATTGTCAAATATTTTCCTCTCTCATTTTATACCTTTTTTTTGATACAGAATCTCTCATTGAACCTGGAGCTCACCCATTCAGCAAAACTAGTTGACCAGCAAGTTCCTGTCTCTGTTTCCCCAAGTTAGGCTCATTCTACCAAACTCCACTTCTCCCTCTAGGGATTTGAACTCAGGTCCTCATACTGAGCAGCAGGCACTGTACTGCCTGAGTCATCTCTCTAGATCCATATGTAAAAATTTTCCTTCATATTTAAATCTAAGATTGTTAACTGTTAAAACATAGGCCATGCATGGTAGTATGTGCCTGTCAATCCCCAGTGTTCTAGAGGAGGAGGTGGGAGAATCAAGGCAAGCCTGGGCTAACAATAGAAGTGGTGGTGGTGGTGGTGGTGATGACAATGATATTGATGACAACAAATGAAGTCTGAGATTCATAAGATATATGACATCAATGTATAAAATCTAGTAAGAACATTATCAACTTGACCACATCTGGAATCAACAAAAACCTAAGCAGTTGCCCATGCCTGTGAGGGGTTTTCTTGACTGGAATATCTGAAGTAGAAAGACTTTCCCTACGTCTGGGCTACACCTTTTGGTTGCAGTCCACATAAAAGGACATGGAAGAATTTTGCATGCAAATGGATGAAACTAGAAAACACCATCCTGAGTGAGGTAACCCAGACTCAAAAAGATGAAAATGGTATGGACTCACTCATAAGTGGATACTAGCCATAAACAAAAGATATTGAGCCTATAATTCATGATCCTAGAGAAGTTAAGTAACAAGGTGAACCCTAAGAAAAACATATATAGACTCACCTGGAAAGTTGAAATAGAAAAGATCACCTGACAAAATTAGGAATATAAGCTTGGGGAGAGAAGAGAGGGTGAAAGGGGAAAAAGAGGGGAAAAGAGGAGAGGTGAGGAGAACTTGAGGGAGGGAATGGGATAGTTGAGATGGGGAAAGGACAGAGATGAGAGCCAGAAAAGAAATATCTTGATTGAGGGAGTCATTGTGGGATTAGTAAGAAACCTGGCACTAGAGAAATTTCCAGGAATTCAGAAGGATGACCCCAGCTAAGACCCTAAGCAATAGAGGAGAGGCTGCCTGAACTGGCATTGTCATGTAGTCAGACTGAAGAATATCTTAAATATCACCATAGAACCTTCTTCCAGCAACTGATGAAGACAGAGGCAGAGACCTGCATCAGAGCACTGGACCGAGCTCCCAAAATCCAGTTGAAGAGTGGGAGGAATGAGAATATGAGCAAAGAGGTCAAGATCATGATGGGTACATCCACTGAACCAGTCTACCTGAGCTAATGGGAGCTCTCCAACACCAGCCAGACTGGGAAGGAACCAGCATAGGACCAAACTAGTTCCTCTGAATGTGGGTGACAGTTGCATGGCTGGGGCAGACTGAGCGGCTACTGGCAGGGACACCAGATTTATCCCTACTGTTTGTACTGGCTTTTTAGGAACCTATTATCTTTGGATGGCGACCTTGCTCAGCCTAGATATAGTAGAGAGGGCCATGGACCTTCCCCAAAGCAATGTACCTTGCCCTCTCAGAAGAGTGGATGGGGGTGGGAGGGTATGTGGAGGGAATGGGAAGAGGGCAGGGAGTGGGAACTTGGATTGGTATGTATAATGAAAAAAGATAGTTTTCTTTAAAAAAAAAAAAAGAAATAAAAACAGGACAAGGAAGAAGAAAGATTTTGCTTTTTTCCCTCACTTTCATTGACAAGTTATCTGTCTTGCTGCTGGGGCATTCCTTCCCTAGTATTAGAACCTAGCTCTTCAGGATTCCAGCATAGACTGAAGACCACCGGTTACCTAGGAGTCCTCTGGAACTGCAGACTGGGACTGCCAAGACGTGCAGTCTCAAACAGGCTGAACAACTGTCAGAATTCTGGCCTTTTCATCAAGAGTCAGCTAGGGTTGGACTACCCAAACCACAGCCTGAAAGTAACCTAATACACACACACACACACACACACACACACACACACACACACACACACCAGTTTTATTCATTTAGAGAACCCTAACCAATACACTATAGCTCTGCCTCCATTTAGAGATGAGGAACCAAAGATCCCAAAAGTTACTTTTTCAGAACTGACACTCTAGCAGAAGCCTTTCCAAGCATGCCTGACTGTTGTGTTGTATGTTCATATTACAGTGGAAAGAGGAGATATTTTGCAATGACATTTGGTATTTTGCCATTTGGTTTAAATGGCGAGTGGATATATTTTCTAGTTTGAGATGCTTAAATCCAGAAACTAAAAAAGAGTATATTTTGAGTATTGGAACCTTATGAAGAGCTTGTACATCTTTGTATGTAGGCACTAATGTCCTGTTCCCTTTGTTGACTCAAAAGAATGTTACCGCGGACACCAACCTACAAACCTTCATGAATTTGCTAGAGGAATGTTTAGTCAATAAAGCCCCCATTTCATTTTCTAAGCTAAAGCACTTTTGAACCCATTGGGCAGACAGATGATTTATGTCCTGTTTCTCCCTACTTCTAGTGAATGAGAAAAGATCACTGTGTTTGTATTGAAAAGCAATGTATAATTGCAATTTTAATCCATAGACTCTTGCATGTTAGCATTTATGCTAATTAGTTTGTGTTTTAAAAGCAGAGAGTGCCATGCAGCTCCTCTAATATTATTTCCTCGTGAGTGGAAATGTCAGCTAAATGACTGCCAGAGATTTAAAAGAGTTCCCATCTTCAAAACACAATAGCTAATGAGGAAAAAGGAAGCCCACTTTATCTTTACCGAGGTGATAAAATAGAAGAATGCAGACACAGAGTTATGGACTGCACTTGGCAAGCGTTAGATACGGCTTGAATTTTGCCAGGAAATGAAGCGCATTTTCTTTTTCTTTCTCCTCTCCGGTTCCCTGAAATCACATAATGTAGCTACCGAAACGCTGCTTTCGATATGTTGTGAGGAATGTTTGCCATTGTCCTTCTTACATTTTAATGATAGTAATGATGCATCCATCTGACATCAGTTGGAAGAGAATAAAAGGAGCCAGCATTCATGAGTTCCTACTGTGTGGCAAGCATTATGTTCTCTCAGGCAGGAATTGCTTTTTACAGATATGTTAGCTGAAGGTCAGAACAGTTACTCAATTTACGCAAAGAAAGGTACCTTATTTTGTTTTTTATTACATCGTGGAGTCTTGAGTAGCAACAGCATCGTTGCAGCTTAATCCTTTGCTTCTCAACAATTCCCATGGCAGAAATAGCTCCAGGTGAACAGGCATAGACAGGCTTGGGTCACATGCCAGTCCTGAAACCAAGAGGATTCGGGTCCATTAGGACCACATGCAATAGGGAAGAATGATGACCATTAAACCAAAATGAGGCTTTCTTTTTAGAGAAGAGGGAAAGGATCCTGGGAAGACAACCCAGAACAACAGCACAGTGTGACATGTATGTGTTAATGTGTGGTGGTTAGAGGACACTTGGGAAAGTTGCGTCTTTTCTCCCAACCTGTGGGTCCTGTGGATTGAACAATGCTCACCAGGATGGGAAACACTCACCTTTACCCATTAAGCCATCTCTCCAGTCCCTAAAAATGTATTTTATAAACAATCAAAGATGGGAAAATGACATCCTAGAATTGCCACTAGAGAAAAAAGACAATAGCAGGTATTGGCTAGGCCATGGAGACATGGGAACACTTGTGAACTATTGTCGGGACTATGAAATGATGGCACCATTACGGAACATAGTATGACTGACCTTTAAGACAATTAGAAACAAATTACTGTATTATCCAGCAACTCCACTTCTGGGTATGAATATTCAAAAACTTGAAAGCAGAAATTGAGGGTATTTTTACACCAATTTTCATAGCAGCGTTATTCATAATATTCAAGAAATCGTAAGAGCCCTCTTTAGGAGTCACTGTTTAGGGAAGTGTCATGGTAGGAATAATTTTAAAAGCTCAGAGATTATAAATTAACTGTCCCTGGCTTTTTCAGCTCTTTGAGAGGATTTGAAAGGGGACAGGCAGTCGACATCGAGGAACTGCTCGTATGTATCTCCATGGTTTCCATTTAGTATGGGAAAGCAGTTTTCAAAGTTTTCCATGCCTTCGTTTGATTTGATTTCATGCTCACTGAAGCCCATTTCCATCTCAGTTACCAACACCTTGAACTTGTGCTTTTCCTCTCTTCAGTAGACCAGATGGCATTTGGTCAGACTTTCGGCTTCTAAGCTCCGTGGCTCGGAAACTGCATTAGGAAGATTCCGTGGCATTCTTCTTACTGATCCCACTAAGCCCCTGAGAATATACTATGACCACTACGAGTTTTCAGCCTAAGTCTGGACCCAGCGTAAAAGAAGCCAGAGACTTGGAAGGCTCTGAGGCTGTAGTGCAGTCTTTAGACCTCGTTATCCCAGAGGAGTCCCGCAGCGCCCCCCAACCTCCAACCCCTAAACCCCCTCCCCCTTCCGCCTCTTCATCTTCCCACCTGGGCCTGGGGCCAAGACTGCTAGGACCCTGGGAAGGTGGGACAGAGCCATCTAAGATGCCTCCCAGGAGGAGCTGTAGACAACCCCCACCCTTTCTCAGCGTGGCAGGGATTTAAATCCCGCCCCGACCAGAGAGAGGGGCCTCTCTTTGTAACTAGGGTAGGCTTTGAACTCACGGCCCTCTGTCTCTGTTTCCTGCCAGCTGGGATTATAAAGCACTTCACCAGCCCACCAGGCCAGCTTCACTTTCTTTTTTGATTTTTTTTTCTGTTCCTGGATTGTTTACCTCAGAGTTTAGATTCTCAGTATGGGAAAAATGCTGTTTGCTGGCGTGGGCTGTGAGTAGTGGTGGGCGGAAGTGACTGTCTGGAACGTTAGCTTTGAATTTACTGTTGGGGAGTCCTGGGTTCCATCTGTAGCAGCGGATATGTTCCAAGTCCCCCAGTAGATGTCTAAAACGAGAGAACATTGAGTGTGTGTGTGTGTGTGTGTGTGTGTGTGTGTGTATAAAATAAAATTTCACCTTTCATTTAAAGGAAGCACTTTCATGACTTCTCTCTGACATATCTGCCTGATTGCTGTGTTTGCACTTTGGGATTATTAAGTAAAATGAGCTATATCACTACAGTTGATATGTGATGACCGTTGGCAGATTATATGTGTATATATTATAATAATATATATAATATGTGTATATATGCATATATATAGTATATAAATGCTGGATTACTGAGTGTTCCATAGGCAGGTATAGACACAGCTTGCAAATGCTAAGATGAAGACGTGATTCATGTTTGGGGCAGATTCATGTTTGGTACAGGATTTTGCTATCCTCAGCCACATGGAACTTCAAATTTAGGTGTTGTCTATTTTTGAAATTCATATATCACAAACTCAGCTGACTGCTGGCAACAGAAACCACAAATAAGAGAACTAGTTTTTTTGTGTTTATTGGGTTTCACACTGAGGTGTGCAAGCAGGGAGGATTAGTCCCACATGGGAACTATCTGAGGGGAGCACACACTGTTCACTACCTCAGAGAAGCAGCCCATGAGGCTTTGCTGACCCGCTATTCTTAAACAATTTGCACATACAGGAAAGTGCCAGCCAGAAAAAGTACTGATGCCAGGAGCCAGCTCGTTGGACCAGGGCTTGCATCAACTTTGGAGATCAAATAGTCGGTGGCTCAAAGTCCCACTCTGGTGCCCTCTTGCCTCTCAAGCATCTGAGGCCTGCACTGTTTTCTGTGAACTATCTGTGTACTCCTATCCATAAAGGAAGGACAGACAGAAAATACCAGAAGAACAGAAGGGCTGCAGCTTTCTATTGTTTATTCTCTCTTTTCCCTTTAGCATTCTCTCTTCCATTCCTCCCCCACCTGTCCTCACCCTTGGTAAAATCTCAAGCAGATTGTCAACTCAGAAGGCCTAGCTTCTCGACTGCATCATGTATGGACGGTGTGTTGCTGGAACAAGCCATTTAACTCTTTTGAACCTTTAAAATCTTTGAATTTTTTTTTTGCATGGCTCTTTTCAGTTTATTGCATGAAGGAGTTACACTAGTCCAAGTTAAAAGCGGACCCCAAATGGTTACATTATACAAGCTGTGAGATTTTTAAACTTGTGACAAGAGACAGGAGGGAAATTCTACTCATTGCAAGGAAATCCTCACTTAAGCTTCAGAGTCACAAGCACTTAAAACCCATGAACCTTCAGCTGATCGTCCTTAGCCAGTCCAGTGTCTATTAGGAACTGGCATATGTTCTTGCGCTGGTCACTCTGTAGCTGAATTACTTCTCTATATTCTGGATGCTCAATTACAGTACCATTGCAGGCAAATTTCTTCTTAAAGGTCTTCACTAGTTTCTTTTTATCGTAATCATCAGCGATCCCTTGGACAGTGGTAAGGGTCTTCCTGCCGTTTCTCTGTTGAATTCTTATATGGATATAATCCTCAGTGCCAGCAGGAAGCAGGTCATCACCCTTACTTGCATCAGCAAAGGGGTCGAAAGAGTGGAGGTTGCCGGGAAGCGAGGGGGCTCGAGGGGGAGGCAGCTGAGTCCTCGGCGGGGGCTCAGTGACTGGGGCCAAAATCTTTGAATTGTTCATTAATTGTATGTGTGCTCCACATAGATACACATGGGGGGGTCTGTATGTGCCCCACATAGATACACATGGGGGGGTCTGTGTGTGTCCCACATGTGTTCATGAGAGAGAGAAAGAAAGACAGAGACGTAGTGCGCATTAGAAGAGCAGAGACAACTCTACAGGAACTGCCTTTTCAAATATTTATTTTATATATAATAAATAATATTACATATTATATTATATATAATATATATGTATAAAATAATACAGGTGTTTGCCTGCATGTATGTCAGTAAACCACATGTAAAGACAATACAGCCATTTTCAGATTCCTTCTTTTATTCCTGCCCTGTTTGAAACTTCTTGCTCAATATAGTTTGTACAGTGACTCTTAGAATTTATGAGTCTTTTAAAAACATATTTTAAAAAGTTTTTGGACCAGTATGTATTGCATGTAGAACACATTTCTTCTCCATGCCCCAGTAACCCACTTTGTCTTCTAGAGAGCTGGTTTCACTTGTGCCTTCATGTGAATTATGCAGGTTAAATATCACACAAACAAGAGAAAATATGTAACAAAAATTGCACTTAAACATTTGTTACTTAAATATTTGCCTTTTAAAACTTTCTTTTTATTTATTCTGCGTGTCTTTCACATCATGTATCTCAATCCCATGTGTTTCCCATCCCTTCTTATTCTCCCTCTCTCCCTGCAACACCCTCCCCCAAATAAAATTTAAGAGGAAAAAAAGGAAAAATCCATCCCATCATGGAAGGTGCAGTGTGACACAGTGAGTCATGTTGCAAACCCTTTTAGCCACACATCTTGACTTACAAATGTTCATTGCAAAAAGCCACTGGTCTGGTTCGAGGCCTCTGGTTTCTGCTACACTATCAATGCTGGGCCCCACTGAAGCTCCTGTGGTTATCTTGTTGTTGCCCTGTGCTGTGGAGATCCTGCAGCTTTGGGTCTGCAGGACCAGTCCCTTCGCCTGCCCCAGTAGAATGTAGATGAGATGGACGTTGAGGTGGGCCAACTCATAACTCTGTATTCTGGATCTGGGTAGTTGCAGGGTTGATCAGCCCGCTGGTTCTTTTCTGTCCCCACCATCCGGGTGAGTCCCCCAGTATTTAGACTTTCAAGCTCCATAAATTTCTGATGTCTGATACAAAAAAAGTTGGAGCTCCCATGGGGAACAGATATCCCTAGTGAAAACACAAAGGACCTCTCTGGCTAGTGACTCTAAAGCTGACCCTTTCAGGAAGAATTAAAATTGGACAGAGGAGAGGGGTAGGGAGAGGCAGGGGCCACTCTAGGATGAAGGCTGGAAGCCTTAGAGCAGGCAGGAATTGAAAGGTGGCCACTGAGGCAGAAATGAAATGGAAGGCTGGTGTGATAGCAAGTCAGGAGGCAGGCCAAGACCCAGTTCAGTGGCAGGTGGAATTTCTAATTGCCAGCAGTGGGAAATCATGAGAGCAAGGTAGAAAGTGGCATGATTTTTTTTTCTAGAAAATCACTGTGGTTATTGTTTGACTTACATATCCCAGGTCACAATCCACCAAGGGAAGCTAAGGGAGGAGCTCAAGGCTGGAACCTGTGTGCAAGAACTGAAGCAAAGGCATGAGAGGAATGCGGCTTCCTGGCCTGCTTAGCCTGCTTTCTTTTATCACCAAGCAGCATGCTTCCAGAGGTGGCACCACCTTCAGTGAACTTCATGCTTCCATATTAATCATTAATCAAGGAAATGACGCCCCCCCCAGACTTGCCTACAGGCCAGACTGATGATGCAATTTTCTCAGTTGAAGTTCATTCTTCCAAAATGACCCAGTTTGTATCAAGTTGACAAAAGAAAAAAGAAAAAAACAAAAAACCAGCCAGCACTGTAGATGGAGTTTTCTGTCCTGCCCAGTCTCACAGTCATTCAGTCTCAAATAAGCACACAGAGACTTATATTAATTAGTTACAAACTTGTTTGGCTTCTTAGCTCAGGCTTATTACTAACTAGCTCTTACAACTTAAATTAACCCATAATTCTTATCTATGGTTAGATGTATAGCATTCTCGCCTTGCTTCCTCTGCATGTGATTGGCGACTGCATCTTGCCTTTCCTGTTCTTAGAATTCTTAGTTTGATCTTTCACTTATACTTTCTCAGTGTTTTATTAAACTAATATGAGCGACAAACTTTACAGTGTACAAGAGCATTATCCCACAGCATTTGATGATAGAATTTTCTCAATTGAAGTTCATTCTTCTCAATTGACCCTGGGTTGTATCAAGTTGACAAAAACAAAAACAAACAAACAAACAAAACAAAAAAAAACAAAAAAAAACGAACAACAAAAAAAAACCAGTCAGCATAGACAGCAAAGTCTTTGAAGTTCTTTGAACTTGGACCTCTATGACTTAATAGTTCAGGCAGTAGGAAGGTGCTATAGAAGGAGTTCAGAAACAGGAACAGATAGAGGAGGGTCCTTGAGTGAATCAAGTTCTGAGGTGGCCTCTGTGACTTCATTCCTGTCTTTAAAGTGAGACTTCCTCTTTTCAGGGCAGTCTGAACTTTGGAGCCACCCCAGTAAGCTTATTCTCACCTCTCTAACACCAAAATATGAATACCCGAGTGGAGGCTAAGATTTTGTAGTGGCATAATTGAGAGTGTATGATTTGGGGAAAAATAACACACACACACACACACACACACATATATATATCTGTGTATGTATGAATGTTTCATCACTTTGGGATCTTGAAACTGTAGGCTGTAGAGTTAGACTGGCAAGGTCTCAATGTTGGCTCTGCCTTGTTCTAGCTGCTTTTTCACTTTTCCTAAATATAAAATGCAGAACATTGTAGTTGCTAACTCACAGTTGTGAGGACAGCTGAATTCCTGGATCCTGTCATGGTGTTTTATTAAATCACCAGCATTCTTGAAATGGCCTGTTCATTGTCTGCTCCCATTCTTAGGTAGAAGGGCCCAGAAGTATTTCTAAGCCATAGACCAGGAGCCTATCACAGGCCATGGCTCAACGAAAGGTTCCCAATAAAGACTCATTGAGTAAATGACTTTATAAGTTTGGGAAAATTAAACATGTTATTTTTAATATAGGCAAGAACTGCGTATGAGTAAGACTATACTTAAAGTTGGAGTCTGTAGCTCACTCTGCTGTCTGTGAGAGTTCTAAGGGAGCCCAGTGGTACTTGTGCTGCTGGTCCTGCTGTGCTCAGCAGTTGTTTGGTTCTGAACCAACTGAACCAAAGGGAAGAAGATGAAAAGATCAGATCTGAATTGAGAATGTACGCTCGACCTTTGGTGAAATTCATTTCCCTAAACATAGACATTCAGTCACGGGTGTTCAGTCACCGAGGCAGGCTGCCCCTTCTGAGAACAACCATTTGCCTCCCAAAGGGGTAGAGGCAACTATTCTCAAATAGCACAATGGGATAGAAGGATAGCTGTGCAGGGACAGCCGTCCTTGCCCTGACCACTGTACCATTGGGGAAGGTACTGCTGCAAGTCTTGCCAACATTTTTACTATCGTGAGTGTTCTGGTTACATACTACTGTTTAACAAACCAAACAAACACATATGTATGTATAAATATATAATGGATTGTACTAATTTGTATATATGTATGATATATGCATTATATATGTATATATATGCATGAGTATCTTGACATGTTGTATATTTTAGTCACTATGTTTTAGGAAATTTGAATAATTAAAATCATTATAATGGGAAGAAATGACATATTTTTGACCTAACAGCCTTTTAAAAAATCACTCTATGGCCTAAGCAGCAAAAATTATTAGAAGCAGTACAATAACTAAAACAAAACAAATCAGATATTTTTAATTTTAAAAATACTAAGAGAACAAATAAACAAAATTCGGTAAATTAGGCTAAAAATTTTGGCTCAGCTAAAGATAAAATATTTAATTTAAATAGATGCCTTTTCCCTCACAGTGTTGTTTAGCTGGGCGATTCTTGAAGCCTTTCAAGTGGTAGTTGTGGAGATGGCACTTGGCTCTGGCATCTCCCAAAGACGTCTCAGTCAGAGTTAGCACCCAATGGGAAGACTGCTCTGCCTGCGTTGATGGTGCCGCTCCCTCTACCGCTTTCTCTGCTTCCACCATGGAATAATCAGTCTTGTACACAGCAGCTGACTTACCCTATAACTGATTTTCCTAGAGACCCAGATGAAGACTACTTCTTCTTATGATTAGCTCTGCCATTCCCAAACATGACTCCTGCTCTATTTGGTTGGTTAAGAAAGTCACTGCCTAGTTTAGAATCAAAAAGAATAGCCGGACTCTATCTCTCCATGAGAAGGGGCGGGGAGTAAGATTTTACATTTCCTTTATAGAATTTTCATCATGAAAACATGAGAACAGAGAAGAACATTAACAGTCTTTTGAAGTATTATGTCACAGGCACATTTTGAATATCATATGGTTGACAAAAGGACTCAAAAAAAGTGCTGTTATCTCCATTTTAGGTAAAGCACTTAAGCCTCAAAGATCTTGACTTGCTAGTCAATAGATTTAAAAAAATCAAATCAATTTATTTCTGATTCTAAAGTCACACATTCTTTCTAGAAACTACACAACTCCTTACTATTATAAGATTGCCACTTACAGAACATAAGGACTTTTAAATGCCTGTAAATTAGCAAACTCTGAAAACAGGTTTCTCCAGGAGCTTCATTAGTTCAGGTTTTGTTTTGAACCAGTGTTTAAAAAACTGATCTCAAGGAAAGCACACTCGGCCTGGAAATTCCTGTGTCCTGGCCTTATTGATTTGATGAAATGCCCTAACTAAAACACCTTAAGAGAAAGGGGACTTATTTTGGCTTTCAGTTCTATAGGGATACAGTCCACGCTGGTAGAGAGGACACAGCAGAAGGTAGGAAAAACAGTTGCAGGAATAGGAAGCTGATGATCATACAGTAAACACACTCAAGAAGCAAAGAGTGAACCAGAAAGGAGAGCCATGGCTAACAAAGCCTGCCCCCTATTGACTGGATTCCCCCAGGGCCCCTGAACCTCTTACTGTTGTCCTGTGATCGTCCCTAACAGTGCTACCAGCTCAGGACTATGCCAGCCACTTCACATTCAAAACATACCACCCAACTAGATGGGGGAAGTTGCTTTCAACCAAAGGTTCATCAACAGAGCTTTCACTACTGCAGAACGAGAGCAGAGCTCGGTACCTGCTCTGGGATTTCACAGGACTGTGTTCTACAGTGTTCGCACTTGAACCTCATGGCATACCCACTAAATCCTAGAGCCAAATTCAGTCTTTCTGTTCACAACATTTTGTAGAGTGCTTGCCTAGCATGCACAATGCTCTACCATCCTGTACCCAGCACTGAAAAATAAGAACAAAGAAAATATGTAACTTAGCAAAACACTGTATATTTAGTGTCTCATCTCCACAGCTCCACTTTCTAAAGGAAATTTTAATAACAAAGATTTTATATCTCACTTAAGAACCTTGAAGTGGAAATCATGTAACCATATGAGGTTGAAATATGGTCATAAAAGAGAAACAAGGGGAAGGTATTTAAAATAAAGCATGTGCTTTAATGAAACATAAATAAAATTGTCCAGCAGAGGGCAGCTGATAGGAACGCTCCAGCTGGGTCACCATCTCTTCCTGCAGGTAACTAACAAAGTGCTTTGGGCAATAAAGGACCAGCTCTGGCCTCAGATCCCGATTTGGGTAGCACTGTTGCATTATCCAGTGTTGAGAGCATCCCTGAGGTTTTCTGAAAGAAAATCAAGGCTCAGATTCAGGCTCAAGTATTTTAGCACAGGGCTTGTGCCAGGTTTCACAGGGAAGCTCAGTAAAAGTGCAGAGTAAGGTCTAGCACTCGTAAAGTATTCAATGTATTGGAAGAAACAGGAAAATAATAGGTTAATTGGTTTTTAAATCTTCATAAAATGCTATCATGAAGTAAAACTTTAGGAGAAATGAGATCATCTCACTGATATTGCCCCCAGCTTTGAAGGTTCCCTGTCATCTGGCCATAAATTCTCTCACTTTCCCACAACACGAGTAACACGTTTTCAAGCCTTCCACATCTCACTCTGACTCTGAACTAGAGCATAAAAGCAGCTCAGAGAATGGGTGAAACGACACTGCCCACTCCCGAGTTCGTCTTTCCAAACAGTCTGTGGCTGGCCCCGCTTCTGTAGTCCAGATGGGGCAGGATGATATGAGAACTTAATCGCTTGTATCTGTTCTCCTGTCGGCTGGTGAGGAGCTTGTGATCACAAACAACTCTCTCGGGGGCCCTCAGTAATAGTCTCTGGAGAGGTACCACCCCCATACCATGTGTGGACCACACACTGGTGCGTGAGTCACCTCCTGGGATGAGTGATGGCTGACTCAGCTCCGGAGAGCTTCCTATTGAGCCAGCCTTCGTTCTGAAGTCTTGGAAAGAGAACAAAAACAACGTTGGAAGGAAACAATCACCTTCCCTTCATCAGCTGTGAGGCTGTTAACGCTGAAAGAGGGCCTTGCTGCTCACCAGAGACAGATTCTGGGTCCTAGGGGATTCGAGGCTCAGATTGGCCTAGTCTGCTGGAGGGGTAGCATCCTGGGTTTCCTCAGCAGTTCACCTAGGGGCTCTGAGAACTACTTATTTAGGAATGAAATCTTCATTTCTCAAAACAGGCATGATACATGGTCCCAGGATTCTTCTGGATGCGGTTACTATAGGCAGTATTGACCCCTGTGGATGCTAAGTTTCTTCCTATACATATGTTCCTCTGGAAGTTTACTTTATAAATTAGGAACAGAGGGCTGGAGAGATGGCTTAGTGGTTAAGAGCATTGCCTGCTCTTCCAAAGGTCCTGAGTTCAATTCCCGGCAACCACATGGTGGCTCACAACCATCTATAATGAGGTCTGGTGCCCTCTTCTGGCCTGCAGGCATACATATAGACAGAATATTGTATACATAATAAGTGAATAAATAAATATTAAAAAAAATAAATAAATTAGGAACAGAGAGAGACTAGCGATACCACTAATAAAATAGAACCATTATAAGAATACTATAAATACTCTTTAAACTTATGAATTTGTAGACTTTTCCAATTAATATTTTTGTACCGTGGCTGAATATCGCCAAATAAAATTCAATCCTTGGGTAAAGGCAACTTCTGTAAGAGATATACTATCCTGATTTCTACTGCATAATTGATTTGACTTAGGTGCAGCCTGCTTAAGAATCTGCCAAAAATCAGGGGGCAGTAAGTAGAGAACTGGCTCCCACATACTTGTCTCCAGGCGCTGAGACTCAGCGAACACCCGATGTCAGGCAGCTGTCTGGCCCCCAGGAGAGTGTTCTTGTCGGTTTATTGGACATGTGCCTTTGCCTCTGTTCTATGCTACGTGCACAGACTGTGATGAAAGGGGCCACGCTCCAGTCCTTGACCTTCCACCACACCATGCTGGGCATTTGATACATCCTCTCAGATTTGAAACGGGTCCAGAGAAATAAAGTATGAAATGCACCTTGCCTTTTCCATGGTAGATGCCGAATATGTGATATTCACCTGCCTTTCCCAATCCACACATAGGCAATGGACACAGAATGCACACATGCTCAGTAATCATTCCAGCTCTCATGGTAGTAACCTAGGCTTTAGTATGGCATAAATAAGATTGCAATGAAATTTTAGAACTCTTAAAATGCCAGACACCATTATATTTTATGCAATTTCACCGTAACGGTTTCATTAATTTAATATTATTTTGCAAGCTGAATAGGTAAAGGCGTTCTGTGCATGCTGTTGAGGAAGGGCGTGTACTCTGTGAAAAGTAAGTGGCTTTCTTTTGAGGCATAAGAACAGATACTATTTACTAATCATTTACGGTATCCTAGGTTTATATTAATTCGTTATATGCTAGTACACTCTATGGAGGTCTTACAGTGGGCCACACAGGAAACTTGGAAGGACTTTAGGAAACTTGTCTAAAGGCTATGACCTAGTGTTTCAAATATATCATCATCATCCATCATCATCATCACAATTCTTTATTAGTTCTTTGAGAATTTTACCGTATGTTTTGGTCACCCCCCAAACCTATTTCAGCTCTTCTCAGATGCATTATTTCTGGATTTAAGGGAGACAAGATCTCTCTCTCTCTCTATGACTCTGGCTAGCCTAGTACTTACTATGAAGACCAGGTTGGCCTTACAGCCACAATAGTCTGTTGACCTCTCTCTCATTCTGTGTGCTAGGATTATAAGGATGATCCACCATACATAGGTTCCAAAGTAATTTTTTTCATCAGATCTGGTCTTAATGACCTGAGTTGCATGATAAAGCTTAAATGAGCAAGAATCGGTTTGTAGCCATCTAGAATGTTATTTCCTTGAAGTGTATTTTTATCTTACTTAGACCTCAAGCTGGGTGGTGGTAAATGCACAGGTGTTTCTTCCAGAAAACAGACTTGAACATGAAGGCAGCTGCTGGCATGTATGGATTAAAAAGAGAAGGATTTTGACAGTAGACAAAATTCAGTATGAACCTAAAGGGTCTACAGGATGACTGCCACACATGGTGAAGACGGGGGTTGGTGAGAGGGTGAGGGGTCCACCCTTCCTATTTGTGTCCAGCAGTCTTACCGCAAATGCAGCCATTCTGAATAACAGTGCCCAAAAATGGGAATTTGCAAATCTTGCTGTCCAGTCCTAGTGAAGCCAAAGAATGATCTCTTCTAGCACAGCAGTGCACACTGGATCCAGTCAACATGCAGAAGTTGACGATGTGCAAGTTCTAGCTTATCTAGTGTGTAGTTGAACGCTGGGGCCGTCACATACACCTGGCACCTTGTTACAGCCATGTTTTCTATGTAAGTAGAACACTGGGACTTTCAGAAAAGTCCAAATAAGAGACATGGTGGTGGTACCAGATGGCTTTGCCTGTGGAAATACAGTTCACAGCTGCAGAAAATGATGGCTCAATTTATTTTCTTTTTTTGTTTGTTTGTTTGTTTTACTTATTACCTAATAAACTCTTGAAACAACTTCTCACAATACGTGTGAAGATCTGGATTTAGACTAAGGAGGAGGTAACTTTAAATGCCAATGTTCATTGCACATAGGCCACACTCTTCTCTGGCAATATGGTAGTTCAGCTATGTTGTGGCAGGTGAGTGGATATTTTTCATATGGATTACGAGCAGAGGACTTGTAAGCTTGGGGAGCATCACATACTCACACAAGGCCCTGAACTGTGAACTAAAGTGCTGAGGGAAGGGAAGGCCGCACAGATGATGGACATCTCTGCATGCACTGGAACACATAACTTAGCATTTGTATACTCATTGGCCGATTCAAGCATCATTTACTGAGTTACTCTTCTAGGTGACAATTGTCAAATTAATGTGTGGCTGTCATCCAGAAACTAAAGGTTGAAATGTATCATCTGAAATCCCTGTTTGGAAGTCTTGATCCCTAGCACCTCCTAATGTGGCGGGATTTGGGAATATGACTTTTAAAGAAGTAATATAAGTAATATAAAATATGTTAGGTGGGCCTTAGCCCCCCCATTGCTGTCATTACAGGAAGAGACTATGGCACAGAAGCAGATTGTCTTACACAAGAGGAGAGCGACTTTGGAAGAAGCCACCTACTAACCCACTGGTCGAAATCTCCTAGCCTCCATGACAATAGAAAAAAATAATTTCCACTGTTTACGCCACCACGCTTGTGGTACTTTGTCAGGTGATTCTAGGAAATGAATGTGTGCTGGGAGGAAGAATTATGGAAGATGTAGTTTCCTGGGCTTCAAACCCCCATGCCACAGGGAGACCTTAGACACGCACCAAGATTTCCAGGTTGTCACACGATGACCTAGCATGTTTGCTTTAGCTGAGGACAGGTGAGTTTGGGAATGACTCTAAACTTTTTTTACATATTGACTCATTTCCTTGTGGTTCTCTTTCTTCCTCAGGAGCTTTGGCTGCAGGTCCCTGAGGAGGGAGGGAGCAGAAGCAGGGGAACAGAGTTCAGACGGCTGTAGATATGATCGAGATGGTCCTCCAGGAGGCGACGTGAGCGAATCAGAGCAACTTTATTGCAAAGTATAGAAAATCTACAGGATTGAGGAGCCTGGGGACAGGCCATAATTTGCATTAAGTGATGCACTCCTATCATAAGGCTTCTTATGTGGCCGTAGGATCTATAGCAAAGCTCCTATAGTTACCATTCGTGCAGCCGGGGAAACGTTTCCAGCAGGAAACTGTGCCGAGGGTAACGATAAAGGTAAACCAGGCATCCAGACCGCTTTCAGGTAAGGTCAGTCCTCCAGGCCTAGAGACCGTCTCCAGATAAGGACAGGTAGAGAGCGGGAAGTCTCGCTGTGGAGGGAGTCTCTCATGTTGCCGAGCTTAGGAGAGAGCTGTCAGGCCATGACAGACTGCAACCTCTGACTGTTAAGGACTCCCAACAATTCACAAGACCTTGATATCACCCACTGGCATCAGGAACCTGGCTCTGACACCTGAGAGAGGTCCCTTAGGATGCCGGCTGGCTGATACTTTCCTCTCTGATCCACTCGGGGACATTCTTTTGACATTCGTGGGTATTCTCAAATAACCTTTCTGCATAGGCAGATGCTGTCTTTACCTCTGCTTCATAAATAGGAAAATCGAGACATAGAGACACTCAGAAAGGGATTAATACTTGTTTTTATTTTTTCGTGATCAAAGGCACACCTCTGGCTTCCACTTTCCTTATTTGTCAAATGGAGTTAACTAATTGTCCTTGCCCTGTAGAGCTATTATCACAGAAATGCGATGGAAGCAATCACTGAGACCTTCAGTAAATTGCCACAAGTCTACAGTTTTCAGAACACTGCCTGGAGATCCGGCTTTCTCTCCGTGCCTGCCCATTCCAGATTGCTGTCTGTCAATCTAACAAACGTTTTCGTCCGTTTTCTAATCCTCTACTTCTTCTTATAGATCAAGTGTAATTACTCCCAAATGAGTGCACCAAAGCCTAGCTTTTGCCTAACATACATCAAACCATCCGTGCGTATGCATATATATGTTATTTATTATTCTTCATCAAACCTATTTCAAGAGAAAACAGTCACTTTTCTAAGTAATCTCAGCGCTGGCATTGCTCTGCTGCACTCTTCCAGCAGAGGGCACTGTTCCTCTAGGAAGCGGTTAGCCTAGCTTTTAAAATCAGATTTTTGGAAAGGGGATTCTTTCTCCAGGGACCCTGAGAATAGATGTGTACCAAAGTTTAGGAGTAGTGATGGGGATGATGCCACTTCAATTTTGCTTCCTGAAGAGAAGTTCCCGTTAATGCAGAAATGTCAAAGTCTGTGTTCTGTGGTGTGTATTTGCCACTTGAGCTAGTAAGTGCCTTTAATTTAGCCCAGAGCTCTCAAAGATGAGGTCAAGTTCAGTCCAGTTTCATGGTTTTTTATTTTTTGGCTGTTGTTTATTTCATCACAAACACATTTATTACTATTATTACCACTGGGCCAAGATAGCAGATAAAAACATAGATTTAATAGCAATCAATCCTTCAGAAAAACAACCCAAAAGTCCTCACAGTGCCGAGTCTTCCAGCCCTCATAACAACAGCTTCCGGGATTCAGCTAGTTCACACCAGTTTTGACAGGGTTTGTCTATGCCTGCTCACCGGTTTAGACGCCTAGACCTCAGAGCTAAAGGTTTGTGACCCAAATGTTTTGAGGCAAACCCGTCATGACGACACTGGAATTGAGAAATAAGGAATTTACTCAAGGTCACACCACAGATGAGGTACTGAGCTCTGGCTAGCTCCTAGGTCTCCCAGTATGCAGGGCTGTGGTCATTTCCCATGGCTGCGATTCCTCAGACACAGAGTCCAGACGGTCCCGACTTCCAGCTATGCCTCAGTCAGAATCTCTAATCCATTCTTCCTCTTTTCCAGCAAGCTGAGGTTCCCAGGAGGATGAGAGAGTCCAGGAGAATTCCTAAACAGAATAAGTAAGATGCAAGGTGAGGCTTTCGGGACAGGAAGAGAGGAGAGGAAGGGGGAATGGAGAAAGAGGGGGAGAAGCCACCCGAAGAGGGCCCTAGTCCGGGCTGCTACTGTTCTCTGAATTCTGGTTTTTCTTATTGGCATCCTAATTTCTTTGGCTGATAGGTCATGAAGGATAGAAAGTCGGGGTCTTGATTTTCTCATCTGTAGAATGGATGCACTTTGTAGGGTGGTTTGAAGATGGTGTTCTGTGCGTACATCATCAGTGATTCATTCCATCATTAACTGCCTGACCAGACGTCAAGCGCTGGGTCACATGTGTGGCTGGAGCATGGCTGTCCTCAATAAAGGTCGCAATTACTTGGGAGGAAGCAGCAGAGGCAGGCTCCCCGCTTCCCTGTCTGTGCTGTGCTTCCAGCATTAACTCTTGAACTGTCAACAGTTGTCTGCCTAAACTGGTGATTCTGATCTTGGTGGCACATTGATCCATTCTGGACAGCTTTAAAAACATCTGGATATTCAGAGTTTTCCAGTCTCTGTAAACTAGAACTTTAGGAGGGTGACATATTCAGTCTTGTTGAAACTGACTTCAAAGTGCCGTGTAGGTGAGAACCAAGGTCCTCAGCCCCCTTCCTGCTCTGACCTGGCCCTCAGTCTCCTTCACTTGTGAACCACTTTTACTATGATGGCCACACTCCTACCTTTGGACTCTGGTATATTAATTAAATTCTTCTAAGCCTTGTTTGTTTACCAGGAAAATATGGGTTTGGGGGTATAGTTGTTGACCTATGCAGCATCCATTAGCTTCCTTTTCCTTCCTTTAGTCAGTTGCTTGACCTCCTTTTACCATTGATTAGTTTAGGGATAAGACTGTGGCCCAACTCTGTTAAATGAGAT
The DNA here is from genome assembly GCF_014885135.2 of Alexandromys fortis. Lineage (NCBI taxonomy): Eukaryota > Metazoa > Chordata > Mammalia > Rodentia > Cricetidae > Alexandromys > Alexandromys fortis. Next base: position 16,522,388 of record NW_026067908.1, on the reverse strand, counting down.
ATGAAAGGAGACTTGAAGGAAGATGCTTTGTTCCTAAGAACTAGAAGGCACCATATGGTGCCTTGATTTGATCATGAGAACAGTTGTTGCCACTTGTAACCAGCTAAGGATGAGGGTCTCAAAGGGCCCAACCCTAAAAGGTAACCCTTGGCTCACTGGTATGTTTAGGTTAAAGTCACAAGGTTGGTGGGCAGAAGGGACTTGGGATCTATCGAGTCCCTGCCCTGTACCAGTCCTTATATTAAGTCCAGTAGACTATACGTTAGTCTATGGAGTGACAACTGCTCTGACATTGGGAAGCAATCAGCCTCTGAGTTAGACTCTTTGAATTTAAACACTAGCTTCAGTCTTTAAACAAATATTCTGGGGATAATTCTCATTCAAATCACCTTAGCACCTTTCTTAGTTAGGGTTCCTATTGCTGTAAAGAGACCATGACCATGGCAGCTCTCAGAAAGGAAATTAAATAATCGAGGTGGCTTACACTTTCAGAGGATTAGTCCATTATCATCCTGGTGGGTCAAGGCAGCATGAAGGTGGACATAGTGCTGGAGAAGGAACTACATTTTGAGCAAGAGTTCTACATCTTGATCCGCAAGCAACAGGAAGTAAACCATGACAATGGGCATAGCTTGAGCATAGAAAACCTCAAATCCTGCCTCCCACAATGAAACACTTCCTCTAACAAGGCCACACCTTCTAATAGTGCCACTCACTTTGAGGCAATTTTCTTTCAACCCACCACAGCATCCTAGGCTGCAACTCTCTTGATGGCCTTTGCATCTTTGCAGAGTGAAGTAGTTCTGACTGCTAGAACATTCTGTTTGTAAATGACATCTGCTTCCCTTAAACTTCTCCTTACCAGTCCTAACCATAATCACCAGAGATAAAGCACATCATTTTTTCTTCTAAACATGAACACATGCCCTTTGGAAGCATAGTCACAGAAATCAGTTCATCAAGTCTCCTCACCTTCAAGCTATTCCCACCCTGATTTTTTACCAATTTAGCTTCCATGATCCTGACCTTTTTTTTTTTTTGATCTAGACAGAAAAAAAATGGAATCAATATTCAGAGAAGTTCAGATATGGAACTAGAGACTAATCAAGTATATTTCTCAAAAGATATATGCTTGTATATAAGTTATCATGAGCATAAATTATTCTATGTGTGGTGGTTGAATTGTGATCATATATTCAAATAGATGACCCCCAGTTGGTGGAGCCGTTCGGAAAGGATTAGGAGGTGTGGGTTGTTAGGAGAGGCGTGACACTGGGGATAGGTTTTGAGGTCAAAACAGACTAGTATTACTCTCAGGGTTGGCTCTTTCTGCCTCTTCCTTATGAATCAAGGTGTGAGCTCTCAGCCATTTCTGCTGCCATGTCTTTGTTCTGACATCATCGGCTTTAACCCTCTGAAATCGTGAGCTCAATTAAATGCTTTCTTTTATTAGTTGCCTTGGTGATGGTGTCTTATAAAGGCAATAAAAAGATACCGAAGATAGAACTTGGTACCAGGGAGTGGCCTCTTGCCACGACAGGCCTCATTTTGCAGTTCTTTGGGGGGGAATGTGCAAGGAGAGTGTTTGAATGCTGTAAGCAGAACGTAATGGACCATTCAAGTAGGATCTTGGAAGACAGTAATATTGAGAGCTATGTATATTGTGGAGGTTTCAGAGGGGACCAATATTGGCAACTGGGATAGAGACCTCTCCTGTAACACTTTGGCAAAGAATGTCTCTGCTTTCTTTCCTTGTCTTAAGAATTTGCCTAAAACTAAGTTGAATAGTAACAAATCATTTTGTTGTTGTTGGAGATTCGGGGGCATCTTAACATTGATGTTGTTGTTTGCAATCTCTCTTACGTCTACAGTCTAAGGTCTACAGTGAAAATGAAGAAGTGGGATAGAAAGAAATACTAAATGATCAGTTTAAAGCAAAAAAAAAATCACAAAGAAATATAACACTGGAGCCAGGGTTTGTGCTGGAAAAGATGAGGAAATTAAGCAGAGGCCTGATCTAAAATGAAATAAAGAAGGGGGGCCTTCAAGGCAAGACCCCAACCACCTAAGTGTCCAAATTGTGAAAGCAAAAGACCTAAGGAATTCTCTGTCCTAAAAGGCTACAACAAATCAAGGCTGCCAATGTGGTTCTTGACCTCCAGGGTTCGCCCCGCTTGGTGGTCAGATTTGGCGGTGTCATCCATGTGGTTTGAGCTTTAGAATCACAAAGATTGACATGAGTAAAGGGGTTGTGGAATCTTCCTCCGCAGTTCCGGAGAGCTCCTGAGACCGGGCATGGGGCAGGAGAGTCCTTGTATGGAGTCCCCAAGAAGCGATTTTGTAAAACTGTGGAAGTGAAGCCTGGGTTGTGTTGGAGACCCCAAAATGCCGGGCATGCCAGAGAGACAGAGAGAGACAAGCCATCTGCTGAGCAGAACAACTATGTAAAGGGAGTGGAACCAGCCCCATAAAGAGAAGTGTGTTTCAGAGAGTACAATGGAAATGGAAGAGCCATTAAGCCCTTTGACACCAGACACGAAGCTAAAGAATTTAGACTTGGTCCTGGGAGGCGGGGGGGGGGGGGGGGGGGGGGGGAGGCCAGGGGAGGGGGGGGATATGCTGATTTTGCTTTGGTCCTCACTGTGCCCCATTCCTCCATTTTGGAATGGCAATGGTCATTCTGTGATGTTGGATGCTGGGAGTATTAATTTGCTTTATGATTTTTACAGAGAGTTACAATTAAGAGATTGCCTTGAATCTCAGAAGAGACTTTGAGTTTGGACTTTAAAATGATGTTGAAACTGAAAGAGACTATGGGGACTTTTGGAGTTGGATTAAATGCATTTTTCATTTTGTTATGGCCATGAGTCACTAAGGGGTATGGGGTAGAATGAGGTAGTTTGAATGAGAATGGCCCCATAGGCTGGTATATTTGAATGCCTGGTCCCCATTTGGTTGGTGGAATTGCTTAGGAAGGACGAGGAGACATGGATTGTTGTGTGTGTCCCAGGGGAAGTCTTTAAAGTTTAAACAACTAGTGCCATTTCCAGTGTTCGTTCGTTCGTTCTCTCTCTCTCTCTCTCTTCCTACTTGTGGCTCAATATATGAACTCTCAGCTCTTCCTGCTGCCATGCCTTTGGTTGGCCATCGTGGACTCTGACTCTAAACCTCTGAAACCATAAGCCCATATAAACACTTCTTCTATAAGTTGCTTTGGACATGGTGTTTGGTCACAGCAACATAAAATAACTAAGATGCTCTGGTATGGTCGAAACTGTTGTTCATGATGTTTAGCATATGTTGAATTTCCTTAGGGGCTAAGGTTACCATCTGCTTGCTGAATGACTAAACTCCTTTAAAAACATTCTGGCCAGATAGTCAGCAAGGTGCCCTGGTCAGACCCTTGACCTTTGCTGGGCTGCTAAGATCTTTCTGTGAAGGGCAGATGGTGCTCACTGGGTATCTGGAGAATTGCACCCACAGTTCCTGTGGCATCCTGGAGTGATTATTTTTAGATTCCTTTGTATTTTATTTTATGTGTATGAGTATTTTGCTTACATATGTATGTGTGCACCATGTGTGTGTCTGGTGCCTGCTCATTGCTGTGGAATGATCCTTCTGTACACACTTATTGTGAAGACCTGTTGCTCTCATTGTTAATAAAAAGCTGATTGGCCAATGGCTAGGCGGGGGGGGGGGCAGAGAGAATGCTGGGGAGAAAAAGAAATGGAGTCGAAGAGACTCCATGAGATGGTAGCCAGAGCAGGATGGGAAGTACATACATAAGATGAATGAGCCTCGGGTCAGCACATAGGTTAATAGAAATGGGTTAATTGAAGTTATAAGAACCAGCTAAAAACAAGCTTAAGCTATCAGTTGAGCATTTATAATTGATATTAAATCTCTGGGTGGTTATTTGGGGAGTGGGTGGCAGGAGAGGAATCCCCGAGAACTGGAATTACATATGATTGTGAGCCATCATGTAGATGCTGACACAGAAGCCAGGTCCTCGGCAAGAGAAGCCAATGCTCTTATCCACTGAGGCCTCTCTCTAGTCCCTGGCTGCTGCTTCTTACTTTGCTAAGCTTTATTCCTGGCTTGTCTTTGGAATTTGTGGCCTCTCCATGCTTCCTCCAGCAAATTCTGTTCTATACTAGCTAGATGAAATTTCTGTTCCTTGCATCTAAAGACTCCTGAAATATTAGATATTAGATATAAGGTAAAGAAAAAAATAGCACTATGAAATATTAATAAATAGCAAAAAGCAGAGGGTTTTTTTTGTCTTGTTTTGTTTTTGAGACAGAGTTTCTCTGTAGCTTTGGTTCCTGTCCTGGAACTCTTGTAGATCAGGCTGGCCTCGAACTCACAGAGATCTGCTTGTCTCTGCCTCCAGAATACTGGGATTAAAGGTATGTGCTGCCACCTCCTCGATAAAGTCTTTTAAAAAAAAAGATTTATTTATTTATTATGTATGCAGTGTTCTGCCTACCGGCCAGAAGACAGCACCAGATCTCATCATGAATAGTTGTGAACCCCTATATGGTTGCTGGGAATTGAACTCAGGACCTTTGGAAAAGCAGCCAGTACTCTTATCCATTGAGCCATCTCTCCAGCCCCAAGTGAAAAGCAAAGACTATTTTAATATCTATTATTATAATAATCATCATAAATGATATACTTATTTTATATGATACATGTGTTTAATGTTTTTAATATTAACTTTTTATTATAAAAGAGCATAAATTCAGAAATCTTAGGGAAAATAATATATATATGTATGCACACATACATACACATATATGCATATCTGTATTCATAAAGACATACATACATATTTATAAAGAAGTTGTTACATGGCTGCCAAAAGTGATATTCTCTGTCCAGGGCAGGATGTAAGCCGTTCCATCTCAGGCCCAAGCACTTGGCTACTCTTTGGTCTGTTTTTATTTCACTGGGAATGTGGGCCAGTGGTTATTTTCATAACTAAATTAATTAATGAGAAAATGCTCAGGCTTTTCATTTATCACTTCTAAACACCCACTTGTGATGAGTCAGTTGCCATTTGAACAGTATCTGATGATTTTCAAATTAATTAAAACAGAGCAACAATACAGCACAGTTCTTACTCAAGCATCTCCAAGGGATTTGACTCCATCAATCCTCTAGCAGCTTCTCAAACAGGAAAAGGGCATTAGTCGCCTTTGGACAGGACGCAACGTGTTTGTCAGCTACAGAGGTGCACTGGGTTGTGTACCCAGTTTGGAGCCCTATTATCCCATTTAGTGGAGATCTGTTACGTGCTGAGGACTAGGGGAGGGTAAGCTATGCTCCTCTGTAGAATCTGCTCCTGTCCCCTGGCAGTCTGCAGCTCCAGGAGAGAGGGGGACAAATCTGAAAGGAAAGGAAATGCGGAGACAATATTGTACTGCCCATTAGTCAGAAAGTAGCTGCTGTTCATTCTGAACACAGTAGAAAGTCACCTTTCTTAGTGTTTATATCTTTTCTCTATAGCTAAAAGGATTTGTTGGTCTCTGTTTGCAAGGTGCTTTGACACCGTTCTCTTCTCCCAGGGTTCGCACCAGCAATGGAGGAAGAACTTGTATCCTTATCCCAGGGGAGAGGGCGTGAGGGTCACACCTAACATAAGTCCTCCCTCCTACCTACCCACACTCCACCTTTCTCCTCTGGTGAAACACCCTTGCTGTCCCATGTCTTGTGACTACTTTAGCCCAGCTCTGTCTTCTACTCCTGAATGTGAGAGTCAAGTCAGAATAATTCTACTTGGGTCTGCAGGCATAAAGAACTCAGTATACCTTAGGCCACCCCTTCTTGTCTCCGCCCTGACTTTATTCTTGTTCTTTCTCTTATAGTTCTGGTAAGTAGGGCTATGCCCTGCTATCCCTAGCCAGAACCCTGAAAATCAGCCTGAATGCTGCCTGCTTCTCAGATCTCTTCTGTAGTCCAACTGTTTTGTCAGTCCCATCAGCTCCCCAATAATGACATGGGGCTTATTATTAATTATGAAAGCTTGGCCAATAGCTTAGGCTTATTTCCAACTAGCTCTTATAATTTAAATTTCGATAATTCACTTTCTGCCTTGTGGCTTTATTACCTCATCTCTGTGGTACCCATCCTGCTTACTAAGTATCTCCTGTTGTCTCTGCCTTCTTCTTCCTAGTATCCTCTCTGCCTGGAAATCCTGCCAACTATTGGTCATTCTGCTTTTTATTAAACCAATCACAGTAAACATCTTTATACAGCATAAAGGAATATTTATGCTTCCATTTGATGAGCCACTTAATCCTAAACCACCCCTTATCCCCATCTCTATGACTGTGGTCTGTGCCCTGTTTCCCACCCTTGTCCATATTTTATTGCTTTGGCTTTTCTCTTCTAATAGTCAATGGTCTCCAATCCATAGGGATTTCCCATAAATTAGCTTATACTATTCACTTGATTTAAAATCATTCACTGGGGGGTAAGGAAGACTAGCATTCATCTTAAAAACTGAGAACTGGGGAAAGTTCAGCAGTTAAAGTTCTTGCCGACTCTGAACTGACAGCTGGGGAGCCTGCCTAGGACTGAACTAGGCCCTCTGAATGTGAGGGACAGTTGTGTGGCTCGGGCAGTTTGTGGGGCCACTGGGAGTGGAACCTAATTCCTGAACTGACTTTTTGGAACCCATTCTCTTTGGGGGATAACTTTCTCAGTCTAAATATGGGGGATGTCCTTGGTCCTGCCTCAAAGTAATGTTTCAGACTTTCGTGATTCCCCATGGGAAGCCTCACCCTCTCTGAGGAGTGGATGGGGGTGGGGAGAAGGTGGGAAGAGTAGGAAGAGGTCAGGGAGAGGGAACTGGAATTGGTAAGTAAAATCAAAAAAAGATTGTTTTAATAAAAAAAGAGTACTTGCTGCTCTTCCTTAGGACTAGGGTTCAATCCCCAGCCCCTATGTGGTGGCTCACCAGCATTTGTTACTCCAGTTCTAGGGAACTGGATGCTCTTTTCTACCTCTGAGGTTCCCAGACACATATACTACATATATATGCAAGCAGGTAAAATAGTCATACAATTGAATTAAATTAAATTTGAACACTGCCAGTAAGCCACATCCTCGTGGTGATTCATAGATTAATAGAAATGGGCTAATTTAAGATGTAAGAGGTAGATAGGAATACGCCTAAACCATTGGCCAAATAGTGTTGTAATTAATTTAGTTTCTTTGTGATTATTTGAGTCTGGGAGTCTGGGAAATGAAAGTGCTATCTCCATTTACACTGACACCTTTTAATCCCAATTCTGGAATGGTGGAGACAGGAGAATCCCTGAGACTTGCAGACCATTGAGACCAGCCAATTAATGAACTCCAGGTTTAGTGAGAGAGACATTCTTTCTCAAAATACAAGAGAGAGGGCTGCCGGGATATCTCAGTGAGTAAAGATACCTGCCATCAAGCCTGACGATCTGAGTTCAGTCCCTGGAGCCCACACGGTGGAAGGTGAGAACGAACTCGCAAAGTTGTGCTCTAGCTTCTACACACCCTATGGCAGATACACACATGCACCCAGAAACATGTACATGGTAAATGAATGAATAAACAAACAAATGCAATTTTAAGTAAAAAAAAAAAAAAACGAGGTGGTGACCTATAGAGAAAGATACCCAACTTCAACCTCTGACCTACACATACATACGCACGTGAACATGCACATATATGTACTCGAGTACATCTGCATGTGTACACGAATGAATTATAGAGTCATTCAATGGCTCCCCAGGGACTTGGTTGCAAAACTCAAACTTTAGTTCATGACATCAATCTCTTGGATCTGTTCTTACTCTACTTCTTGTTCATCCTAGTTTCCTTCTTGGATCATTTCTCATTTCCTTAATCATCTAACAGACTCCTGTTCACAGTCAAATTCCGGGCAGAAGTCACCTTCTGCATGAAGGGAAGACAAACACTGGTAGACTAGGGAGAGAAGGTAGTTGTGTGTTGGTTTGAATAAGAATGGCCCTTGTAGGCTCAGGAATGTGTGGTCATTGGGGAGTGGTGTTGCTTGACAGGGATTCGGAGGCATGGCCTTGTTGGAGTGGGCACGGCCTTCTTGGAAGAAATGTGTCACTGGGGGTTGGCTCTGAGGTTCCAAACGTTCAAATGACCCAGTGTCACCCTCTCTTCTTGCTGCCTGCAAACCCAGATGTAGAACTCTCAGCTGCTCTCCAGTACCACGTCTGCCTGCATGCCACCATTCTTCCTGCTGTGATGACGAGGGATTACACCTCTAGACTGTACATAAGCCTCCAGTTATAAGAGTTGCTATGATCATAGTCTCTTTTCACATAAATAGAACATTGACTAAGAAAAACCACTTCCTTCATACCTTCCTTATATGGTTACCCTGGTCAAACTGATAGGCCAGACCTATCACTATTCCTTTCAAGGTGATCCGTCACACAACTACCCTCATCCCCTCTCCAATTCTCTTAACCAAGCCTCTCCTTATTCTTTTGAACCTAGAAGTGGTAACACTCCTGAATATTGTTAGCCCTAGGTTACCCCATACTCCTGGTGAGTCCCGTCCACCAACATCCTTGTAGCCCCTCTGCTTTGTAAAAAAACAGTCTTTGACTTATTCAATTTAGGCGTCTCATCTGCTTCTTGTTAGGGCTCACGTCCACCAAGGTTCTGTAAGTAGAATCACATTTCTCACGGTTAACACTAGAAAGCTACATCATCTTCAGTTCTGAACAATTTTTTGCTGGCTTTGGATTGTAAACCTAGCTAAAGGCTGGAGGCAAAAGGTCTTTTATCTATTTTTCAAGAGTGTACAAAACTCTACTACTGCTTTTGCCACTAGGACTTGGATCTTATTGGAAGACTCACCAAAAGTGATATATGTGTCTATGTCCCTATTAAGCTATTTACCTTAGGGCAAGAACTGTAGATTTAAAATTTATCCCCAAAGCCCAACCTTGGGTCTAGAGTGCAGTCAACACATGGTAAAGTGTTCGCTTTGTGAAAAAAAAAAACAAAACAAAACAAAAAAAAAAAACACTTGTACGTCTTTAAAAATAGTTGTGAGATAAATGACTAAATGGGAAAGCCTTGATGTCCTGACTGATGGTTTTAAAGACTGCTGTAGCAATGGGGCCTTCTCTACCATCTCCAGAAGGGTGAATACTGGAGAAGGGAAAGGCTAATGCAGATTTGATAATACCCTGAAATGATTCAAAAATATCTTTCATATCCAAAGCACCTTCAGCGCACATCCTCAGAAGCAGAACACTACCAGAGGGGGAACAGCATCTCTGTTCTCATTCGCATGTGTCCATCTCCCCTACCCCCACAGAGGTCCCTTAGATCTGCCAACTCTATAGGAAACCAATTTCCTGTTAACTACAAGGGAGGTTTGTTTACTCTGTTGAAATAATTGAAAAGCTGTCATTTTTATTAGTGCCACAGCTGGTTCTTCCATCATGGAAGAAATACAATTATGTGTCTTCCTATGGCTGGATGCAGACAGCTATAACTTCATTATTTATTTGGGTAGCAAGTGAATCTTTATAATGAGCAGCGGGGAAGATGCATCCAAACCTCATTTGTAAAAGGAACAAATTTTAGCTTCTGGAATGATATTTCCCTTGTCACCATGGTGGTGGTGGTGGTGGTGGTGGGGATGTTTCGTCTTGTATTGTTACATAATAGGGCTTGATAGTTTTAGAAGCAGTCATTATGGGGACAGGGAAGAGTATGGACCTTGGCATCAGGCCAACTTGGATTCAAATCCTAGTCTGCTTCTAAATCCTAGCTTTGCGGTCGGTAGGAGCACCTTAGCTCTTCTGAGCTTTCAACTTTTAGTTTGCTTATTGATTGTTTATTAATTGATTGATTGACTTTCTGTCTCATGAAGTTTTCCTGGTTGACTCCAAATGTCTAGGCTTAAGAAATATTCCCACCTTGGCTCTTGAGTAGCAGGGCCACAGGTACACATTTCTTCTATATGTTTTATAATGCATATTTTAATCCACTCTGATCACTCTGCCATTCCTCATATATCACTGTGACTCACTACACACTGGTTTAATCTCCTTACCTGTCTCTGCCTCCTCTTCTCCCTACCTCTCGTAACCACAATTTTATTTCCTTCTTTTTTTTCAGATTCCATGTATTGAGTCACGTGGCATGTGTCTCTCTGTGACCAGCCTGTTTCACTTGATGTGATGCCTGCTTCCCAGGGTTAGCCCTGCTCTTGAAAATGGCGGGAGTCCGTCCTTTCTGACGCTGAGGGGGATTCCACTGTGTGCCGATTGCCTGTTCTTCACCCACATATCCTTGGGTGGGCACCCAGCCAGCCCCTATTGTGTAGAGTGGAGCTAGCAGAACGAGTAAAGTGGAACTAGATATAACCTAACCGTCTTCCACTCTTTAAAGCTGGGCCCTCTACTGATGCCAGACTGAGCTTCAAGCAGTCCTCCAGACTGGATCCATTTCTTTGCTCCCTCACTTTGTACACTGTTGGCTACTCTGCCTGAATTGTATGCCCTCCTTGCTTCTCTTGTTCATCAGACGAGCTTTCTTCTTCTCTTCTTCTTCCTCTTCCTCTTCCTCTTCCTCTTCCTCTTCCTCTTCCTCTTCCTCTTCCTCTTCCTCTTCTTCTTCTTCTTCTTCTTCTTCTTCTTCTTCTCTTCCTCCTCCTCCTCCTTCTCCTCCTCCTCCTCTTCCTTCTCCTCCTCCTCTTTCTCCTCCTTCCTCCTTCTCCTTTTTCTCCGCCTTCTCATTGAGTCCTCTGTAGAACCTGACCCCCCGCCCCCAAAGCCCTTCACTGGTCACTCTCTGGTGCTCTTTTCTGTTTCCAGCACCGTTTGAACACGCCCACTACATGAAGTGGCCCTGCATCACAACATTTGTCTGAGTATGTGCATTCTCATGGAAGCATCAGGCTATAAGCTTTTACTTCTCTATGCCTTGTGCTGCCCCGGTGCCAAGCAGAATGCCACGGCTATCAGTAGCTGATTTACTTAATGGAATGGAAACTTAGGTGAAGCACCTAGGGCCCTGAATGGATAATTAATGATTAGTTAAGTCAAGCTATTCTTAACTGGGATTCTTCTTGCAAACTCCCACTATGGAGGCCCTGTAGCTATAGGGAGTCAGTTGGGAAAAGCCTCTTACACTCTGTTAAGAGCATACCTGGGCTTCTTTTACTCGCCTCACACATCATACCTGAGTTTCAGTACAGAAAAGTCAACTCCAAAGGCTGATGTACCTTCATCCAGACTCACCCCTCGATACAATGAGAGTTTGCTTTTAACCTTTGTCGCTTTGTTTCCCACAAGAGGAGGCTCGTCTCATGGAGTTAAAGTTCTTGAACCAAGGGCTGGCTCTGGAAGTTATTGGACCTTCAGCAGTAATCCAGCCTTGCAAAGTTTTTTGATGCTTGAATAGCACACTAGGGTAGTACTAGTACCTGTTTATTAGGGCTAAGGAGGAGAAGGGATATAAAGCTCTTAGAATACCGTCCGGCTCCTGGTTACTGTAGGAGCGTCTGCACTGTTTTATTAATAAGGCTAGTAGTGCAGCCAGAGCAATTTCAAATGAACTCTGAATTTTGTTGACACATCCATAAAGTGCTAGTTAGAACGCTTATTTTGCGGGACTGGTTTGAGAATTCAAACCCAGAGAAGTAGGGCACTTGGGGCAGCTACAAATACACAGAGCATACATGGAGGCCCACTGAATATGGACATATTTGGGCAGATGGTTCTCACCTTTTTTTCCTTATGTATTCTCGCCCCTCTGAACATGACAGAATAGAGGCCTCTCCTCTTGGAGAGGTCATTCGCTCCCCGAGATCTAGACCTGAGGCTATTGATTCAGCTCTAACCATTTTGATTTTTCCCTTTTCACAGCTAACCCCCCTAAAACGTGTAAATACTCTGGTCTCTTCTGCCTTAGAACAAACATCATGTCTCTGTTTTGAAAAGAAAGAGAAAAACTCCTGCATTTCCATCTCTTATTTGGTCTTATCCCCCACCACTTTCTCTCTCTTCACACGCGAGCTCCTCACAGATGTGTCTGTGCAACCTGTTTCTACTTCCTCACCTCCCACTCGCTTCTCCTGATGTGACGGTAAAATCTTTTAAAAGTATGTTGAAACTTGGAGTCTCCAAGAAGGAATGAAGGGCAACGTTGATTTCTATTCTGGAAAATGTGTTGCTGGAAAGTGTTAGCCCTCCCGATGGTGAGACTCAGGTCACTCCAACACAGTTCCTCACTGATTCCTTTAATTTAATATGTGATCCAAGTATGTGCTACAGTGTGCAAACATCCCAGGTCTCTGGGCTCCTGAAACTGGGGCATGCTGTCCTCTCTCCCAGATCATGAGCCCTTCACCTGGAAGCATCTGACTTCTGATCAAGCCTGCTCTAGCTAGGGCCAGTCCCTCTGTATCCTTCCAATAAATATCTGTCCTTACAATACAAAGAGGCCTGAGCCTTCAGCAGGGTCCAAAGTTTACCTGGAATAAAAGAGGTTAAAAACAAAACTAAACAAACAAAAACCACACAGATGTGTGTTCCCCCCATGCTCTCTTTGTTCATTATGTTTCTTCTTTTTTAATATTTACTTATTATGTATACAATATTCTATCTGTGTATATGACAGAAGAGGGCACCAGAGTTCATTACGGATGGCTGTGAGCCACCATGTGGTTGCTGGGAATTGAACTCAGGACCTTTGGAATAGCAAGCAATGCTCTTAACCACTGAGCCATCTCTCCAGCCCTCCTTATGTTTCTTCTTTCTCCTGTCTCAAATCTCTGTAATGGTGAGAGACCAGGGGCAGAAGAAGCGCTTGACTGCATCCAAACGTTGTTGACCTGGAAAATTCACCTGGAAACCTCTGGAACGCCTCGCCCGGCTACCTCACGAAATTAAAGGTCGTGTTTGTGGTAAAGAGCACAGCGCCCTGCCACATCTAAGAACTTGCTAGATTTTCTTAATAGTTATATAAAGCAAGGGCCATTACTCAGTCTACTGAAAGTTAAAAGCTGAAGTTAATGTGGTAGGGTGGGGATAGGGGTCAGGGTAGGGGTCAGCAAGCAGCATCTGCTATGTGCAGAGCCTGTCATGTGCCAGAATGAGCACCGCAATGTCACTATCTCATTTAACCTTCATGGCCACAGAGATAAAAGCAGGTGTTACTGCCTGTCATTTCCTTTCTTCCTTCCTTAAAAAAAGAATAAGACGTCATGCTAGACCAGGCTGAATCTTGCTTTTGGTGAGTAAGCAGGTGGCCTTCTAGAGCTATCTGGGCTTCAGCTTGCCGTCTCTAACATGAAGGCTAGGCTGAGTAAGCCGAAAGGTTCACTGCAATCGACCTCTGCCTTGCCTAGCAATTGCCAAACACATCATCAGTGTTCTCTGCTACAGCAAGAGAAAAGGAGGTCATTTCAGTTGTAGGAGTAGACGTAGGTTGGAGAAAGAACTGGACAGCCTGTAATGGCCATTTTGTTTTTGACTCACTGTGTTGGTCTTAGTAGGTCTTTGAGACGTTTCAAAAGGGAAGCCCAGATTCAGTCTTGCTTGCAACACTTGCTAGTTGTATCACCGGAGGAAGTTCATCAGCACTCTGAGACTCACTTTTTTCATCTGTAAAAGGAGTAGATGCCCAGAGAGTTGTGGGGGAAGATGAAGCAGGAGAGGACCATGCAAACCTGCTTGACAGTGGCTGATTAGTCAATGGCAACATTAGTCTCTCTTTTCTTACAAAAAAAAAGTTTTTCTTAATCCATTGCACAGTGAAATAACCCATAGAAGATTCTAGAAAATGGCTACAAGTCTTGGATTTGCCATTTGTGGGGATTACCCCCTAGCCCTGCTTCCTGCAAACTTGTAGCCCTGCTGGAGGATATGCAGTCTCTCGGTAGCCTTGCATAAGCAAGCTGGGTATGTAGGCGGGATCGAGGTGTGTTTTCAGCAACAAGGGACGAGCGACAGCAGAGAGGGAGCGATATCGACACAATAATATTAGAGCACACAGAATAACGCGCAGCTGCCAGGTGACCCAACCCCATCAGCTTAGGAGTGCCAGTTGCTAAGAGCCAGATGCACTGGGGGTTTACTTATCCTGTTAATGGAAGTGAAGAGAAAACGTGAGACTTTTTGGAAATAATTTAACGAACTCTTCTGTTTACTTTAGTCAGTTTGAAGCCATTTGTCATTTTAAACAAGTATGTTGAGTTCTTCCTGTGCGTATACCTGGCTCTAGGCCCTGGGCAGATGGCGGTGAATCAAGCTCTTGCCTTCATGGAGCTTATGTTGGATTCGACTGTCTCATTTAGAAGTTCAAGGAAAGTGACTCAAAGTGACTGGCCAAGCAGATCTGAATCTGAGCCTTCTAAACACTAGGTCAGGATCTTCATCAACCACTGCCTTGGTCCTTATGTACTGGTAAAGCAGGGTAGCAGTGACGAGGCAGTTTACAGTAGACAACTATCGTAAATAGTTCACCACCCTGAAGGCTGGGAAGTCCAAGATGGAGGAGGTGGTGTCTGGCATGGACTTCTCTTTTACATTGTCTCATGGTGGAAAGCCAAAGAGAGGCTGACAGAAAACAAGATGGGGTCAAACTTGTCATATGATGCGTTAAACCTAAAATAATGAACCCACTCCCAAGATAAGGACATTAATCCATTCCCAGAGACAATGACACTACGGCCCAAACTCTTCCTATTATTAGGCACCATCTCCAAACACTGTCGTATTAGAGACCAAGGGTTTGTCCTAGGGATTTTGGAAGGAATTTTCAGACCGTAGCAACTACAGTTTATGAAATAGCCATGTACAGCGTATTTTAAGCATGGCTGAGATATCACGCCTGCTAGACAAATAGAGCCCTCACTCTGGGAAATTCTGCAAGTCCAACAGTGAGGTTTCTTTCATTTTTAGTGCCTCGGTGTTCCTGCATACTGATATCTAGCTGCATGAGATTTTAGAGTATCAGCGGATGTGAGGAGACAAAACTAGGATACCCGGACATAGTGGCACACACCTTTAATCCCAGTGCTCAGGAGGCAGAGGCAGGCAGAGCTCTGTGAGTTCAAGGCCAGCCTGGTCTACAAAGAATCCCAGGCCTGTTACACAGAGAAACACTGTCTTGAGAGGGGAAGAGTGGGGTATCATGTAACAGTTGACAGCTGAAAGACACATGGTCAAGAAAATTTTGCCTTCCTCCTCATCTCTCTGAGCCCTTAGTTTCCACTCATAGAAAGAGTGACTGGAATTAGGATGACCTCTAAGTTCTCAAGATCTCAGTTCTGTGATAAATTACCCAACAATTATGCAACACACACACACACACACACACACACTGCTCTAGAATGCAGTTCCAGAAAGTTCCTGTAGCTTCCCCATGAAACATATGAAGTTCCTTTTCCTCAGTTCATCCTGGTTCTGAAGTAGGTGCTGTCTTGTGCTTAGTGAACAGTAGGTTCAGTGTCTAGACGTCTGCAAGTGTCTCTGTTCCAGGAAGGCGGGGACTGGGGGTCACCCTGCCAGGTGATATTTTTTGTAGATTTTTTTTCTCCCCCATCAGAATACAAGTACTCTGATGTGGGGGGCTGACTTATTTATCCCCTTGCCCCAATGCTTGCCATTGGAAGCATCAGTCAGTACAGACAGTTCAGGGTGATGGAAATAGCGGATGATGTCTGAACACTGTACTGTTAGCGTCGCTGGCAGAAGGTACAGAAGAGCCTCCATCACTGAGCTCATCGATGATGCTAGAGCTGAGCACTTACAGGTGGGGAGGTTAATGCAGCTCACTTGTGGTCTTGTGGCCAGAAAATAACAAATCTGAGACTTCTTTCTCTCCTTTCGTTTCTTTTATTCACTATTGAACATGGGTAACTTTTGACAAAATTTATCAGAACAAGATGAATTTTTAAAAATCCATGGAATCTTTGGGCTTTGGAATTTAATACGTGAGTTCAAATTCGTCTGTGCTTCCAAGCACTGAAGCGATCTGTAGACACTTACCTTTGCTGCAACTCAGCATCTGATGTGTAAGGTGGGAAAGGTTCTATCTCTGATAGTTCCCTACAGACTGTCCTACAGGGGAGTACCATTTGAAGGCCTACGCCATGGGGTCCTTCTTTATTGTTAACTCAGTTTTTATTTGTTTTGTTTTTTCAAGACAGGGTTTCTCAGTGTAGTCTTGCGTGGAACTTGCTCTGTAGACCAGACTGGCCTCAAACTCACAGAGATCCACCTGCCTCTGCCTCCTGTGTGGTGGGATTAAAGCTGTGTGCCCACCACCGCCCAACTGTGAAATCTTCTGAAGAACCCTCTTGCTGAGTTTAGGTAACAAGCAGAAACAATGTGAGTTCCCCACCAGACTTTCTGTGTATACTTCCTGGACTACTGAAGTTGATCAGTCTTGCTTCTAACACAAATGGCTTTATGTTGACTTGTGATTTTTGCCCTTTCTAATGCTGTAGCCTAAGCTAAGGCCTTCTCCTAGTGGGTCTCAGACAGGTAATTGCTCCTTGCTACCACCACTGGCCTTTCTCATCCCAGACACCAATCTCACCAGACACAGCCTGGTACAAAGACGGATGCATTCCTGGAAGAGGAGGTTTCCTGGACAGGCTTGGGTTAAGCCACACCAGTTGCAGATGCTCTGGCCAGAGAGCTAGGGAGCCCCTAGCAGCTCCAGCTGTTTGGCAGCCTGGAGGAGAAGAGTTTGAGTGATGGGGCCCATGCATCAGCACCTCTGTGTTTTAAAAGGGCAATTGACGTACCATGGACCTCGTCACATACACAGTGACTACAGTGACATCTGAATCCCCGTCTCATTACTCACTGAGTGCAGAACACTCCACACAGGAAGATGACTCGCTCCTCCAATGAGATGCAGAAAGGCCTTCTACGGAAATGATTTGAAGTGTTTAAATATCCTGTTTCTTAGCTTGCTTCTCCTCTGTCAAATCCTTTGGCTTGAGTAGAGACCTTTATTCAAAGAACCTGATTGTAGCATTATCTATTGAACGCCTCAATGGGTTTTCATTTGTACTTATGCCAGGTATAGTACTTCAGCTATCACTCAGCTCCCTTTGTGCTTTTGACAAGGGAAGGACAGATTTGTCATAGCCGTGGGAGAAAATGGAATGAGCAGGCTGCTTTTACCTTGTAGAAATTTAATAAGAAGTGATGTCTCACATTCGCCACGGATCAGGCACGGAGACAAGGAACTGTGTGTCTCTTCTATGCCAGAGTCAACGGATGGATAAAAGCAGGAGAAGACAGAGTGGTGAGAGACCTCTTAACCTCATGCAAATCACTCTAGAAGCAGGGCAGTAAAACAACATTGCAACCGAAGGAATGGGTTAGCCAGATTCTCATACTAAAACACAAATGGATATATAACTCTCTGGTCTCTGGAATCAAGGAGGGGTCTGTTACCTTTGGAGAGTCTCTCTTCATCTACAGCAGGTGTTCTAGCAGCGAGGACAAGGTAGATCCTTGGATCCTCAGGTCTAAAGGAAAGAAATGGAAAGAGTTAGGCATGGAAGAGGAACCACCAACCAAAGGGTCTGGAGAATAACAGGCCCTGGGATCAGGGAAGGGATACTTAAGTAAATCTTGTAGTAAGGTATTGGTGGAAGGCACCATGGTATCATAGGAAGTTCATGGCTTAGGATCTGATCAAACATACATTATAATCCCACTTTGGCTACTGACTAGCTGATAGTATAGACTATTTTCTTTGATATCATCTTTAAAATAATTCTTAGACTCTGTGAGTTCGAGGCCAGCCTGGTCTACAAGAGCTAGTGCCAGGACAGGGTCCAAAGCTACAGAGTCTCGAAAAACCAAAAAAAAAATTCTTAGAGAGGTGGCTCATGGCTATTATTATCGATAAAAGAGCCTTGGATTAGAAACCCCGGCCAACCATTTGTGAACCTTAAGTTTCCTAAAGTTTCTGGATTTCTGTACTGTGATAAGAATAATCATCTGGTAGATGGGAATAGCTGAAACAGAGCAGGTTAAATGTCATCCTAAGACCCAGAAAACAGAAAACACTACATAAATGTCTTATGACTTAGGCTAGTGAGCCCAATGTGTTGTTAGTAAAACCATAAGAAATTGGACTTTCTGGGGAGTCTAGGGAGTGAAAACCATTATGGGATATGTGAGAGGTTACTGGTAGTTGTCTCGTCTTCCTGAAGCCATGCCTGTGGCCTGGGTAGGTCACTGTGTTCCTTTGAATTCTGATAGTGGTCTCAAAATGGATGTGGCAACTCTAAGCTAGAAAGGTGAGCTGGGCCTGTTTTATTACAGTCACATGATCACACTTGCTACCCATAGCAACATTACCATGTTCTCCCTTAACAAGGAGGTAGAAGGCCAAAGAGTTTACCCACCTGGAAGTCAGCACTGGCTCAATGTTTTGAACTTGGTCAGAATTGCTGAGTCATTCTTTCACCTGTTGAAATGGGGAGGTGGTGGTTACTTCTAAAGCTGTGGTCGGCAAGGACCTGCCCTGTTTGGTTCTGCAAAGGAGGCTAATGGTGTTCATGCTATTCCTACGATAGAACCATGATCCTGTGGCTATAATAGATGCTTTCTGATGACCCCCCTGCTACGGATGCTCTTTTACATGAACACTTTTCTGTAGGAAAACACATTCATTGGTTTTTATGATGTTTCATTTATAAACAAGAAAGGAGATTTTAGCAAGGCTGTCTAACGCTATCAGTCAGAGAAAACGCTGAGAAGTTTGGTCCCTTAAAAGTCCCGTCTTCCAAAAAGGCAACCCACTGACTGGGAGAAGATCTTCACCAACCCTACAACAGACAAAGGCCTGATCTCCAAAATATATAAAGAACTCAAGAAACTAGACTTTAAAAAGCTAATTAACCCAATTAAAAAATGGGGCACTGAACTGAACAGAGAATTCTCAACAGAAGAAATTCAAATGGCCAAAATACACTAAAGGTCATGGTCATCCTCCTTGGTGATCAGGGAAATGCAAATTAAAACAACTTTGAGATACCATCTTACACCTGTCAGA
>NW_026067908.1:16405690-16502130 GCF_014885135.2 Alexandromys fortis | reverse complement strand
GGAGGGGGATATGTGTGGGAGGAGGGGGAGGAAAATGGAAATGGGGAGGAGGCAGTAATTTTTAAAAAAAAATTAAAAAAAGTCCCATCTTCATGGATTTTTGTTTTTCCTTATGAAGTTGAGTATTGTCCTTCCAAGGTCTGTGAATAATTTTGTCAGGATTTTGATGGACATTGCATTGTATCTGTAGATTGCTTTTGGTAAAAATTGCCATTTTTACTATGTTTATTCTACCTACCCAAGAGCATGGGAGATCTTTCCATTTTCTGGTGTCTTCTTCAATTTTTTTCTTCAAAGACTTATGGTTCTTGTCATACAGGTCTTTCACTTGTTTGGTTAGAGTTACCCCAAGATACTTTATGTTATTTGTGGCTATTGTGAAGGGAGATGTTTCTCTGATTTCTCAGCCCATTTATTATCTGTATGTAAGGAATGAAGGCATAGAAGGAGGACCCTGAAGGTACCTTAGTTTCTTTTCATTCTATTTACTTCTGATTGTATATTTTAAAAAAAAATGGGATACAGAACTAAACAGAGAACTCTCAACAGATGAATCTAAAATGGTTGAAAGACACTTAAGGAAACACTCAAAATCCTAAGCCATCAGAGAAATTTAAATCAAAACAACTCTGAGATTCCATCTTATACCTGTCAGAATGGCCAAAATCAAAAACACTGATGACAGCTTATGCTGGAGAGGATGTGGGGTAAGGGGAATACTCCTCCATTGCTGGTGGGAGTACAAACTTGTACAGCCGCTTTGGAAGTCAGTATGGTGATTTCTCAGAAAATTAGGAAACAATCTATCTCAAGACCCAGCAATACTAATTTTGGGTATTACCCAAAAGAAGTTCATTCATACCACAAGGACATGTGCTCAACTACATTCATAGCTGCATTATTTCTAATAGCCAGAACTTGAAAACAACCTAAATGCCCCTCTGAAGAATGGATAAAGAAAATGTGGCATATTTACACAATGGAGTACTGCTCAGTGGTAAATAATAATATTAATAGTAATAATAATAATAATAATGCCATCTTGAAATTTGCAGGTAAATGGGTGAATCTAGAAAAACACATACTGAGTGAGGTAACCCAGACCCAGAAAAACAAATATAATATGTACTCACTCATAAGTGGCTTTTAGACATAAAACAAAGAAAACCAGCCTACAGTCCACAACCCCAGAGAACCTAGACAACAAAGAGGACCCTAAGAGAGACATACATGGATCTAAATAGGAAGGAGAAAAAGACATGATATGCTGAGTAAATTGGGAGTGTGGGGGTCATGGGAGAGGGTAAAGGGGGAGAGTGGAGGAAGACAGGGGAACAGAGAAAAATGTATAATGCAATATAAAAATTTAAAAAGAAGAAAAAAAAAGTCCCATCTTCATTCTGGATAAATCTCCATTTTTTTTTCCTGCTGTAGTTTATTATGCCATCATCTTTAGCATAATAAGTAACATAGAAGAAGTGGAATTATACACAGTAAGATTCTGGTGTTAATTTTCTATCTTGATCTCTCTCAGTAATGATGAAACTCTGAGTTGAAGAAGGGACGCTTAAAAGAAATCCCACACTAGCTCAGAATTGAGAAATAGGTGGTTATTTATTCAGGGCTAGACTCACAAATCAGAATCCTCTGCTTGAACCGAGATCAGAAACTGAATCCCCTGGCCAAACAAAAGAGAGCAGATGCATGCTCTACTTCCGCGTAAATAGTGTAAGAGGCCACGCCCCAATGGACAGGTAACCTCTGGTTGTAAGACTTCCTACAGCACTGAGTGGCTACATGTGACTAATGGAACTGACCTGGTTGTGCTGTAATTTGCATTTATAGCTTGATGGCTGCTCAAAAATACTAGTGACCAGGGCAGACAGATGGAAATAACACCATCCACAAGCTCATCTGTGGTTAGCATCTTCTCTCTCTCTCTGTCTCTCTCTCTGTCTCTCTCCCTTCCTCCCTCTCTTCTCTCTCTCTTTCTCTCTCTCTCTCTCTCTCTCTCTCTCTCTCTCTCTCTCTNTCTCTCTCTCTCTCTCTCTCTCTCTCTCTCTCTCTCTCTCTCTCTCTCTCTCTCTCTCTCTCTCTCTCTCTGTCTCTCTCTCTCCTGCCTTTTTATATTCCTTCCCATTTTTTTTTCTGATTCATGAGAACACTTGGTGCTGGTAAGATGACTACTAATAAAGGTATTTTCGCCACGCCTGACAACTGGAGTTCAATCCCTAAGACTCATGAGGTAGCAGAGGAGCACTAATTCCTGCACACTGTCCTATAACCTCCACATGTGCACCATAGCATGTCTCTCTGTGGATAATATGTAGATAAGATGCAATAAAAAGGAACACGTAAGGGAATTGGTCCTATTTATTTAAAAACTTTTTAGTTTATTTGTTTAAAAATTTTAAAATTTAATTTTCTTTTTATGTGTATGTGTGCGTGCCATGCATGCAGGTATCCATGGAGGCCAGAAGAGGTTGCCATATCCACTGGAACCGGGGTTACAGAAATGTGTGAGCGCTAGATGTAGGGTTTTCAAAAACAACCCCAGGTCTTTGCAGAAACAGCGAATGCCCTTAGCAGAGTCATCTCTTCGCCTTCTTCTGTTTATTTTTTTATATATGTTAGAAATAATTCTCCTAATTGTGAGTGGTTTATTGACTGTATACATATTCTTGAGGGCTACACAAAAGTTGGTATTATTTTTAGGAACGTTCTCACATTATTTGTAAAAGTGAATTGTGTGCTCATATACTCAAATTTATGGATCTCTTAATTTACAATTTATTCTCTTCTGCTGAACTGCAAGCAGATATTTTCCAGTTCCAAACTGTTGCCATCGTTATAGCTTTATATAGTAATTTGAAATAACATCTGTCGTTTAACCAGCTTTTGTCTGTCTTTTTTGCATATAATTTTTATTTCTTAAAAAGCATTATATACACAGTTCCCTTCTGCACTACCCCCAACCTCTCCACCCAGGCAGCTCTCCCACGTCCTTCTCTAGCATATAGTCTTGGCCCCACATCCAGTCCCTGGCCTATTCTGGCCACCCTGACCCCTTCCAATACCTAGGGTTCTGTCATAACCCGCCCTACTTGCCACCACCCACAGGTCTCTTCTGCACTGTGAATCCTAACCCTCCAACCCATCCAGAACTCACACAGCCTTCTCCAAGGTCTAGCCATGTGCATATTCCTGGCCCTCCCCACCTACTCACCCTTCCCGGCCTATCAGATCTACCCCTCATTTTCAGTGCCTCTGGCCTAGTCTGGCCACTCTTCCCTGTGCCGGCAACGAGTCTCTGGGTTTCTATAGGACCTTCCCTACCTAACCTCCATGTCACAGGCTTCTCCCATGACACATTCAACCATTTCTACCCAGCCAGATCTACTCCCAAACTCCAGTCTGGGGCCACAAGACAAATCCTATACACCAGCCCAGTTTTCTTCATCCCTCTGACTTCATACCACCCAAGCCTTTCCAACCTGTAGGTCCAACCTCCTGGCACACCTTCTTTTTCATCTCTACCTGCCCTGTCCGTAACAGATTTAGAACTAACAAAAGAAGTCTACATCCTTCAATCTCATCACAAAAAAAAAGAGAAAAAAACATGAAAGATCATGCTAGTAACTTCTCTTTAAATCCTACCAGCCTGCTAGTAAAGTTTATCAATGAGAATTATCCAGAGGAATCCTAGGACACAGAATTTAAAATGCTGATCATCAACTTCATCAAAGAATTCAAGGAGTTTAAAGAATACACAAAGAAAAAAACTCAATGAAATTCAGGAGAAAGAACTTAAGGAGAACAAACACTTGAGGGCTGCCCAGTAAAACTCAAAGGAACACCTTATAAGTAGATTAAATCAAGCAGATGACAGAATATCAAAACTCAAAGATAAAGTAGAGGACCTAGAACAAATAAACAAGAACTGTGAAAAATAACACAGGAAAGGAAAATACATAAAATATGGGATATTATGAAAAAAATATTTGAATTATAGGCATAGATGAGAAAGATGAATTCCAAGTCAATGACACAGTCCAGATCTTCAAAATGATCACAGAAGAAAGTTTTCCCAAATTAAGGAGGGAGACACTCATACAGATACAAGCATCATGTGGGACACCAAATAGCCAAGACCAGAAGAGAAAATCCTCATGGAATAGCATAGTCAAACATTAAGTATACAGAACAGAGAAAATGTACTGAAAGATGCAAAGGAAAAACTCAAGTCACATATAAAGGAAGACCCATGAGAATAACAGGTAATTTCTCAGTGGAAACTTTGAAAGCCACAAGAGCCAGGAGTAACGCATACCATGTTCTAAAAGTCTATGATAGCCAGTTTACACTAATATACCCTGCAAAGTCAGGAGGAGAGAAATGGGCATAGTAGAAAGACTGGGAAGAAACTTGTTACATTGTTAAAACACAAAATACCACTGAGAACACAACATGGCCAAAATTCAGCAACAGGATGACTGCAGATAACACACACATTTCAATCATAACTTTAAATATCAATGGCCCCAATTCTGCAACCAAAAGACACAGACTGGCTAAATGGGTCAGGATGCAAAATGCATCTATCTGTTGTATATGAGAAACACATCTTAGTTTTAAAGATAGGCACTGCCTTAGAGAAAAATTATGGGTAATATTATTCCAATCAAATGGGACAAGGAAGCAAGCAGTTATTTTATATTAATATCTGACAAAATAGTCTTCAAACTAAAATGAATCAGAACTAAAGAGGGACCCTTCATTTTTATCAAAGGAACAGTTAACCAAAAAGACATTAGTATCCTTAATAGATGTGCATCAAATTCTGGTGTACCTAATTTCATTTAGAAAAAAAAGTAATACTAGATTTCAGGACACAGATTAATATAAACCTATTAAGAGTAGATTATTTTAATTCCCCACTTTTTCTGACACAAAGATCATCTGGATGTAAAATGAACAAACATCACAATTAATTGATATCATTTACCAAATGGACTTAACTGGATATACAGAATATTCCATCCAAACACCGGGGAGCACACATTCTACTCAGCAGCATAGGAAAGCTTTGTAAGAATAGAACACATCCTGGGACAAAAAACAAATCTTTACAAGTTCAAAAAGAATGAAATAACCCCCTGCGCTATACCTTACTACGGTGCAATAAAGTTAAAATTGACAGGAAAAAAAAAACTCTAGTAAATACTTAGTCATGGCAATTAAACAACTCATTACTCAATGATGACTGGGTCAAAGAAGAAATAAAAAAAGGAAGAGAACAGTTGCTGAAACTAAACGAAAATGAAACCACAATAAAACTAAGCCTATGGGCCATCGTTAAAACAGTCAATAAGGGGAATTTCTAGCTCTAAGTGCCTATGCTGAAAATCAGAAAGAGCACAAACAAATGGGCTAATGATGCAACTCAAAATTTGAAGGAAAATAAAACCAAAAACAAATACAGTCAATGGCAAAAATTATAAAAACCACAGCAGAAATGAATAAAATAGAAACAAAGGGAAAAAAATAGTGCAGAGAATCAACGGCTCTAAGAGCACTTTTTCAAGAAGATAGACAAGGCTGACAGACTCTTGACCCAATTAAATAGCAGAGAGAAACAAAATTAACAGAATCAGAAGTGAACATGGAACCGTTACAACATACGCAAGAAATTCAGACTATTAAAAGCTAGTGCTTTTAAAAACCTGTAGTTCATTAACTTAGAAAACCTAAAAGAAATGGACAGATTTCTACATTCATCAAAATCACCAAAATTATACCAAGAATTCACCAACCTAAAGAGATGCAAAGCAAATGGGAAAATTGAAATACGAATAAAAAGCCTTCCGACTTAAAAAAAAAAAAATAAGTATAGGACCAGATAAAGTCACAGCAAAATTCTATCAGACTTATTCTTAAATTCTTCTTAAATTGTTAAAAAGAAAAACGGAGTGTGCACCCCCAAACTCCTTCTAGGAAGACACCATTTAATACCCAAACCAGTTAAAGACTCAACAAAAACAGAAAACTATAGGTCAATATCCCTAATGAACATAAGCTCAAAATGCTAAACAAAGTATTTCAAACAGAATACAAATGAGTGGAACTAGGAAAGCTCATATTGATGAGGTGGCAGAGACCCAGACAGACCAGTGCCACGTGTTCTCTCTCATTTGGAAGCTCCCAGGTTCCAATCTTCAGATCTGCATGCATATCCTGGGATGACTGCAGACATCAGGAAAGTAAAAAGGGCCTATTGCAAGGTTGGAGGTGGAGAAGCAAATGGCAATAGCAGGGCATCGTAGCACAATTAATAAAAGACAGACATTGGTGTTCAAACAGAAGGTCAGAAAAGAAAAACAGCCACCCATAGGCTCTTACCTCTACCTCAGTCCGAAAATGGCCATCCTGCCTCCAGGAGTTCTCAGAATGAGACTGCGATTGAGAGCTGTCTCCTCCTATTTTTTATTCCTCTCTAATGTTGGGGTTAAAGGTGTGTACACTACTGCCCGGTTTCTATGGCAAACTAGTTTGGCTACTGGGATTAAAGGTGTGTGCCACCACGGCCTGGTCTGTAGGGCTGATCAGTGCAGCTGTTTTACTCTCCGAACTTCAGGCAAGCTTTATTTATTAAAATACAAATAAAATATCACCACAGGGTTTGAACAATCTGATCAGGAGAAATGAGAAAAAAGGCAGGGGAAGGGCGTTAAGTGGGGAGAGGAGGAGCATAGATGGAGAAAGAAGAAAGAGGTGAAAGAACAGTAAGGATGTTTGGAAAAAGTCAGTAGGAATCCTACTACTAACTACCTTAAATATAGTACACATAAATATATGAATAAGTATACACATGTAAGTTAGATGAAATTTTCTCATCTGGGCTGACAATGCTCCCACTGAGAGCCAAAGACAAACTAACAAAAGCTCAACACCAGGCATGAGATGTCATCTTTGGAGTTGTTGGTCAAGGTTGTTCAGTAGACTCCCTAAACATTATAGGCTATTCCTATTGCCCTTGGTTATCCCCCAGAGGTGGAAGGTAAGTCCCTTTTGCTGAAGACACCATGCACTTCAGACACAGGGCCCAGAAGAGGACCTTGAGTTGGGATTGACTTTAATGCCTCCTCTCCCTGAGGACTAGCTGTCATGGTAACATAAAGCACCACACAGACTTGGTACCATGAAAACACCCAAAAGAAGGAAGCCACCAATAGTACTACCTGCTATGAAGCCTATGAACCATACCAATGATCAGCATGGAATGATAGCCTTAAGGATTCAGCAGTGACACACAACATAACCGACAGTTCTCTAATTGGGCTTCAGACCTGCCCAACACAATGGAAACCTGGTTCTGTAAACCTAACCAACTACCCAGAGCTAGTGAGGTCATGGATCTTGGAGAAGAACCTACAACCACCATTTTACTAAGCTAGTGCAAAATCTAACTACACTCCAGGTATCTGTCTTTCTACCCACAGGTAAGTGTAGTTCTCAGCCCTCACTCGGGAAATGTCTCTTTGCAACAGATGAAGATCGTTATTAAAAACCACAACCAATTAAAATTTAAGAGTGGTGGAGCCCAGTCTAAAATGATACAGCTACAAAAACGGCTCTTTGTACCGAAAGCCTCAGGGAACTTTGTGCAAGACAGAGTAAAAAAAAGATAGGAAAAGCCAGATGCTCAGAAAGTTTGCTGTGAGACTGTGTCTCTTAGTAATCTCAGAAGTTATACCCTGAAAGTCTCACCAACAAGGCCCCTGAAGCGTGAGCAAGGACAACCACAGACATGACACAGTAGAAAGGGGAAAGGCCTCGAGGCCTCAGCTTTATACAGAGAACTAAAGAATGCTGAGAGATGGAGAAATGGCCTTCTCCAGGGGCGAGCACATCCATTGGTTATCCAACCAAACAGTCAGCCCTGAAAACATACATACAAGCAACATCACACAGACCAAGGAGGTTAAATTTAGGAATATATTTGTATATTTAAATACATATATGCCTATCACAACAATTTTTAAAAGAGGGGGCATGAATTTGAAAGAGAGCAAGGAAGGGTTGCTGGAGAGCTTTGAGGGAGGAAAGGGAAGGGGGAAGTGGAATAATTATATTATAATCTCAGAAACGAAAGAAAAAGGAAAAAGGCAGAAAGGAATATTATATGAATGATGTTCCTTGATGGAGAATAAAGAGAAATAACATATGAGTATAAATGAAAGTTGAAGAAAATGAGCATCAGTAATCCTATTAAATATTACTCATATCACGTTTTGTGTGCTTTATTTTAGTGTTTTCCTGTACTTTAGGTGCACATACGTGTATATGTATAGGTCCGTCTCTCTTATGGAAATCAGGGTGTACCATTCTTGGAAAGGTACTACATGACTGCCAATATTAAGGTGCACTGGATTTTTTTAAACTTCTTTATTGAATCTTTGGGGGTTTCGCAACATGCACCCCAATTCTGTTCAAGGTGCCCTCTTTTTTATTTCCATGTGACTTCTTTGTCACGGGTTGTTTCTAACATCCCCCTTCCAGCCTTGTGTTTTCTTATCTCTGGGTATGAGCGAATCCTTGGGTACTTCTAGCAAGGTAATTAAAAGCTGGGCTAAGAGAATACTTTAAAAATGTGTTTTTTGAATGAAATATAATTATATCATTTCCTTCTCTTTCCTCCCTCCAACCCCTCTCATGTACCCTATCCCCCCAAACCTTACACCCTACTCTCAGTCCTTTTAAATTTATGCCCTTTTCCTCCAATTGTTACTGCTACGTATGTATCTGAATTCATAAATATATAAACACAGCCTGCTGAATTTGTTTAAAGTTGCTTGTATGTGTGTAATTTCTGGGTGATCACTTGGAATTGGATAATTAGGGGGCTTATCCCTGGGGGTGACCAATTCCCCTCCTGCGGTGGTCTGAATGAGCACGGCTCCATAGGCTGCACAGGCTGGTATGCTCCAGTGGTAGAAAGATGAGGGGAAACGACCTTGTTGGAGCAGGTGTGTCATTGGGGTCAGGCTTTGAAGTTTAAACAGACTAGTCCCGTTTCCAAGGAGCTCTCACTGCCTTCCATTTGTGGATCAAGAGGTGAGCTCTGGGTGGTCCGTGTGCCGTGTCTTTGTTTCACCATCCCGAATGCTAACCCTTAGAAACCTTATGCCCAATTAAATACTTTTTCCCCTAATTTGCTGTGATTATCGTATGTCATCAGAGCAATAGAAAAGTAACGAATGCACCACCTTTCAGCAAATCTTAGCTGCCTATTGTTGCTTGTCTAGGGATGAGGCCCTATGACAGAATATCTGTTGGTTCCAGCAGCCATACAGTTGCGGTAGGTATTATGGGTACAGCTTCCCTGTCACTTCTAGGACACAATTTCACAGCAGACTTCCAGGTTCTCTGGCTCTTACACTTCTCCCACTTCTTCTTCTGTGACGAACGTGCAGGAATGGTGCTGCAGGTGTGTTCCTTGGGGCTGGGCACCCCATGATCAGTTCTTCTCTCCGTTTGGACCAGCGGTGGCTTTCTGCAATGATCTCTGTCTGCTGTAAAGAGAAGCTTCTCCGATGAGGGATGAGAGCTATGCCTTGGGTAGAAGGAAAGTACTTAGGGTGCAGTAAGACATTATTCAGGTGTAGTAAGACGGTTCTCTTCTAAGGTCTTTGACCTCACTTGTCTCAGGTAGTTGATCAAATCTCTGGTACAAAACCTTCTTTTCCCTCTGTTGAATGGGTCTTAATTCACTAAGTTATTTGTGTGTGTGTGGAGGGGGGCGGTTCTGAGGATAGAACCCACGTTGCCAGGCTTGTGCAGCCTATTCCTTGAAATATCTCAAAAATAAGATATTTTTTTAGCACCATACTGTTGAGCTTGTAAGAATCTCATCAGCTTATCAACGTGCGTTCAACGACTGCTTCCACTTACGGACTCGCTCTAGGTGAGAGAGAGAGACGAATTCGTTATAGAGCAAGTCGTCATTGTGGTTGGAATATGAAACTTTGGATAAAACAGATCTATGAACTTGGCTGAAATTCTGATTCTATTTCTATGTCTCTAATTCATGGGCAGCAACAGCTACTCAGCTGGTTATGGTAGGGGGTGAATATAGTTAAACGCATAAAGTTCTTGGTGTAATGCCAGCACAGAGGCGCAGTAAATATGTAAATAAATCCCGTGCCCCTTCCCCCTCTTCAACCACGGCTGCCCTCTCTCACTCTCACAGACTACTGCCTGGCAATCTGGGAGAGGGGAGACGACAATAATCAGGCTTTATGATGTTGTACCCCACAAAGTATGGTCCCTGGCCAGAGGCGTTTCTCTCTGAAGTGGTGGACGATGTCCCACCGCAGCCCTAGGCAGACCGGGACTAGAGTTCTTAGCTTTGGAAGCTGTGAGACCATTTGTGTTCAGAAGGCCTTGGAATAACTAATTTAGCTTTCTGATTCCAGTTTCATCACCTGTAAACCTGGATCTTTCATTTTC
The DNA here is from genome assembly GCF_014885135.2 of Alexandromys fortis. NCBI lineage: Eukaryota > Metazoa > Chordata > Mammalia > Rodentia > Cricetidae > Alexandromys > Alexandromys fortis. The sequence continues at coordinate 16,491,621 of NW_026067908.1, read as the reverse complement.
CTTAAACCATTACCCAGATAAGCAATGCCACAGCAGGAGGCTCTTTGGCAATTCATAGAAGCACAGTAAGTAAGGTGCTCAAATCCCATGATCTAGGTTTGGATGTTTTAGCTCTACAGCATGCGTGCTTCAACTCCTTTAGCTAACTCCAAAATGGGGATTTTGATCAAATAGCTTCTTTAAAATTTGGCGTCTCTGATGACGGCTCCACCATGTTCAAATCTGCATGGGCACTCCAGTGCAGGAAGCACTGAGATAATATCTGTCTGCTGAACTACCTGAACTTCCTCTCAACTCAGAAACGTGAAAACATGCATGGCTTGTCTATGCACCGGAGATCTTTTCAATCTGGTAAGAACAGGAGCTGTGGAATGTTGTTAAGTTTACACATAATAAGGGCCTGCAGTTAGGTGATACACTGTAGGTCCTCAGCGTATGGTGGGTAATTATACCTCCAAGATAGGGCCTTGTTTGCTTGCTTGATTTGATATCGTTCTGAGGATTGAATCCAGAGTCTTGAGGATGCTCATCAAGCCTTTTTTGTGTAGTTACATGAAGTTTGAACTTCTAGGGGATCTGGTGCACACTTCTTATATTAGAAGCTCTCTGATTTGCATCAGAGAATCCTAAAGACCATAAGGACCTCACAGGGCAAAGGGGAACAAAGCCGCATCTTCTCACAATTAACAATAGGTAGCTGGGAAATATCCAAACTTTCCCCTCTTCTAACCTTTGTGAAAGCAATATAGACATGGGAGATATACTCAAAGTAATAATCAGAACCCATGAGATAAAGATATTCATCAAAATACAATTCCTCATCCATTTGTGCATTTATTTCTCTACTCACCGAGTCTTAATGGAGTCCCTACTATGAGATACACTATGGCCAGGTATACGGGGATGAAGGATTAGAGCACGAATAAAGATAAAGTAGACAATTAGAGTCTACTCTAACCAGGTGAGACATATATCTAGGCAGGTTTAATCAAGGTCAGAGAGGTGTGTAAGTCATGAACTATATCAGAACATTTTGCTAAAAAGCAGAGCTGAAGAATTGGCCCATTCTCTTCCTGCCAACCATGTATCCCAGTATGAGTGTGTTTCTATCCACCTTGGAGGAGCACCTTCTAACACTGTGTGAAGGGAGTTATCTGCGAGGCTAGACAGCAACCAGCACGGCAGACATCAGGTACCTCACAGATTAGGGAAAGTGGGAGACTAATGTTGTTAAGGCCAGGATCAGAGTCCCTGGATGACAAAGTCGGGTTCTACCGAGAAGGGTGCAATGAACACCCATCTCGGTTTGTTTACCTTGTCTACGGCCTTTCCTGGACTCCTAACCCCAGGAAGGATCCTGCCAGTGGCTCACCCTTCCTGTTATATGATTCTTTTGTTGGATGCCTTTGATAAAAGTAGATGTGGAAACCCAACCTGTTAAACAGCAGAACTACCCTCAGAGCAACTTAAACCTTAGTCTCCCATGCCTTGGGTAAGAACCCAGGAACCCAGGTTTGTTCCGATCTCCATCCTGAAGCTAGATGCTTCGTTCTTTCACACCTTCCCCTCCCTCATCTTTCCTTTAACAAGAAATTGTCTGCGCTTTCTCAGTCAACAGAGCACACCCCAGAGGCTCAGGAATAAGCTTCTTAACTTGGATTTGGACCTCTTCTTGCCTTTCTTTGGTGTGGGATCTTGCAAAAGTACTTAATATCTCTGAATTTCACTGCTCCCAGCCCCTCCCAGAACATTGGCCTTGAAGTGGGACTGCTGCGATTCCTAGGAGGTCACCACTCAGCATCTGGTGTTCAGACTGCATTTTCCTCTTAGGTTACTTTCTGCAACCTCTAGATCTCCTCATCCTTTCTCTGTTCTCGAACGTTTAGGAGGGATCAAAAGAAAATTTAGTTTGGAAACTTTTCATAAATGCAGCATAAATTCACCATATCAAATGAACCTAATCTTGAGAAATAACTGCAATCCCCCTAACTTTTCTCTGGGATTCCAATTCCTAAGATGCAAATGGCAGTTAAACCCTGCTCCACACCAGTCTTCTATTTCTCCAGACTCCTTTTATAAAGCAGAAATAAATCTCTAACTCCTTAAGGCTATTGCTACTTGGTTCTCAAATATTTGTGCAGGCTAATCTGATCCTGATTGACTCGATTCTTATCCCTTTTGACCGCAGTTGGTGTTCACTGAATATTTGTGCATCTTTCTATCCCTCCCAGTATTCCTGGCAGGTGGATTGGACCTGAGCAATGAACTCCAGACAGAAGTCACACTTTCAAGTTGAGGCCAGGGGCTTTCTCCTGCTGCCCTCTCTCCTTTGCCATAGTAACAGTGGAGATGAAACGATGAGGTGGGATGTCACACAAGAGAAAGAACGGGATGTGTACTACCACGAATATGGAAAGAATGGGATGGATGCCTGAGACAGTGGAAGTACAGAGACTTCCTTTGGCCTGACTTTCTTTGACACTTTGGATGACTAAAAAAAATTAACCTTTTTTACGTTCTGAAATCTCAGTCTGTTAACTCAACATACTTACATCTTGACTAATAGGCCCCATTTTAAAGATAGTGCGAGTAAATTTGTAGGTAATTACATAATATGCCAATCAAAGGGCTAAAGAATGACAACATCTTTCTAGTTCCTCATAGCTATGCTCTATGGTCTGTGTCTTCCTTAGTGCCGAATACCACTTGGCATATCTTGATTTTGTAGCTCTGTTTGCTCCCATGTTGGTCCTTCCAACTCTCCCTCTCTTCTGTTTCTTTAGTATAATAGAGAAAAATCGGTAAGGCCCATGCCTTTTATGTCATAAACTATGGCATAAAAAAAACATAGAATTCTTTCTAATACTGCAATTCTTTCTTGGAATTTATCTGGAGTCTTAACTGCTGAAAGTGGCTGTTTAGTATCTGGCTCCCGTTTAATCTGTGGCTAAAATGACAACAACAAGACACCCCTAAAATTCATCTTCACCAATGGATTTGTAATATTTGTTTTTTACTTTTTGAACACAGCGGAGGAAAGGTGGGATAGAGCCATCATACTGTAACTGAATCATTTAGTTTTTTGGTTTGAGTAGTCTGATCACAAGTAAAGCTCATGTATTCAATAGTTGTTATCAACTATTGGGAAAGTGGCAGATCTAGAAGATGTGGAAAGAACTTGGTGGCACAGCCCTTACTTTAAAGAAATATCTAAGGTGTGTGTGTGTGTGTGTGTGTGTGTGTGTGTGTGTGTGTGTGTGTGCGCGCGCGCGCGCGCTTATAGATGATATAGATGCAGACACATATGCTATATCACAAATGAGAAAACTATTTTGCTCACTTGATACTGATTCTCACAATAATGGGTTTTAGCAAGATTTAGAAAAGTTGAAGAATACTGAGTGTTGAAGAGTTTTCCATGCATCAACCTTTTTGCTCCATTACAACTGCTTCATTTGTGCAGTGGATAACCAAGTTATTATTCAGCAAAGCAAGGAGACCTGCCCAGAGCCTCATACATAAAATTCAAATTCAGTGCTTCCAACTCTCGAACTTGAAATCTTCCCCAGCATACCACGAGAGTAGCCCTAGCCATCATCCTAACAAGGCAAGTTTCCTTTACCTTATTGAAGATGAATGTGATGAGCGCAGTCCTCTTCCTGGACTCTCTGAATTACTATTTCTCAAGCCCTCTCTACCTGCTGAGTCTTATTCTTATTCCTGAAATAGGAACTGTCCTATAAATAGAGTCTGGTCTGGCTTCCTGACCCCTGGCTTGTGGAAAAGGGTATTTCCGATGCATACTCTTTACCAGTTTGTTCAAAAATAGTGTGTATATACTTGGTCCTCTAAGGCTGACAACACCTGTACTTATGACCCAGCGTAGGTCATAGGCATGTGTTGGTGAGGTCTTCTAATCTTTAATTGGGGATTAGTGGGTGGGAGGAACAGACACCGTGAAGTCTGGACTCTGACCCCATCTACAGGCATTGGTTCAAACCCAAGGGTCCTGTGGAGGAAAGCTGTGATGTATTGACTTGATACATCGGATTACTCCTGCTACTTTATTTGATTTGTACTTTTAATCCTTGGGCTAGCCAAATGGAGAAGAGAGCATAGAGCAAATCCATTTCGCTTTAAAGACCCTCTGTACTACTTTGCCCATTCCAGTGATTGTGACTTTCCTTTTCCCGTTCTCTCATCTCAAAATGAATATTTTGTTTTTGTTTCGGCTTCAGGGAACGGGGCATACCACAGCACACCTGAGCAAACAGGGGCTCTGGCGGACTCGTGGTGTAAGGAAACACATTAAGTTTTGAGTCTGTTACTGTGAACCCACAGTGAGCACCAAACCCCCATTAAGACTCAGGACATCTTCAAAGGGTGCTTCTCCTTTATCCTGGCACTTGGCAGCCAGCTGCTTCTAAGAGTTTGGGCAGGAGAAAGAATCACATTTGGATACCCAGGCCTGTCAGGTCAAAAGCAGGTCTTGAATCCAGACCTCAGGATCCCAGAACAAACTGAAATGCCAAGACTCACCCCCACCCCCAATATGGCCTTTCCTCCATACAGAATGCAGCCAAGCTGCTCAGTGGGGTGCTAACCAACTGCAATGTTTGATATATTAGAAAATCTGACTCCTTTTAAATTTCTATCAGATCTGCCTGAAATTCAGTGCCTTAGCCAACAGTGTTTTATTGTTGATGTTTTTATCTGAAATGGAATCCCAGACAATAGGGCATAAGCCCAGAGAAAGAAAGAAGAGAAAAATGTAACCTCTGTACTTTCTCATTCTCCATCTGTGCCAAGGAAGGGGCTGATACTCCTGGCAAGTCTACTATGTCTCTGGTGTTACTCAGGAATATGGAGTTGCTTGGAATCTTACACCATTTCTAACGCTCTGGGTCCTTATGACAATTTGAATATGACATGTCTTCCACAGTCTCATTGGCAGCCAAAAGTGCTGTTTGCGGAGGTTTGTGGGCCTTAGGAGCAGGAGGCCTACCAGCAGACATATCCATGGGCCTCCTATTTTGCTTTCTGCTGCTGTGATTAAAAACACTCTGATAAAAAGGGTAACTGCAGGGAGGAAAGGTTTACTAGGTTTATCCATCATTGAGGGAGGCAGGGATAAGACAGAAACTCAAGTAGCTAGTGACATTACATCCACAGTCAAGACAGAGAGCAATGAACCCTGCCATGCTTGCTTTCTCTCACCTAGCTTTTTCCTTTCTTATATACTTCAAGACTCTGTGCATAAGAAAATGGTGCTGCCCACAATAGGGTGTGTCTTCCTACACCAATTCACAGTCAGTGCCCACAGGCCAACCTGATCTAGACAATTCCTCAGTTAACATTCTCTTCCCTAGTGATTCGAGGTTTTTTGTGATGTGGGATGCCCTTTTGAATAAGTATTGCTTTTACTGGCTAATGAATAAAAACATTTTGGCCAATGACTTAGCAGAGTAAAACCAGACAGGAAATAGAGAAAGAGAAGGCAGAGTCAAGGAGATACCACATAGCTGTGGAAGGAGACAGGAAGCTGGAACCTTAACAACAGGCCACAGCCTCATGGTGATACATAGATAAACAAAAGTAGATTAATTTAAGATGTAAGAGCTATCTAGGAATACACCTAGAAGTATGGGCCAAACAGTGTTGTAATTAATATAGTTTCTGTGTGATTATCCGGGTCTGAGTGGCCGGAAAAAGAACGCGCAGTCTCAAGTTCGTTTAAAACTAACTGTCACACTGTGGCCAGGGCTTTAGAAGCTGAGGTTCTCTGCTGAGATGTGAATGTTGCAGCCGTGATGGGCAGAGCTAAGCCAGGTGCCATGGTGGACTGAGAACTGAAGCCAGCATCTCTCTTAAGTTATTGTCATCTGGCATTTGTCAGGTCGACAGGAAAAACACAATCACCTCTTTAGCAGAGGTAGCTAGTGACCGAGAGCTTTGTCTTCCAGACAAATCTGGTTCCTGTCCCTTAGTGTCCTGGGACTTTTTTTGTAAATCATACTGCCTTGGTTTCTTTGTATGGTATAGAATCTATAAGGCTTATATGAGGAAATATGAAAATTGTGTGTCTGATAAAGAGCTATAGAAGCAGCACTGGTTTCTCAGAGCCAGGGACCCAAGCTCATACATTAATAGGAGGAAGTGTGTCTTCAGGAAGAGTGTTCCTGGTTAACTTCCATATAACTTCTGAGGCTGTTGAAGACTTGAGGGTTTGGACACTAAATTTGGTCATGGCGTATTAGGTTGAATTCTTGGAATCCCTGTCCAGTGTGTGTATCCTTCCCTGGAGGGAACTCTAAGTCCTGACTATCCAGGTCTCCTGGCTGCTTCTATCACTTACCTTTGCCACAGACAGGTCCCCATCCCGAGGTGACTAATCCCTCACGTCTCAGGTGAAAGGTCACTTGTAGTGACTAGGCTGACTGAGTCCCCTCACCGCCACTCCCACTACTCTGGCAGGGCTTTGACTACATCTGTGGTGACACTGTTTGCTCGACTCCTGCAGTCCTTTGCAGATTGTCAAGTTCCAGAGAACCAGTGAGTCACAGCTATTTAAGAGTTCTTTTTCTTATCTGGCGATAAATAAATTCAAATTCCATGCATTTGGGCTGAAAACAGTTGAGCTTTGACTGACAGGCACTCTGAATCCTATGCTCTTCAGTCCCTGATTTTGCTTCACACGAAACCACCATCATCCCGTTTTAATGTCCAGCTTTTACTCGTTCCTTTAAGTCATGAGCCCAAGGAACTTCTACAGCAAAGGAGAAGCGAGTCAACTCTGTTACACAGGTATCTGTTCCCACTGTGTCCCCTGATATGATGGCCGTCAGCATGATTAATGCCGCTAGTTTTTGATGTCTGCGTTGCTTCTCTCCTCCGGGGTTTACTTCTTGCTTATAGAAGAGGAGGAAATCAATACCCATGGGGCAAAGGAGGAGAATTAGCAGCATCTTTTGCCAACCATGAGAAACCTGTCCCATATTAATATCTACTTTACTTTTCTCATTGCTATGGCCAAATACTTGACAAGAAAGAACATGAAGGGACAAGCCTTATTCTGGCTTATGGTCTGAGGGGATAGAGTTTATTTTGGGGGCGGGTTGGCTTGGTGGCAGAAGAGTGAATTGCTTGGTCACATTGTGTTCACAATTTGATGGAGGAAGGTCATTGGCTAATAAAGAAACTGCCTTGGCCCATTTGATAGGCCAGCCTTTAGGTGGGTGGAGTAAACAGAACAGAATGCTGGGAGAAAGAGGAAGTAAGCTCAGACTCGATAGCTCTCCTCTCTGGGGCAGACACAATAAAGCTCTGACCCAGGATGGACGTAGGCTAGAATCTTCCCGGTAAGCACACTGTGGGGTGCTACACACATTAATAGAAATGGGTAATCAAGATGTAAGAATTAGCCAGTAAGAAGCTAGAGCTAATGGGCCAGGCAGTGTTTAAACAAATACAATTTGTGTGTTGTTATTTTGAGGTATAAGCTAGCCAGGCGGCCCAAAGCAGGGCAGCAGGAATGCAACCCGCAGCTCCTTTAACACACAGTTGGGCAACAAAAGGGTGTTGTCATGCGATACACCTTCTTTTCCTCATCATCTTGGGACTTCAGCCCCTGGGGCAATGCAGCTAACTAACATTCAGAGTGGATCTTCTCTCCTCCTCACTTAAATCTCCTTGGAAACACCTTTGAAAGACGTTCCCAGAGGTATCTCTTCTAGGTGTTTTCAAATGTAGTCAAGTTGACAACGAAGATGAACTCTCACAGTATCCTAAATGGAAAGCTTGTAAGTCTATTTTGCCACAAATTACCCCATTTTAGTCTAGAATGATCTTAAGACATACACCAGTGATCGATCTGCTATAATGTTTCATAGTTGTGACGTTGGATCTACCATTCACATATGATTAAAGTCAATTTTTATTACTAGGAATGTTCAGGTACTTCTCCCACATCCTAAATTCTGGGTGTTATGAGCTTTGATTCATCCTGAGGAGGAGGAAATTAAAGTTCCTTGGTGTCTCCTCGTAATTCGGTCACGATAATAAGTTATTCCATTCTTCCCCTTTTGCTGCTCTAGTGATGGGATTGTAGAAAGACTGTTGGAGACACTGGTAGTGATGACGTCAGATAAGCAGGTAAATAGAGGAAAACGCAAAGCCCAGAGTGGGTTTTCAAAATACTGTCTAAAGAACACCAACTCTTTGCTTAATGTGTCTAAATGAATCCATTTTAATAGCGAGCATCATAATAGCAGCTCTGCTAATTTTATTCCCCATGGCTGTGATAAAGTGTGCTGACAAAAGCAACTTATGAGAAAATTCGGTTCTATGTCAATCAAGGATGGCCAGGAGAGGAAGGCAGGAGAAACTCAAGAGGCAGCTAGTCACATTGTATCTACAACATGAACACAAGTGTTGAGCTCACTTTCTCAACTCTTAAACATTTCAGAACCCCCTTCCTAGGAAATGGTGTCACCCACGGTAGGCAAGTCTTCACACTCAATTAACATAATCCAGATAATGTCCCAACGACAAGTCCACAGGCCAGCCTAATCCAGACAGTCCCCCGGTAACACTCTCTTCTAGGGGATTCTAGACTGTGCTATGTTGACAATTAAAAGTAACCATCACAGTAACCAAGTTCAGCTTTCTTTACCAAAAACCTTATGCATCTTGTATGATTTAATGCAATCCTGCTGGGTATTTGCCATTAGGGAAGAATGAGCCACTAACTAATTAAGAGGGACCAAAGAACAGCTAGTGAATTCTGACCCAGGATAAGATTTGCATAGCTACCCCTTTGTCCTGTCTACGGATCCCTGCTAAGGATAAGCACAAAAATCACTAAATCAGCTCAGGTATTAGACATGTTCTGTTTGACCCTCCAGATCAATTCCTGACCTATTCCCTTCTAGATCTTGATTTTTCTTGGAAGATCTCCTCCAACCTTCCTATCTGGCCACAGAGCTTTCAGAGACTCTGTGCCTTGGTTTCAGAGATGAGTGGTTAACACCTTTAAAAAAAAAAAAAGGCAACTGACACACCTCCCACCCCAGGTGGATATGAGACCTAATGAGACGAGTGACGCATAACTCTGGGGGCACGTGAGGAAATGCTGCGCCTATCTCATTTGTGTGGACAGAGAGCTGAACTGCAGATGCCAACCAGAGACAAGAATGAAACTGATCATCCCTACAGTGGGTGGAGATACAGAGACAGACCAAATGAGGCCATCGGATTTGGTCTGTCTCTGTATCTCCACCCACTGTATTGCGTGGGTGCAATATAGGTATTGCGTATGTATATACCTCCCCCGATGGCTTTCCAGTGAAATCCCTCTGTTGAAACGGAATTATCTGTCAATGGCAGTCAAGAAGTTCTAATGGATACATCTATGCTTTGCCAGTGATAGGCCTGGCCCTTTTCCACAAATTAGTTTCCTTAATCCTTGCAACAATTTAAGAGGAATATGTTATTAACTTCATTTTATAACTAGAGCAACTGAAACTCAGAAAAGCTAAATATTTTTCCCTTCCGGGTAGTGTTTTGTTAAAATGCAGCTCCAACCTCTGTACTATTTTCTCTAGGAATGGATGGTAATTGGTGTGAGCACCATGTCCCTTTCTGGGAATTCCATGTCTTCACTCCTTTCTGTCTCTTCTCAACATTCCCAATTCATTCACTCTCTCCCTCCTCTCTGCTCCTACACTTTGACTTCAGGAATACAAGGAGTGGATATTAGTCACGCAGAATTAGTCATTCTTCCTCTGGAGGCAGAAGGCTGGCTGGCAATGATGACCACCGTGTACTCCTGAACAACACACTGGGTGCTGGCAACTCTTTCTTTTCAGGCACTCAGCCACTCTTGAGGGCGTCTCTGACAATATCTGGATGACGGGGAGGAGTCTAGGCTGATAGACACCCTGCTTGGTTTTGGTATTTCATTGCTTGGGCATTTGTATGCAGCCAGTTGTGTTTGAAACCCTGCCTCTTTCTGACTTCACTTCCTAAATGTGCTGACATGCCTGTGAGCCAAACCAAACAGGTTCACAATGCTGTGCCTGGAGAATATTCCCCTTTGAATACAGCTGGCAAAACAAAATTTTCTCCAACCTGCAGAGAGGACCTGCCAGCCCTTGTATGACCGAGACACGGGCCCTTGGAGACCTCATTAGATTTTTAATAGGAAATGGTTTCAACTCAGCTATCATGGTGTGTGTGTGTGTGTGTGTGTGTGTGTGTGTGTGTGTGTGTGAGTGTTTTCATGGTCATTTCCTTCTGAATTAACAAACCCACACTGAAAAATGCCTGATAGTCACTAGCCCGCTATAGACAGGTGTTTTGTAAAAATGATCATCCCAAGCAGCTGTTTATTGAAGCCATGGTTGGTTTCCTTTTAACAAAAGGAAAAATTGGGGCTTGGCAAGATTAAAGGACACAAGAAGCCCCCCAGCCACAAGAAGCAGAGGTCAGCTCTAAGCCAGCAGTGCTTACCTCCCAAACTTGCCACTGCTGCTGCTAGATCTGCCTCCATCCCAAACCCCCCGCCCCCCATCATCAAGCTTCCGTTCTTTGTGCATCCAGCAGAGTGGTAAGGAGCCGTGGGAGGGACAGGGGTTCCAATACCTTCCCAGCTCTGTGAAGTTCAGCCAGCTTGTTTTCTTTTCTGAATCTTTAGGTTTTTTTTTTAACATATGCAAAATGAAATGACAAAGTATCTGTGTGACAGAGAAGTCATGAGATCAACAGAGGCAGACATTTACACGGCAAGAGTGCTCCAGGGCAAGGTCAATTCTTTGGAGTCAGCTTAGATTCAGCTCTAGTTTCTACCTATTACTTATTTCATAAACTTGAACAACTTGTGAACCTTCATTTCCTCATACATAAATAAAGACCGACAGAGTATCCTCATGGTGAGTCCTAGTGTAGCATCTACATTTATAAATGATATCCACTATGAATAGTATGTAGATGTCAATTGCTAGTATAAAACACTGTGGCGGATACTTTTGGTTCCTACTGGAGGTTACTGCTGCAGAAGTTTGGTTCTCAATGGAGTTAGAAAAGGCTTGATAAAGCTACTGTACACTCAGTCCTCTAATCTCAGTATTCAAAACCAACAAGTTTTAGTTTTTTGTTTGTACAATTAATAAATATTTGCCATAAGAATATTCAAGGGGGTTGGGGGGACTCTGATAAATATCTATATTATTTAGGGATCTATGTTGATGGATACCTCATTCTGAACATATTGAATCTCATATTCACTGTTAAGTCTCTGCTTGGATAACATTTATATTACTGTGGTTTGAACTGTTTCCACATCGTTCAAGGAGATTAAATAGGGAAGGGGAATGGTGGGCTTATCCTCTTGTCTGGGATAGTCTGTAGACACATGACTTGCCCCTGGTCAATGGGACCTGAGAAGACATCCATTGGGGTAGAAAAGGGTTACAGAGAACGGGAAAATGAAAGTAAAGATTATGTGCTGTTGGTAGTTGTTGCATTTACTTGTAAAACTAGGAACTGCCACAGGTAAACCCATTCCGTGGAAGAATTTCTCCTGGTACACCGAGAACAGTAAAATAAAGAACTCAAAGATAGCTGGACCATGATACTGCCAAACTACTATGCTTGCCATCTCTGGGCCTGTTTCCTATTTGGATACCTATTGAAATTTTCTCTTCTGTTCTAGTCCCTGTAAGCAGCCTAAGGAGTATAAGGATCAATTATATCACAACTCAGCGGGCTGCCCACCTTCTTGTAGGATTTGAGATAAGGCCGGTCAAAGTTCTTCCCAAACCGAATTAATACGTTCTGGAGGAGATTAGCCATAGGCAGGAGCTGAGAGACAGATGGCGCTGAGATTTGAGAAATATACAAATTCTATCCAGGTGGCTCACAAGCACCCACAGCCTACGAAGGCAGAAACTTAATCAATGATCTGATAACCCAATTTTCTGAAGCAACAACCAGTCAGCTCTCAAGCAAAGGCTTTGCTGGGCCGTCCACTAAGGAAGTTTACATAGCAAGAAACCGCCAGGGCTTCACAGCACTGAGTATTCCGTTCCCTCCAGGAAGGGAGGGTTTGCAGCGGGGCATAGAAAGTTCATTGGACGCTGCTGAGACACGGACAGAATCTCTCGGGAGACTATCTGGTTACCTTTGCTCAGATGTTATGCACATCAGAGAACCTTCTGAAGAGTTATTCCGCTCCTCGGGGTCCCCCGTGGAGAACTAGGCATGTGTACTCAGTGAAGGATCCAAGGACACGGGCCATCTGATGCCCATCACAAAACAGGGAAAGAGTAGGATTGTTGAGGCCTCGCAACAGAATCACTGCCCCGGAATTGTGATTGGACACGTGGCCTCAACAGCAGCACTCAGTGTTCGCTGGGAGCTTTGACTCCTAGTCTCATGAACTGGAACTCTGACTGATACCCAGGAAAGTGGGGAGAACATATTAAGATAATACAAATAAGATTTATTTGGGACTGCCCAGTAGAGATGCCGCTGTTCTTCATGCTCCCCTTTGCTCGCTTCACTCCAGTGACCTAGGCTGTGTCGTAGTCCACAGAGTGCTGCAGTCTCTCCACAACTGTCTTGCAGGCTGTCCCTCTCTTCGGACTTACCTAAGTCTGCCTTCCTGTTCTCCACCTGCCCAGCTCTTTGTCATCTGAGAATCCTTAGCTCAGGTTCCTCTCCCACCATCTTTGCTCCCTACTCAACTTAAATTGTCTTTCTAGTCACTAGCATCCAGTTCTTCGCCGAACTGGTCCATATACAACCATGCACTTACTTGCCTGCTTTCCTTATTGTGATCTTTCTTATTAGATTATAAAATCCAAGAGATTGCTAAAATCTCTTAGCAATCTCCCTCCCCACTGTGTTCTCAGTGCCTCACACAGAACAGGCACGCCGTGTTACTTGTTGAGGAAAATGAGTGTTGTGTGAATGTAAGACATTCAAATTCCCATGACATTCATAAAACTGTTGGCCTCTTTGCCAATGCCGCAAAGAGTTTGGATAGCTTTGATCAGTTCTGGGTGGCTAGACAAAGTCAGGCTGTATCCTGCTCCCTTGAGGACCCACTCTGAGTTCTCACCCTAGTGGCCTGGCCTAAGATGTCGCAACTCCATTTCTTTCCTGTGTATTGCAGGAAGTATCTGAAAGATGACTTTTCTCCTAGAGGTCAAACTGACATTGGAGATGAAGACAAGCGGGGAAAACAGCAAGGATGAGGGGCCTCTTAATCCTTTAGGTTTAATCTGCTGGGTGACTTAAGAACAAGAAAAGTGAATGATGTAGCTGGGACCAAGACATCATCTGCCCAGTTTGTCATCTCAATTAAACCTTTTTGTTATTATTTCCTTTATCTAGCCTCTCCCCCACCCATGAGTCCTTGCAGTATACGTATTTCCAATATTGATAATGTCACTTCTCAGCTTCAAATCCCTCTGCATTTCCCCATTAATCGCAACACAGCGTGGACTGGGTGCCGCGGCATAAGCTGACCTTAACTCACTCCCATTTCATCCCCTGCTTTTCTTTGCACAGTTTGCTTTCTGGCCTCTTCAAACAGATCCCACATCCCCATCGCATGGTGCTCTATCGTGCTGCGTTTGCGCTTTGAATATACACTTCTCTGCCTGGATTGGTCCAAATGTCACTTCTGTGAAATCTTTCTTTGCAATGGCTTCTTTGCCCCTCTCCTGCCATTGCTTTCTTAGAGCATGCGTTGTGTACCGCTGGAATAGTGTCTGCCCTCTTTTCAGAGTGAGTTTCTTGCAAATAAAGGTGGCGGCATTCTCAATGTTACCTCATAGCCTGATAGGGCCTTAAAGAGATCCAGGCCCAGTGGCTGCCTTATCTAGGATGTCTTGAGAGTTCAAAACTAAAGAACTGAATCTGTTTGCCACAGGTAAGAAGTACTTTTACTTCTGTGCCCTTCTCGGCTTCTCTTCCCCCCCTCTGGAAGACTGATCCAGCACAGAGTGGATAATGGAGGGAAAGGGCGGCTAGATTGAAAAGCATTCTTTCCTCCTCTGCGTAGTCAGTACAGTTCTTTTCTGACAACAAAGGACACGTGTGTTGAATGATAGACCCCAGCCATGCATCCAACTGCAGAAAGTCTCCTTTGTCACAGCCAACGAAGTTAGTTGCTTCTACTAAAGTCACACTTGGAACTACTTTCTGTGCTTGCCTGGTCCTTCCCGACCTCCACTGCCAAGCCTAATGTTTCAGGTAGATGGATTTTATACAAGACGACCCCTTGCATTAGTGAAGGCAGGAGGGGATACTCTGTATTGCGGCATCTGGTGTGACCAGGCTGACAGCCTAATTCTTCAAGGAACACTAATTGAGAAGTAAGTGTTAGAACTTTGTTGTGGGCTAAGTTTGACTTTGGGGGGGGAGGGCTAGCTTTGATCCACCTTGTATTATACAACAGAGCATGGATAAAATATATCCCATTAGAATAATTAAGTTCGGGAATAAAGTTGAAGAAAGACCTTCAGTCTTGTTTACTCGGTTATCAAACGTTACTTTGTGTCGGCCCATTATGCCCCAGGCCCTATACTAGGAACCCGAGAATCCTCTGATTAGCAGGATAGAGTTTTAGCCTTGACGCAGACATTCACCAGTGTTCACATTTTCATAAGTGTTATGATGCTACAAGGGGGATTCTTCACTCCACAGGAACATGGAACCATCAAGGAACATTTTATAGAGAAGGTGCCATTAAGCCAAATTTAAGCTCTAGTTACCTTTCTGATGCTGTGACAAAACACACTGCGCATAAACAGGAAATTTTAGGGAGGAAAAGGATTTATTCTGGCTACACTTGGAGATCGTAATCCATTGTGGAAAGAAATCCAAGCATGAGCTCAAACCAGGACACCAAGTAACCTTAGAGAACTTAGGCGAGAGTGATCGCTTGAAGGGGAATGAAAGGCTGGCCGGAGGAGGAGTAGAATAACAGGACCAGAAGTTTGGAGTCCGAAATGCCCAGAGACCCAGACTCACACAAACAGACTTCTGATGGTGAACATGTGGTATTGATTGGCTCATTTTACCACAGAGCTCTTGAAAGGTAAAATAAAAGATAATACTATTTCCATGTGGACATTCCTAACGATTATACAAACCCTCTGTCACAACAGTTAATAATCTATGAATTATACATACTTAAATACATAACTAAGAAAGGATTAGTGACTTTATATGCCATTTTCTTCATCCCGAGTGCTACCTAAAGTCTGACACACTGAAAGTCCATAATAGAACTATGTCTGCAGTAATTAGCTAATTCTCCTCTTTTGAAGTTTACAGGATACCATTGTTTCGTTTCCTCTGTTGTCATTATATTTTTCTTTAATCTCTTTGGGTTAGAATAGTTAGAATTTCAGGAATGTAACTCAAAATATTAGTTGAAAGGGACAAAAAAACAGGAATAAGCTTGAGGCCTTTTTTCTTTTCCTTTTTTCCCCCTCCTCTTTAGTCAGCTGCAGAGCAGCGTGGCATTTCTCAGTTGTGCTGTCTGGGCCTAGTCTAGCACTCTGGTTATCAGTTATCAGTTTCCCAGCCTGTGTACTGATCTACTTTGCACTTGTTTAGCTTCCACAGAACCACACCCAAAAGTGCTTTATTGTCCCTCTGCAACTCCTAATATGGTCAAAGATCAACTCACCTTCCGGGTTGCTGACATCAGCAAATTCACGGTGTGGCGAAAGTGCCTTGGCTCCCAGTAACTCTTTGTTCCAGGAGTATTATTACAACAGAGTGTGTCTGACACCCAAGCAGCCTGTCCAGGCCCCTGCAGACCTAAACGTGCGCCCGAGAAACTGTGTTTGGATTTACCGCCACAGGCACTCCCAGACCTGTTGCATACTGGAACACTGCTAATGAGCCAAGAGCCAGGCTGAGTCCTCTGTGAGGTGTTTCTGGATGTCAAACTGCATTTGCTGCTTGATAATTACAGCAGCTCGTGGGATGAGAAGGAACCTGGCAAAAATTGTCCCCTTGTTAAATACACACTTGTTGATAACCTGTTGTATCTGTAGACACAATTCAAGTTTTCAGTCTCCCCAGAGCTGAGATTACAGATGTATGTGTTATATAATCAGTGTGTGTGTGGGGGGGGGGCATTTCTCTTGTGAATCTGCCCCCACAGGATTTATAATGGCATCTTCCTAGACTGGCTCTGTAATTATTTAAGTCAGATTATTTTGAAATAAGTTTAAAAAAATAAATATGGGCTTGGTACACTGGTCACTTCCCTGGTATTGGGGAGAGATGGGGATAGGGGTTGACAAAAGGCGAGGGAGAAGAAGGGAGGGTTGGGAGAATAGTCCACCCAGGCCTCAACTTCTAGTTTGACTCTTCCTAAAGTCTTTGCCTCTAAACTACTAGGTTTAGAGTGCAGTGATGCTAACCCCAGACGCTGGGAAACCTTCAGTATTTGGTTCAGGAATGAAAAGGTAGCAAAGGGAAAGGAATTCAAGATTTTCTAAACCGTTATTTGAATACATTTATTGCAACAAGAATGCTGTTATAAATATGCACAAGCAAAGGCCATCTTTCTCTCGGAGTTGTCGGAGTCCAGGTTGGAAGGAGACATCTGTAAAAACTTCCATGGGTTCCTGCTTTGAGAAGAAGCAGCTATTGCTAAACCTCTCCTAGGATTATAAATGAGCACAGCACATGCCTCTTGAACAGTTCCAGCTCTAAACTGGTGTCTGCTTTCCCAGTGGGGCGTCCCCTCCCTTGAACCATCCCTGTCTTCCAGCCTCTAGAAACACCATACCATTTTCTGGTTAACAGTCTGGACTCGGGGGTTGCTGGGGTGGGGAAGAGTGTGACCCAATGAAAGCATGCAGGGCGTCTATTTCTACAATCAAACAGAGAATACAGCTTTTACGCTAGATCTGACACTCAGCTGTTATTCCATCTAGCTACCAGTATCTATTCATAGTGCAGCCAAGAGGTTGGGGGCTACTTTTCAATACTTTATTGTATTTTCTTAAATATCCTTTCTGGAAATTTTCAGAAACAAAACATAAAAAAATTATATACTTTATTACAAATGGTAAACTCAGAACGCTTCAAATCTCTTATTTACAAACAACACTGGGCAGGACACCCAAACAAACAAACATGGAATAACTTACAAAGGCAGGAAGCTGTTTATTGACAGTAATCAGCTTTCATCAAATTAAAAAAAATATATATGTACATACACAGTCGAGGGAGGCAGGCCAGGGAAGTTCATCTGCGGTCTAGCCTGGCATTCACGAGCCTCCCTCCCCTCCCTAGCCCTCCCTGCTTTGTGTTCTTAAGGAGCACTACAGAAGCAATCTACAGTTTGCAGTTTATAACCCCCCACCCAACCCCCCCTTTAATACTGAATGAGATCGAATGTTAGGTCCATGCAGTTCTTGGTCAATGTTAACGAAAAGTCCATTGCTCTGGTCGCGCGGGCACAGCCCATTCGCCAGGCCTGTCAGCCAATAGGCCGCCGCTCTCTGGCTCCGCGCCAAGGCAAGGCGCGCCACGTCCTTCCCACTCCAACACACTGGGGGCGCCGTCAGGACGCAACCCAGTCCATCTTGTGTACCCTTGGCTTCGGTACTCGGGCACTTTTGTTTTTCTTTCGCAACCAGTCAAGTTCTCAAGTCTGTCTCTGATATTTTTTCTTCCATTACCCCTCAGCCCTGACAGTCTGTCCTCAAAACGTTTGCAACTGCTGCGTTAGCATGAGCTGGCACCCACTGTTAACGTGGTTCATGACTTTCTGTTTAAGCTGTGCCACCTGTTCCCTGAGCATGTTGGCCGTGGACGCCAGCTCCGAGTTTTGCGCTTTCAAGGTTTTCACTTTTTCCTCTAGTCGGGCGATCCTCTCCAGCTTCCTTTTCCGGCACTTGGAGGCAGCGATGCGGTTCCTCATGCGCTTCCTCTCCGCCTTGATCCGCTCCTGAGACTCCATGTCGATGGGGGACAGGGGCGGGGTCTCTCCCGGCATCTCGGGCACGGTCTGCGGCTCTTCCTTCAGGGCCTGCAGCCGGGGGTGCTGCACCGGGATCTGTTGGGGCAAGTGGTGCGGCGGCTGAGGCGGCTGCTGCTGCTGCTGGGGCTGCGACGGAAAAGCCAGCCCGGCCGCGCCGTAGGAGGGCGCCCCGCCGCCGCTGCTCAGCGCACCCGGGTTGAAGTTGCTGAGGTTGGCGTAGACCGGAGGCTCGCTGTGCAGGCTGGCGCTGTAGCCTCCGCCGCCGCCAGCGCCGGCTACCGATGCCACCGCGGGGGCCACCATGCCCGCCCCGCTGACCGGCTGTGCCGCGGACGTGACGCTGGGCAGCGTGTTCTGGCTATGCAGTTCGGCCAGGGCGCGCACGAAGCCCTCGGCGAAGCCCTCCTGCTCGTCGGTCACGTTCTTGGGGCACAAGAACTGGGTGGGGGTCGGCGTGGTGGTGATGTGCCCATTGCTGGACTGGATGATCAGGCGCTCCAGTTCGGGCGACGCCAGCTTAAGCAGCCCAACGTCGGGCGACGTGAGGAGGTCCGAGTTCTTGGCGCGGAGGTGCGGCTTCAGATTGCCCACCGGGTCGGCCAGGTTCAAGGTCATGCTCTGTTTCAGGATCTTAGGGTTACTGTAGCCGTAGGCGCCGCTCTCGGACTGGAGGAACGAGGCGTTGAGGGCATCGTCGTAGAAGGTCGTTTCCATCTTTGCAGTCATAGAACGGTCGCTCAGTTCACGCGGGGTTGGCCTGGGCTGTGCGCTGAAGTTTCGGGGCCGCAACAGCGCGCTGGGGAGCGGGGGACACCCGTGCGTCCCTGCTTCGGTGACAAGTAAAGTTTGTCTAAGAGCGCGCGCTCCGGTCGGCGGTGCTCCCCCCTGCGCCCTCCTCCCCAGCTCGCTCCAGGGAGAGCAGGGTTAAGAAACCGCCTGCGCTCACGTTGGTCGACTCCCGCGCGCTGCCCCCGGGCTTTGAAAAGTCGCGGTCACTCACCGAGCGCTCTCGGATGGCAGCGGTTCCTCGGGGACTGCGGACCAGCTCCAGCGACTCTCCGGCGGCGCGAACCAGTCGTCAGGGAACTCTCGGTGGAAGCCCGCAATCGGGCTCCGCCGCCCCGGACTCCGACAACTGTCCCCTCCTCCGCGGCGAGGGGGAGGGGGACGCTCGGCGGCCGCGGCTAGCGCTCGCCCAACTTCAGCAGCCTGTGCGAGCCTGGCTGAGTGTAGGTTCCTCTTCTCCCTTTTCTTTTACGGTCTCGGTGGCAGCCTAAGGCGCAGCAAAGGTTTGCAAAAGTTCGCTCCGGGCCACTTGTTCCCGGTCTTCTGGGTCAGGAAAGTTGCTGGCCGGCGTAGCCGCTCGCCTATTTCCTCGCGCGGGCAGGCGCCGCTCTCGAAGCTGTCAGCCGCGCCGGGACTTGGGAGCGTCTTCTCCGGGGAAGGCGGGAGAAGGGACTCTCCAAGTGCTCCCCAAAACACCGATGCTGGAACCGCGGGCGCTGGATCCAAGGAGTCGGTGAGAAAATGAAGACAAACAGATGAGCAGCCCGGAGTCCGCGGCCGTCCAGGTTGACCGAGTCCGTCCGTCCGACTCTCTGTCTGCCTTTCTGCTTGAGCGCGTTCCTACCAGGTCGTCTCTGCCACACTCAGTGCAACTCTGAGTCCTTATCCAGCCTGAGCTCAACACTTATCTGCTACCAGTCAACCCCTAAAAATAGCCCATGATGTCACCCCAAGGCCTTCCCATTGGCTTGCGTCGCTCTCAGGGGGGCGGGCCCGCCTGTCGCCATGGAGACCTCACCCTAGAAGATTCTTCTCTGGGCCCGCGGAGGCTCACGGGATGAGGTAATGCTCCGCTGCGCTCCTACAGTTGGGCCCTTCTTTCTCCTCCTCCCTCCCTCCCTCCTCCCGCGCGGCGCTCGGGCTTGTGTTCCCGGGTTCCCTCCCCGGCGCGTCTTTCCCGGCCCGCCCGGTGCATTGTGGGCTGACGTCTTGGTTTGGCTGTCTAGTGACGGAGGCTGCCGGGTCGGCTGGACCCTTGCGGCGTCTGTCGGTGGCGGGCTCAAGTTCAGGGATGGGGACCCAGGCCGAGACCCGAGACGTGGGGATCCAGAAAACTGGGGAGGCGCACTAGTGGCCCGGGGTGGAAGGCCTGGGAGGGGAGTGGAGTTGGCACAGACGCACGAGAGTGGAGGTGACGCGCACAGATGCACACACACACACGCACACACACGTGTGAAGCGGCTGAGCGACCTGAGCTCCAGCAGGCTCTGCACCCCCGCACTTCCGGGAGGTAGCGGCGCGGGTTAAGATGGTTGTGTGTGCCCCGGGAGTGCGAAAGTGGGTTGAAGTTGAACGGGCTTGAGAGTGTCCCTCCCACGTCTTGAGCACGCGTGGAAGTTTGCCTCTTGGTTAAGTTCCGGCGGGGGATCTGCGCCGCCGTGTGCTGTACCTGGAAGCCAGAGATTTGCGGTACTAGGAACCGGACTCCTCTGGGTCCTCGGCACAACACGTACCCTCTGGGGACATGCGGGGAGGGGCTCGCTTTGCCTCGGAGGGACGCGTTTTCTAGATGTGAAATTAAGGTGTGACTCCCAGCACCCATGGGGGGGGGGTGTCAAAACCAACATTTAAGGGTTCAAAACTCGGGAAACCCCGGCGATCGCCTGTGCTCGAGCGCACACACGGTCCCGCGCGCGCTCAGCTCGCGCCCGCCCTTTCCCCCTCCTAATTTGCTTCTGGGAAAACAAGTCTTAAGAGCCGCCGCCGACTCGCCCGAAAGTCACGCTGCCTAAGCGGGAGTCCCTGGTAAGAAGCAGGCTAAACGCTCCCCTCCCCGCCCGCTGGTGGAGCTATATTCTCTGCGGCCTCTAGGAAGCGCTAGACACATGTAAGTGGTTTCTTTCCTAGGGCGCTGCTATCCGACCTCCATCCTCCACCCCTTAGGTCTAAAGAGGTGGCAAGCCTGGCTCTCTCACGGCATAAGTGCAAATCTCGGGACTTCTCTGAGCTTTATTGGCCTCTCTACAGGTAGAGCGGGTGAGGTCCGCTGTCTCGGGCTTCCAGGCATTAGTGTTATCTTCCGTGACTCCAGGACTAGAAGGAGGCTGTCCCCTTCCTTGTCCCCTTCAGCGTCCCCCCTGGGCCTTCTCGGGAGTACCAGACTACAGGGGTGTGATTTGACTGATTTGGCAGGAGCCGGTGAGCAAGGTAGCAAAAGGTCATGAGCCAGCTCTTCCCCCAAGCCTCCTTTTCGCCCAGGAATTAAGGTTTGAAGTTGGACCTTTTTTAAGTTCCGAGGTTCTAATTTGAACTTTTCTGCCTCGGAACTCAGCCCAGGGTTTGTAGCCTTAAGATGTTTTGCCTTGGAGCATTCAGAACCCAATAGCAGCTGGTATCGGTGGGAAACGGGCCAACTCTTTCTACCCTGCCTCTGCGTGCTCATTTCGCTTTCGCTCAGACTGCAGAGGGTAACTGACTGGCTGCTGCCAACCAGGCACTGACCTTTGTGGGGGCAGGGTAGAGAGAGCAGGGTTTCGGTGAAGTCCAGATCCATTTACTTCCCCCAAAGAGAGAATGCGTTCCCCTAATCAAGGAGCTCATATTCTACGTGATTTATGATAACAGTAATAAAAGTAAGTTTTGTCCATTAAACAGCCCCTATCTGCCAGTTAGCTCGAGCACTTTAAGTATGCCGTTTCCTTCCCACAGCCATCTTGAGGCGCGTACATTTTTACCTAGACTTTACACAGGAGGAACTAATCCCAGAGAGTTCATGAGCCTTGCTTGGGGTACAGGAACAGCTGGAGATGAAGTCTGTGTTACATTCCTTTGTATTTTCTCCACTCTGGCAAACTTTCTCCCAAAGCTTTGGTTGTCTGTTTGGGAAGGGTTGCTGATGGCCTAGAAGTTGTTTTCTTGCTCCTGTATTTAGAAACTCGGGGACTTAGGACTGGGTAAGTATGTAGCTTTTGCCCAAGGGTCCTGTGCCTTTCCTGCCTCCTGCGGCCTAGGAGGCTTATTTTCTACTTCGCTTAAGAAATAGCACGTTTCATCCTAGGCTAAAAAGTTGTGCTCTTGCTAATGCCTCTGCTTGCAAGCCACCATCCACTTCCTCTTTGTCTGGGAGAAGGGGTTTTTCCCACAGTCCAGCCAGCCACTGCTATCTAGCCTCATCTTGCTGGAGGCTCAGTTGCAAAGCGCTGAAGGGGAATACACTGAGAGTCACTCAGAGCTTTGCTGAGGTCCCCCTTCAGTCACAGCTGGTGAGAAGCTGGACAGTGGACAGAGTTCCCTGCTCAGCCCCAGTGGGCAAGTAGTGGGAGGGAGCAAGAAACCATCATTTACTGACTTCGGCCTCTGGGGTGATGGGTTTGGGGTAGCATAGCTGAGCCTCCACATGGAATACCTTGTATCCTACAAGAAACTACACTTGTATGGGAATTACAATCAACCTGCATTACAAAAGACTATCTTCAAGGTCTTAAATCTTTTAAAGCCCTGGGTCTTCATTAAGTCTTTGGAAGACTTCAGGCAAACCCAGGGTCACAGAAAGTGGTCGGTCGTAGGAGCAGAACCAGGCCCTAATATCAGGAATGGATTGAGGGGTGGGCGTGTTCTGAAAACACTCAGGGGCTAGCATCTACTGTGCCCTCAGGACCTTCCCTTCCCAAGCAGAGCCCTGTCTCTGCCCCATCTTATAATGTGAATGGGATTCAGGGGAGCTAGTTCTCCCTCAGAGGAAGACACACCTGGACCTAACGCCTCTCTACACTACCTCTCAAAGCCTGGATGTGAACATGCTGTTACTGAGTGGTTGTTGGGGCTGATCCCCCTGGAGAAGGAAAGAAGACAGGAAGGACCCCTTTCAGGCCCTCAGTGGCCGGCCTCCTGACTGGCTTTCTTTCTCATATGCCACTGGCCAAAGCTGAGAGGCAGTGGGAGTAGCCACAGCAACTGTTCTTTTCTGGTCCCGTTCCAGTGGTTTGCCCCGTTTCTTTGCTTTCTTATTCTTCTGCCTCATGTTCTGCTCATCTCTTTCCTTTTGCTTTTGGCTTGGTTTTGAGTATGTTAGCCTTAGGAGATGGGAAAGTTGTACCTTTCTTCTCCTCTCCAGAGCTGAATGAACTTTGGGTACCATCATTCAGTATACCGAGGGGTTGGTTTGGATAGTTTGAGACAGGGTCTTGTTATAGCCCAAGCTAGCCTTGAAGGCAACCCTCCTGCCTCCAACTCCCAAACACTGAGGTCACAGTGTTCACCGTCATTTTCTTTGTGTCTTGAGAGTTTTAACAATAGGTTATTACCCCTTGAACAGATCCTTGCTGCAAGGCTGAACTTCTCCAGACCCTTCTCTTGTTTGTTTTATTTTATTGGGATTGCCTTTGTTCAACCTGCAAACCTCCAAAGTTTTGGATTTTCTGTTTTCTTTTGTTCCTACTTAAGATGTGGCCACATTGACCTAGATCTTACTTCAGTCGCCACCTGCAAATGCTCCTGGCCTGGTGTTATAACCTCTTGCTTTCACCCATTAGGTCCCCTTGTAAGGCGCTGTCCATAAGATAGTTGTGCCTACTTGGAAAAGTTCATCACAGTTGGGCGTGTGCTGTTGACATTCCCTACTTGGAAGGAGGGAGAGACAGTGTCACTGGACCCTCACCGGAGCATCCAGTCACTCCTTCCTGCCATGTGTATGCAATTGTACTCTAATTGCATGTGGCGATGGGGTCTCCGGGTGTGGGTGGATTGTATAGTCTGGGGAAGACTTGGGGAAAGAGTCTCCATCCATGCAGCCACAGGGGCGCTATCATCAATGCTGGTGCAGGCCTTGCAGCTCAGCTGCTTTAGAGTCTCCCGCAATCCTGCCTGTAACCGGCCCCCTCCATCTTTTTTTTTTCAGTTTTTGTTTTTATATTTTTTTTTTAATTGAAAAAAATTTCCACCTCCTCCCCACCTCCCATTTCCCTCCCTCTCCCCACTCTCCTCCCCCTCCCTCCACTCCTCTTCCCCTCCCTCTCCAGTCCTAAGAGCAGTCAGGGTTCCCTGCCCTGTGGGAAGTCCAAGGTCCTCCCCACTCCATCCAGGTCTAGGAAGGTGAGCATCCAAACAGGCTAGGCTCCCACAAAGCCAGTACATGCAGTAGGATCAAAACCCAGTGCCATTGTCCTTGGCTTCTCATCAGCCCTCAGTGAGGGAAGATGAGAAACCCCTCCGTCTTCTATGAGGAAGCCTAATGAACTCACTGGTTTCCCTGGTGAAATGTGGTAGAATCGAACTTTGATTTGTTGGTGGGCCCTTAGGAGTTGGAGGTAGGTGCTGCTTAGTCTCTCCATCTCCACTACCCCACCAACCCACCCAGGGGGAAAATTCTGACAGGTTCATTATCTGTCTCTTAACTTACGACAGGTAAGGTTTGCCAAAAAGATCACTATCCTTTCAGCCTGCGTCCTCAGCTGTTGGCCAGTCGAGATGAATGGCTGGCTTTTATGTTTCTTGGTTTTATTGTGTTACCCCATGCCATGTTTTAAATGAGTCAGGTCAAGTGCAGTTATAGTGCTATAACACAGAGCCCTAAAAATCTCAGTAGCTTATAGAGAAATTTACTTCTTGCTCATTGTATATGCCCAGGTTCGGAAGGGCTGTGTTTAATTGTGTTAACCTCATCTGTAGAAGTTTTCGTCTTGAATCGTGCTTCCGGAATCATGATAGTCATCTTGGTGGGGAAAGGAGGCACTAGTCCATGCCGACTTTAAGAGCTTTTTCCAGGTGTGATGCACATTATTGAATTCATAGACTAGAAGCTGATATGAGCCACATGACTCGTTGCCTGAAAGGGTGCAGGGACATTCAGTCCCACTGTATGCCTGAAAGCCAGGAGTTTGAAGTGCCCACTTGTGTCTAGGCGAGATGACTGCCGTGGAAGCCATCCACAGATCTTCCCGGATTATAGCCTCAGGGTTATTCCCCACTCGTGCTACGTGTCTACAGAAGTCAGCTCTGCCTGGACTTGTACACACATGTTGGTTCTGGGACCCCAGCCAACCGCATCTTCATTCTAAACATTGCTGAGAGCAAAGACTACACAAATCTTAAAGCTCCTCCGGAGAGCAGTTCACGTGGCCACGCCAGACGTCACAGGGGAGGGAAGCAAGTATTTGTAAATAGAGATGCCATCCGCCACACCCTACAATCCACATTCCATCCATACCTCAGAGTCTCAGCCTCTCCAAACACTTTATCTACCTCCTTCATGTATTTTTATTCGTTATCAAAATGTGCACTGGCTTAAGGCATCGCTCAGTGGCTAAACAGGCTTGCCACCAAGCCTGGCAACCTTGGTGCAATCACCGAGACCCAAGGGTAGGAGAGAATGGATAACCCAAGTTATCATCTGACCCCTCCTCCCACACACACACACACTAAAATAAATGTAATTTTATATAAGCTATTTATTCTTCAAGAGTTAGATCAAATCATCACTCCTCCGAAAGCTTTCACTACCAATCTCCCAACTCACACAAATCATTTTATCCTCTTTGGCTCTCACCACAGTGGGTAGGTAGCTAGGAGATAGAGCCCCTATTACTCTTGAATGTCTTCTTTAATCGTTGACTCAAAACCCAGAAATGGTGTCTTTCTTATTTTGTATCTCCAGTGCTTAATAAGTATCTGGCACATGGAAGGATAAAGGATGCTGGGTAAAAGCTTAGTGATGGATTGTTAAAAAAAAAATTGCCTTTGCATGTGGAATTATGGGTGTTTTAAAAGTGAAGCAGAAATATTACCTGGACTTAGTTCATAATATTTGATCATGGCAAATTTTCTACCTGCACCGCTTCATCTTTGTCAAGTTAACCACCTCTCTTCCTTTGTTCCTCTGTCTCTCTACACTGCTATATCCTCACTTCCCTCCGGCCTCTCCTCATACCTTCTCCTGCACCTGTTTTTTCCAGCCACACTGCAGTTTAGAGTAAGTTTCTAAACTTGAGTGACTTGTGACAAAAGGTGGATTTCTTATTCTTGCTTCGTGTCTGTTAAGGTTGGCAGGGTCTCTAATAAAATCACCTTCCTCTGGGACCCAAACTAGTGGACTGCCCGCTTCTAGGAACCTGAATGCTGTCTCAATAGAGGGAAAAAGAGAGTTGAAGACTCGTGTCTGAACAGTTCCCTGCCTTTGCTTTAAAATGTTACATACCACTTCTCACAGTTTCATTGACTAAAACTAATCTTCTGGCCCTCTCAGCCACCAGGGAAGCAGGAAAACAAAGGGCTGGTAATATTTGGTGACCAGTCATAATGATTCCCACTCTGGTCTTGGGTTCCCCCAATGTGACAAGCAGTTTGAATGAACATTATATCAAAGCAACTACTTTTGGTATCCCATAAATCAAGTTCCGTGTCTTTAGAATCGCTGAAGAGGCCTGGGTATGCCCATCTGCCCAGGAAAACCTTTTAGTGTGCCCTGGGCCCTCTCCTCTTCTCACCTGTCTATCCAGCTAGTCGCCTTTGTGAACAGGTGTTTAACCTCTACAGAATGGACGGATGTGATGTGTGTGCCTCTACAGGCTTGCTTCAGAAAGTCTTCTCATAATTCCTGGGAATGTACGGGACTTGGAGAACATACCAGAAGAACAGAGCCACAGGTAGAAGGGTAGAAGGAACCTTGATCTCTGAAGAACCCCATGGAAGGATGTTCCTGTTGACTTTGGTTTTTTTTTTTTTTTTTTTTTTTGGTTTTTCAAGACAGGGTTTCTCTGTGGCTTTGGAGCCTGTCCTGGAACTAGCTCTTGTAGACCAGGCTGGTCTCGAACTCACAGAGATCCTCCTGCCTCTGCCTCCCGAGTGCTGGGATTAAAGGCGTGCACCACCAAGGCCCAGCTCCTGCTGGACTTTGAATGACCAATCAGTTTCATTGTGCTGGTCCATTGGAATTTTGGAGTAGAGATGACAATGTCTTCTTATTCCAGTAGGTGCTTTTAGGACACCCTCCATGAGAAGAAACATGGACTGAGGTTTGCGCCTTTGTCCTGGCTGTCCCAGCTTGAAAAGAAAGAGGATAGTGCCAATTATATATTGGAGTGTTCCTGTTGAGTTTATAAGCTGCATGAGACATACTAGTATGTCTTTTTTCTGTATTTAATCTTTGAGTGGGCATGTATTGAAATGTCAGGTTTTTTGGGGGGGAGGACTTTCAGAATACAAGTATCACATATTGCTAAATATTTTATTAATACATTCAATATTTTTGAGTGTTTGGTGTCTGTTAGCCACTGGCAATCGTAGCTAAACAACAGTTTCAGGGCTTGACCACTGGTTGAGGTATAGCTAGGAAAATAGATAAGAAGGGAAGATGAGATGTGCCCAGCTTGATAATGCCCTGAGCTATAGGATTCCTGGGTGGAGGAGCCTTTTGTCCAGGATGGTTGAAGAGAAAGTGCTTTGCAGAAAATGGTTAATAAAAATCTTCCAAAGTAAGTGGAAATTGGCAAGGGAAGGAGAGGCAGCAAAGAGAAGAGGAAGAGCGGGTATGTTCATGAAGGCTTAGATGCTAGGGACCAGGGCATGTTTGGAGCTGTAACAGAGGGATGGGAAGGAGGAACTTGGGACAGATACATCTAGGCACATGTTTAGATGCCTTGGTAGGCTCTGTCATGTAGCCAGTTGTCATATGCAAAGTTTCTGCTAAGAGCAGATGTGCCATAGCCATCAAGATGTTGACACTTGTTGTAGTTCCTACTTTCTCCATTATGCTACATTCTTTGTTTCGGTTTTCTACAGTGAACATGTATTACATTGCCAATTAAAAATAAAAAAACATTTTTATATGATTGCTGTGACTCTATCTTCCATCCATCTTTAAAGAAGTCCTCTGAGAGAGCTGGGGTCCAGAGCTCATTCACAGTGAAGGTAGCTTTAAACTTAGGGCGACCTCCCATTCGCTTCGTCTCTCTATTGCCTTTGCCTTCCCTGTGGCTTCTAAAAAATCCCGGTGGTTTTGTTAATCACAGACAGTGTCTGTGTGTTTGTGTGTATGAAGTATGCAGCTTAAGAGAAATCAGATTCTATGATCTGTCCCTGCTTAAGGACCTTCCCTACACAAGTGACGGTTTGTCCTGGGCTGCAGGGACTTGCCTTTTCTGTGACACTGTTGTGTCCACTCCTACTGATTTGGCAATTAGTGGGGAAGTAACCGATAATGTTGTAGATGCCAGGAAGGCCGCTGTTCCCAGTAATCCCTTCAACCCATATCTTCCTCCAGCATTCTGGCACATGGCTAACCATGATGGTGTTTCCAGTGAACATCCAAACACTTGGACGTCTGGAAGTGCTGGGTCAACATTTTCTATCTTGTTGGAACAGTGATCAGCAACCTCAGAGCCTTAGAAGAACGTGGGTTTGTTTTCTGTGCTTGCCTATTTCCACTTCATCCAGGCCCAAATGTTTACTCTTGAGGCGCAGCCTGGAAGAGCCCTGCCTGAGACACTGCTAGTGTGGACCGAAAGAGAGAGGTTATACCACTGAGTGACACTTAAAACTGCTCAGAGGTCACTGCCGTTCATCCTCTGTGGGCTGAAGCGTGCCACGAAGAGGAGCCCGACACAGAAGGAGAATGTGGGGTCTGATCGGGAGGGCAGCTGATATTTCGCAGTATAAATCTTAGATTCTCTATCTGGAAAATGAAAAGAGGCAAAACAAGCCAATTTTACAGTTTGCTCGAATATTATAATTCAACCCATGGACTGTCATGGAGCCGCTTTGAAAGATGAATTGTCTTGAAACTATGAGCAGACCTGGAGGAGCCCATTGATGGCTTTAAGTAAGAAAAGTAAGCTATAAGGCCATAAATGAGACCATGTAAACATGGTTTTATTTTTGGATAAATTGAAAAAGCCATAAACCACGCATGGTGGTACATACCTGTAACTCCAGCGCTTTGGAGGCTGAGACAGAAGGATTGCTACAAGTTTGAGGCCTAGCTGGTCTACACAGTGAATTTAAAATGTCTCAAAACAAAAAAACAAAAACCAGAAACCAAACCAAACCACCCTGCAAGTATATGAGCGTGCTGGTAGGAGATTACTAATAAAAATGCCTTGTGAGTCCTTTCTTAGGTGGACAGCATTATATTAAAATGTTTTGTGTTGTTTTTAACATATATTTGCTCATTTAATCCTAGAGATAGAGAAAAGAGAAGGAAATGGCTTGAACCAGGTGGTTATTAGCCACTTTAATTGGAGGGGAGGAAAGTTTGCTTCTGCAACCACCCTGAATGTGCCCCATCTTGTCTGATCTCAGAAGCTAAGCAGGGCAGGGCCTGGCTAGTACTTGGATGGGAAAGGGGATTTTTCTTTAAAACTAAGATGATTGCTTTACGTTCGTGTTGTGCAAAATGGGTCAACTAACCAGCAATTATCAGGAAACAAACCACCACAAAAATCTAAGCTTCAGCCAGCCCCAAGCACTTTATTTTCTGCTCATTGGCCTGTAGTCAGTGGAGGCGGCTTAGCCTTCCCCAGGCCCCATTCAGTCTTTTCTGCTGTCCACTGTGCCTTCCAACCACCCCTGTGGTTTTCTATGTCATGATGGCTTTTCCTGGAATTACTGCCTTGTTGTAGTGTTGCGTGCATATGTGATATGCAAGCTGGAGAAGCTGGGCTTTGGGTCAAACTCCAGGCTTCCTAATGTGGTCATTGTGGTTGTTAGAGAGGCAACCTCTATGGGGGGATACAGTTTCAGGGCCCAGAACATGGGAGGTGGGCAGACACCAAGCTTTTCAAGGCCCCAGCTTCGCTCTGGTAAATCGTGGAGATTGTATAAGGAAAAGAGGCAGCGTTTTCTGAATAGTAATCTACCACAGTAGATGCGATCAAAACCAATAAAGCAAGAGGAAGGGTACATGCCAAGGAGGCTGCACTTGGCATCATCTGAAGCTGTGTTATGCATTTTGAAAAAAAAAATACAAACTCAGTGCATGAAATACTGAACACAGCAATGCAAAAATGGCCCTTCAACCAGAGTATTCATTGCCTGGCACGGCAGGTAAAAGTTTAAACCAACTTGGCTTGTGCAGCTCCTGGTGGGGCACTAATAATAAGCAAAAACCAGAGGCTATTTCATGCCATCTGTTTATATGGTTGCCACTTGTTATAAAGCCCCAGTTTCCAGAATTGGAAGGCTCAGGTGCTTATGTTAAGCAGGTATTCCTAACTTACAGAAAAATTGCTTTTGCCAAAATGACCATTTTGGGCAGGGTTTGTCTACACTTCTAGAAACTGATTTGTCACTGAAATTCCCAGCTGTGAGTTAGCTGAGTGACACAATAACTTGGTGGCCAAAAATGGAATGGGAAGAAGTCAGGTATCATGGGTGGACCCGGAGTCTTTGATCGTTTCTTTGCATAACCCAGCCAGCAAATATTTGAGTCAGTTGGGAATATTCACTAGGTTCTGAGAAGATCCTTACAAACTGCAGTGTCATCTTCTGTCGCTTCCTCAGGCCAGCAGAGCCAAGTGCAGCCCTGAATCAGCACACCCAGTGACCCAGGGCATTAAAGAGCTGGAGAGATGACTCAGCAGTTAAGAGCACCTGAGGCTCATGCTAAGGACCCAGCCTTGTTTCTCAGCACCCACAAAGCAGCTCACGTCCATATGTAATTTCAGTTCCAGGGATTTTGACACTTTCTTCTGGTTTCCACAGAGACCAGGTATGCTTGTGATGGTCAGACATATATACAGGCAAAATCTGAGATGGGGGGGGGGTGAGGCAAGTGATGAAGGAGAGAGAAGAGAGATTAATTTACTTAAAATGTTGGCCAGGAAATCAGGCATGTTCTAATTTCCATTCTCTTCCAAGTAGTTTGGAAAGTACGGGCTGATAGAGCTTAGGAGAACCGATCATATGCTTCCCACATAAACGTCTTAGACAGTAATTTATTGTTAGGAAAAATCTTAGGACTAGCCGCTCCACCGACACAAAAGAACGCCAATCAGACCAGATTAAACCAAATTAAGAGCCCGTGTTGTTTAATAGACGGCACACTCCCCGGTGGCCAGGTGAGCATGGCGAGGGGAAGACAGAGGGAACACACGCACAAACCCAAAACCACATGTTCCTTGTTCCTGTGTGACCCTAAATACCCTGTGGGTGTGGTCAGCGCTCGGCAGGCTGGGCACGACACTTCCAACTCAATATTACACTTATCAGGATCAGATTTCTCAAATTTCAGTCACTCACCCATCAATCGTTCCATTTTATGTGTCCACTAACATATTTAAAATCCATTTAATTCTTCTCTTTACATGTCTTACTGTTTGAAAAGTCAAAGATATTTATGGGAGATGATACACAATTGTTATTGGGTTGTGTTGGGAACTACAGTTCATTGATAACAAGTGGTTGTTTGCTCAGACTTTTAGGCAAGTGTAAATATAAATACAGAATCATTAAATAGATTTGTTCATGTATGACTGAACATTGCCTCTTATTGTGAAAGTGATAGAGAGCCTCTGTTGATAGGGCACAAAATTATGGTTCAAAAAACAAAATCAGTGACATTCCTAGCTAGTGGTGGGAACTTAAACACAACTTAATTTTCGTCTTTCCCTTGATGTTTGTTTCTTGCTTTACTTTTCAGACCGTATTTATGAGCATCACCAAATAGACGATAGGGATGGTGTTGACTTTTTCTAGACTAGTTTATCATCCCTTTGCTGGCCACAAAGTGCTGAGGGTAAAATGAAGCCCGAGTAGATGGAGTTGAAAACGGGGCTCAAGGCCTGATTTCTCATCATAAGGTAAATCATTTAAGAACCCTAAGCCTGTTTTTGTCATGTGGAAGATGATGATGGTGATTGTTTATTACCTCAGAGAATTTCGATGGGAAGGCAAACAATACCAAGTGGAAAAGTCGCTGCTAAACTGATAACATTTCTGTTTTGATGTACATATGTCATGCAGCATGTATGTGTTGATATGTGTATTCCTGAAACAGCTTGTGTTCTGCAGAGTTGAGCATTAAAAATACCTGGTTTTTTGCAAAGCCCAGTTTGGGGCAGACCATACAACCTGTTACAAAACCATGGCCACAATGCTAAGATAAAACTGAAAGAATTAGAAAGACCTGTTGAATTAGAATGAGCAAATACATCCGCACTTACATGTTACAGCTAATAAAGAATTATCCTTTGAAGCTGGCAAAGTCGGCTTGACAGAGGCTGAGAAAGGATGAGGCTCCTGAGTGAGACAGAGAATATGCTCAAAGAAAAGAGACACTGCACAGTAAGCTCTTCTAAGATTTATTATCATTCCGGGGGGGAGGGGGCTCTTATACTGCTGCCATCCCATTGGTCATCAGCCTTGCGGTAACCCTGTCTTGCTATAACTTGGGTTACAGTACTATGCATTAGAGCAGTGCAGGCCACATTCACCTTGTTTGTTTACCTTCTTTCAGGCCTCCACAATCTTCTGGACTTCATTATCAGGATAGGCGATCAATCCCAGAGGTAGTAGTCAGTAAGAGATGTATCTGTGCCCCTGTCCTTCCTTCCCTTCTTAGCCTGATTAGGTTCTGTACTCTCCTCCTTTGCTTTAGGGTCCCTCTTCTTTACCAGCCTGTGAGCTCCTTGAACAAGGTGCCTGATGATCATCTTTGTTCTCTAAGGATTCAGCATGGGGTCCCTAGAGCAGAAGTGTTACATTGCAGTTGAACTTCCAGTAGCCAAGGCAAACCTCTGGACCCTTTGAGGTAGCACCAGGGTTCGTCTGCAGGCAAGCTAAGGATTGTAAGCTTTCAGAGATAGTGTATGACTCCATTGTATCTCTAGGGATGCACCTGTCTCTCCCAAGTATGGCAAGATAGATCATGGGGTCTCCATCCTTCTTCAACCAGGAGAGGCAAACAAGCAGCCTTCTTCTTTCCTCCCTCCCTCCCTCCTTTCCTCCTTCCCTCCCTCCCTCCCTCCCTCCCTCTTTCCTTCCCTCCCTCCCTGCTCCTTTCCCTGCCTCCCTCCCTGCTTCTTTCCCTCCCTCCCTGCTTCTTTCCCTCCCTCCCTCCCTCCCTCCCTCCCTCCCTCCCTTCTTTCCTTCCTCCCTCCCTCCANTGGAACTAGCTCTTGTAGACCAGGCTGGTCTCGAACTCACAGAGATCCTCCTGCCTCTGCCTCCCGAGTGCTGGGATTAAAGGCGTGCACCACCAAGGCCCAGCTCCTGCTGGACTTTGAATGACCAATCAGTTTCATTGTGCTGGTCCATTGGAATTTTGGAGTAGAGATGACAATGTCTTCTTATTCCAGTAGGTGCTTTTAGGACACCCTCCATGAGAAGAAACATGGACTGAGGTTTGCGCCTTTGTCCTGGCTGTCCCAGCTTGAAAAGAAAGAGGATAGTGCCAATTATATATTGGAGTGTTCCTGTTGAGTTTATAAGCTGCATGAGACATACTAGTATGTCTTTTTTCTGTATTTAATCTTTGAGTGGGCATGTATTGAAATGTCAGGTTTTTTGGGGGGGAGGACTTTCAGAATACAAGTATCACATATTGCTAAATATTTTATTAATACATTCAATATTTTTGAGTGTTTGGTGTCTGTTAGCCACTGGCAATCGTAGCTAAACAACAGTTTCAGGGCTTGACCACTGGTTGAGGTATAGCTAGGAAAATAGATAAGAAGGGAAGATGAGATGTGCCCAGCTTGATAATGCCCTGAGCTATAGGATTCCTGGGTGGAGGAGCCTTTTGTCCAGGATGGTTGAAGAGAAAGTGCTTTGCAGAAAATGGTTAATAAAAATCTTCCAAAGTAAGTGGAAATTGGCAAGGGAAGGAGAGGCAGCAAAGAGAAGAGGAAGAGCGGGTATGTTCATGAAGGCTTAGATGCTAGGGACCAGGGCATGTTTGGAGCTGTAACAGAGGGATGGGAAGGAGGAACTTGGGACAGATACATCTAGGCACATGTTTAGATGCCTTGGTAGGCTCTGTCATGTAGCCAGTTGTCATATGCAAAGTTTCTGCTAAGAGCAGATGTGCCATAGCCATCAAGATGTTGACACTTGTTGTAGTTCCTACTTTCTCCATTATGCTACATTCTTTGTTTCGGTTTTCTACAGTGAACATGTATTACATTGCCAATTAAAAATAAAAAAACATTTTTATATGATTGCTGTGACTCTATCTTCCATCCATCTTTAAAGAAGTCCTCTGAGAGAGCTGGGGTCCAGAGCTCATTCACAGTGAAGGTAGCTTTAAACTTAGGGCGACCTCCCATTCGCTTCGTCTCTCTATTGCCTTTGCCTTCCCTGTGGCTTCTAAAAAATCCCGGTGGTTTTGTTAATCACAGACAGTGTCTGTGTGTTTGTGTGTATGAAGTATGCAGCTTAAGAGAAATCAGATTCTATGATCTGTCCCTGCTTAAGGACCTTCCCTACACAAGTGACGGTTTGTCCTGGGCTGCAGGGACTTGCCTTTTCTGTGACACTGTTGTGTCCACTCCTACTGATTTGGCAATTAGTGGGGAAGTAACCGATAATGTTGTAGATGCCAGGAAGGCCGCTGTTCCCAGTAATCCCTTCAACCCATATCTTCCTCCAGCATTCTGGCACATGGCTAACCATGATGGTGTTTCCAGTGAACATCCAAACACTTGGACGTCTGGAAGTGCTGGGTCAACATTTTCTATCTTGTTGGAACAGTGATCAGCAACCTCAGAGCCTTAGAAGAACGTGGGTTTGTTTTCTGTGCTTGCCTATTTCCACTTCATCCAGGCCCAAATGTTTACTCTTGAGGCGCAGCCTGGAAGAGCCCTGCCTGAGACACTGCTAGTGTGGACCGAAAGAGAGAGGTTATACCACTGAGTGACACTTAAAACTGCTCAGAGGTCACTGCCGTTCATCCTCTGTGGGCTGAAGCGTGCCACGAAGAGGAGCCCGACACAGAAGGAGAATGTGGGGTCTGATCGGGAGGGCAGCTGATATTTCGCAGTATAAATCTTAGATTCTCTATCTGGAAAATGAAAAGAGGCAAAACAAGCCAATTTTACAGTTTGCTCGAATATTATAATTCAACCCATGGACTGTCATGGAGCCGCTTTGAAAGATGAATTGTCTTGAAACTATGAGCAGACCTGGAGGAGCCCATTGATGGCTTTAAGTAAGAAAAGTAAGCTATAAGGCCATAAATGAGACCATGTAAACATGGTTTTATTTTTGGATAAATTGAAAAAGCCATAAACCACGCATGGTGGTACATACCTGTAACTCCAGCGCTTTGGAGGCTGAGACAGAAGGATTGCTACAAGTTTGAGGCCTAGCTGGTCTACACAGTGAATTTAAAATGTCTCAAAACAAAAAAACAAAAACCAGAAACCAAACCAAACCACCCTGCAAGTATATGAGCGTGCTGGTAGGAGATTACTAATAAAAATGCCTTGTGAGTCCTTTCTTAGGTGGACAGCATTATATTAAAATGTTTTGTGTTGTTTTTAACATATATTTGCTCATTTAATCCTAGAGATAGAGAAAAGAGAAGGAAATGGCTTGAACCAGGTGGTTATTAGCCACTTTAATTGGAGGGGAGGAAAGTTTGCTTCTGCAACCACCCTGAATGTGCCCCATCTTGTCTGATCTCAGAAGCTAAGCAGGGCAGGGCCTGGCTAGTACTTGGATGGGAAAGGGGATTTTTCTTTAAAACTAAGATGATTGCTTTACGTTCGTGTTGTGCAAAATGGGTCAACTAACCAGCAATTATCAGGAAACAAACCACCACAAAAATCTAAGCTTCAGCCAGCCCCAAGCACTTTATTTTCTGCTCATTGGCCTGTAGTCAGTGGAGGCGGCTTAGCCTTCCCCAGGCCCCATTCAGTCTTTTCTGCTGTCCACTGTGCCTTCCAACCACCCCTGTGGTTTTCTATGTCATGATGGCTTTTCCTGGAATTACTGCCTTGTTGTAGTGTTGCGTGCATATGTGATATGCAAGCTGGAGAAGCTGGGCTTTGGGTCAAACTCCAGGCTTCCTAATGTGGTCATTGTGGTTGTTAGAGAGGCAACCTCTATGGGGGGATACAGTTTCAGGGCCCAGAACATGGGAGGTGGGCAGACACCAAGCTTTTCAAGGCCCCAGCTTCGCTCTGGTAAATCGTGGAGATTGTATAAGGAAAAGAGGCAGCGTTTTCTGAATAGTAATCTACCACAGTAGATGCGATCAAAACCAATAAAGCAAGAGGAAGGGTACATGCCAAGGAGGCTGCACTTGGCATCATCTGAAGCTGTGTTATGCATTTTGAAAAAAAAAATACAAACTCAGTGCATGAAATACTGAACACAGCAATGCAAAAATGGCCCTTCAACCAGAGTATTCATTGCCTGGCACGGCAGGTAAAAGTTTAAACCAACTTGGCTTGTGCAGCTCCTGGTGGGGCACTAATAATAAGCAAAAACCAGAGGCTATTTCATGCCATCTGTTTATATGGTTGCCACTTGTTATAAAGCCCCAGTTTCCAGAATTGGAAGGCTCAGGTGCTTATGTTAAGCAGGTATTCCTAACTTACAGAAAAATTGCTTTTGCCAAAATGACCATTTTGGGCAGGGTTTGTCTACACTTCTAGAAACTGATTTGTCACTGAAATTCCCAGCTGTGAGTTAGCTGAGTGACACAATAACTTGGTGGCCAAAAATGGAATGGGAAGAAGTCAGGTATCATGGGTGGACCCGGAGTCTTTGATCGTTTCTTTGCATAACCCAGCCAGCAAATATTTGAGTCAGTTGGGAATATTCACTAGGTTCTGAGAAGATCCTTACAAACTGCAGTGTCATCTTCTGTCGCTTCCTCAGGCCAGCAGAGCCAAGTGCAGCCCTGAATCAGCACACCCAGTGACCCAGGGCATTAAAGAGCTGGAGAGATGACTCAGCAGTTAAGAGCACCTGAGGCTCATGCTAAGGACCCAGCCTTGTTTCTCAGCACCCACAAAGCAGCTCACGTCCATATGTAATTTCAGTTCCAGGGATTTTGACACTTTCTTCTGGTTTCCACAGAGACCAGGTATGCTTGTGATGGTCAGACATATATACAGGCAAAATCTGAGATGGGGGGGGGGTGAGGCAAGTGATGAAGGAGAGAGAAGAGAGATTAATTTACTTAAAATGTTGGCCAGGAAATCAGGCATGTTCTAATTTCCATTCTCTTCCAAGTAGTTTGGAAAGTACGGGCTGATAGAGCTTAGGAGAACCGATCATATGCTTCCCACATAAACGTCTTAGACAGTAATTTATTGTTAGGAAAAATCTTAGGACTAGCCGCTCCACCGACACAAAAGAACGCCAATCAGACCAGATTAAACCAAATTAAGAGCCCGTGTTGTTTAATAGACGGCACACTCCCCGGTGGCCAGGTGAGCATGGCGAGGGGAAGACAGAGGGAACACACGCACAAACCCAAAACCACATGTTCCTTGTTCCTGTGTGACCCTAAATACCCTGTGGGTGTGGTCAGCGCTCGGCAGGCTGGGCACGACACTTCCAACTCAATATTACACTTATCAGGATCAGATTTCTCAAATTTCAGTCACTCACCCATCAATCGTTCCATTTTATGTGTCCACTAACATATTTAAAATCCATTTAATTCTTCTCTTTACATGTCTTACTGTTTGAAAAGTCAAAGATATTTATGGGAGATGATACACAATTGTTATTGGGTTGTGTTGGGAACTACAGTTCATTGATAACAAGTGGTTGTTTGCTCAGACTTTTAGGCAAGTGTAAATATAAATACAGAATCATTAAATAGATTTGTTCATGTATGACTGAACATTGCCTCTTATTGTGAAAGTGATAGAGAGCCTCTGTTGATAGGGCACAAAATTATGGTTCAAAAAACAAAATCAGTGACATTCCTAGCTAGTGGTGGGAACTTAAACACAACTTAATTTTCGTCTTTCCCTTGATGTTTGTTTCTTGCTTTACTTTTCAGACCGTATTTATGAGCATCACCAAATAGACGATAGGGATGGTGTTGACTTTTTCTAGACTAGTTTATCATCCCTTTGCTGGCCACAAAGTGCTGAGGGTAAAATGAAGCCCGAGTAGATGGAGTTGAAAACGGGGCTCAAGGCCTGATTTCTCATCATAAGGTAAATCATTTAAGAACCCTAAGCCTGTTTTTGTCATGTGGAAGATGATGATGGTGATTGTTTATTACCTCAGAGAATTTCGATGGGAAGGCAAACAATACCAAGTGGAAAAGTCGCTGCTAAACTGATAACATTTCTGTTTTGATGTACATATGTCATGCAGCATGTATGTGTTGATATGTGTATTCCTGAAACAGCTTGTGTTCTGCAGAGTTGAGCATTAAAAATACCTGGTTTTTTGCAAAGCCCAGTTTGGGGCAGACCATACAACCTGTTACAAAACCATGGCCACAATGCTAAGATAAAACTGAAAGAATTAGAAAGACCTGTTGAATTAGAATGAGCAAATACATCCGCACTTACATGTTACAGCTAATAAAGAATTATCCTTTGAAGCTGGCAAAGTCGGCTTGACAGAGGCTGAGAAAGGATGAGGCTCCTGAGTGAGACAGAGAATATGCTCAAAGAAAAGAGACACTGCACAGTAAGCTCTTCTAAGATTTATTATCATTCCGGGGGGGAGGGG
Source organism: Alexandromys fortis (assembly GCF_014885135.2). Lineage (NCBI taxonomy): Eukaryota > Metazoa > Chordata > Mammalia > Rodentia > Cricetidae > Alexandromys > Alexandromys fortis. The sequence continues at coordinate 16,452,956 of NW_026067908.1, read as the reverse complement.
GCTCTTATACTGCTGCCATCCCATTGGTCATCAGCCTTGCGGTAACCCTGTCTTGCTATAACTTGGGTTACAGTACTATGCATTAGAGCAGTGCAGGCCACATTCACCTTGTTTGTTTACCTTCTTTCAGGCCTCCACAATCTTCTGGACTTCATTATCAGGATAGGCGATCAATCCCAGAGGTAGTAGTCAGTAAGAGATGTATCTGTGCCCCTGTCCTTCCTTCCCTTCTTAGCCTGATTAGGTTCTGTACTCTCCTCCTTTGCTTTAGGGTCCCTCTTCTTTACCAGCCTGTGAGCTCCTTGAACAAGGTGCCTGATGATCATCTTTGTTCTCTAAGGATTCAGCATGGGGTCCCTAGAGCAGAAGTGTTACATTGCAGTTGAACTTCCAGTAGCCAAGGCAAACCTCTGGACCCTTTGAGGTAGCACCAGGGTTCGTCTGCAGGCAAGCTAAGGATTGTAAGCTTTCAGAGATAGTGTATGACTCCATTGTATCTCTAGGGATGCACCTGTCTCTCCCAAGTATGGCAAGATAGATCATGGGGTCTCCATCCTTCTTCAACCAGGAGAGGCAAACAAGCAGCCTTCTTCTTTCCTCCCTCCCTCCCTCCTTTCCTCCTTCCCTCCCTCCCTCCCTCCCTCCCTCTTCTCCCTCCCTCCCTCCCTCCCTCCTCCCTCTCTCCCTCCCTCCCTTCCTCCCTTCTTCACTCCCTCTTTTCCTTCCTCCCTCTGTCCCTTTTTTCCTCCCTCCCTTCTTTCCTTCCTCCCTCCCTCCATCCCTCTGTACCTTTTTTCCTTACCTCCCAACAACTGCCCACTGAACACTGCTCCATGACAGACTTTGACAAGGCCACGAGGATGGAGTGCTGTACAGTAGGCATGTAGCTTCCATATTTTTTATGGTTTATGTGCTAGTTTCTGTCCCTAGGTTGCTGGGAAGGGATTTCTGTCTGTATCCTTTACTCCGTGTACAGACTTGACTCAGTACCCCTTATCTATAAAGGAGGCTCATGGGAGAATCTATTTCAGATTGTGAATGTTCAGCAAGTTTCTGTGTCCATATGATACCAGCTGACATAGCAAATACCTAACAAATATGAAAGGTAATTGCCAGTGTTATAGTTGCTATGCAGAAATAAGAAATCAACCAATCAGCATAGATCACAATAGTAAATAAATGCTATGGGTAGAAATATCTGGGCAGGAAGTACGTACAATGGGATTATGTTGAATATGTAAACAGTATCTGATGGGAGTTATTGAACCTGTATCTCTGGGAGATCTCCAAATACCCATCTGGTCCTGAAGATGAACAATGAGGACCGTCTTAAGGGAAAGCATCAAGGAAGGGTGACGATGTAATACATAAAACAGACAGAGAAGAAGTAGCATGAGCCAGAAGAGAGATAGGGACCAATCCCAGGCAAGAAAAGAGGCCCCATCAGTGACCAGATGTTGAGCACTTTTCTCTGTGGAGTCTGCACTTGGCCAATACTGCTAAAGGAATTTTGTTCTTCAATACCTGTTCCAGTGTCACTAGAGACTCTGTTGGATTTTTTTTTTTTCCATTACTGCATGGGCACAGGCTCTTCTCATATCTGGAGGACTCAGAACTCCACACAAGACATTTTTAGAACCCCTTCTGCCATGCCTGCTAAATCCCTGTGCCACTGAATCCCCTGCACGATTAGATTTCTTGTTGCTGGTGGTGATGTGGTGTTGGTGACTTCTTTGTTGTGTTTCTTATATCCAAGCCGATCACAGAAATCTAATGAACAATGATTTCTAGGTACCGTGGTCCCTATCCCTGCGTCTAAATGAGCATTTGATGTCAGAAACTAAAGCATGGGTAGCCTTGGGTACTTCATCTTACGTGCGGTTTGGTTTGTAGACATTCATCCCAACTGAGCAAGGAGCATGTGCTCTAGTGGCGAGTAGTAAGGTCACTTTAAGTCTCAGTTTCTTCATCATGGAGCCTTGGCCAGATCACTCGTCTTTACCAGTATTATGGACTTCTAACATCTGTTTTATTAAACAAAGTGGGTTCAAATTTATTGTCTAATATTAATAGTTGCAACCTCACTCTATGACAGAAAAGGGTAAAGGGACAACTATCAGCTGGGGATTTTATTACCATGCTCCCTGTGAAGGAATCCCAAACTGATAAACACTGTTCTCTGGTCCTTTCTCGGTCTGAAGGTCTCAGGATCCCAAAATGGTTTTTCTCTGTCTCTTGTCATTTCCCACTGGCTAGTATGCATGCGCCTAGAGTCTATATGGCCCAGCCCTTGATCAGACTGCAAATTAACCCTTTAGTGTTTCTGGGTAGAATGTCTGTCCTCCTCCCGTTGGCTTCCCCTCCACCTACAGATCTTCTCAGAGCTCTCCTTTCAAGGGACCCTATCTGTGCTTACAGGGCCCCACTCTGAAGGTCTTCCTCCCTCATCTTCTAGGCTGTGTAGATCTGAAACAGACAGTACTCACTAGTAAACTCATCTGCCGCCACACTGACTTGGGATAATCCGAGGTCACTTGTGAGACTCCTCATCCTCCACATGGTTTTACTAGACTAGGTTCTGAGCCGACTAGGTTCTTACCAACCATCAACTGCTGCCTTGCTTGAGTTTGTGTCAGTAGGAATACCAAGGGCAATTATTTGTAACATTAGCTTCCTCAGATCAAGGAGTACTTCTGAAGATTCTTTTTGAATTTAGTACTCCAGATTTTTTTCTGACGACCACTTTTATTAGTACTCTCTCTTCAGTGAGCCAAAGAAAAAAGAGACGGGGCTTCCCCAGCTCTTGAGTTTTTGTAGTTCCACGCCAGCCTGGTGTAGGCTTGAGACAAGGATGATGAGGGATGTGGTAATGATGATAGTATTGATGATAAAGATAGCAATAATCATCCTATGAGAATACTATTATCCTCATTTTACAGATAAGAAAACTTAAGGCTCAGAACACTGTGGTAACTCCCTCTGCCACACAAAGAGGACTTAGCAAAGGCAGGATTTACGTCTGCCACGTGACTCAAAGGCAGGACTCCTTCCTTACTCAACTGCACTCCGCCACTCCCCTTGGTGGATGCGCAGGGTCAGGAGCCTCCTGAGAACAACAGGTCTGTCAAGTTCTGCAGGGCTGAGCTGTTTATCATTGTGGAGGATACTCATCACTGCGCTAATTACATTAATTGCTGCCCACTCTGAGGCCAGGTGGGTGGCTTAACAACACCTAGCAACGTGGGTAATGATGCCTGGGCCTGCCTTTATGCAGAAAACATCTGACTTTTTTTTTTCTTCTTCAACTCCTTCCTGTGATGGCCAAAGACGGTAATTATAGGTTGGATTGGTTGGAAGCTAGATGCTCGACCATGTAGGGGAAAGGTCAAACCTATGAACTTTGCTCTTCTTCAGACACTTTACTGGAAGCAGGGAGGCAGGATGAAGGTTTCCGAAGCATCTGTTGTAATTTCCTGCTTGCACAGGAGCAGGTACTCTCTTTCCCTCCCTCGTCTGTTGGAGAGAACCTGGTCAGCTGCTTGGGATCAGAGAGCTAGCGGGGAGAGGAGGAGACAGGCTTAGAACTAGGAACTCGCAGAGGGACACACTGAATACCAACGCCATAACACCCCTTACTGGAACACTGATCTTTCTGGCACCCAAGTGGAGCTGAGTGAGTAGTAGCAGGGTCTTGCAAGACACCAGGAAGAGTGTTGTGTGGCATTCTCCAGCCCTCAGAGATGAGGGCTTGAGATCTCAGCTCCCCTGCCTGCTTTCCTGAGCTTGTAAGTGTACTAAACACAAATTAAGTTAGATGTAAGTCAGAACGTTTTCTCGTTGATATGTTAGGTAATTTGAAGACAAGTTCTGCGTACTTGTTGAGAAGAGACAGGTGGCTTTGGTAATTCGCCCTAATTGAGTAAGTGACTTAACTTCCACAGAAAGCAGAGGATAATTTGGGAAGTCACTGGCTGTGGAATGCTGTGCGTTTGTGTACTTTATGGGTGTGTCTATATCATATGTGTGGGTATATATGTCAACGAGTTTATTCTCTGTGTGTGAGTTCTTTTAAAAGTCTTAGAGCGGGTAAATGACCTGGCTTCCATTGTAACTCCTGCGAGGGCTTGGGTTTGAATGTTCCCTGAAAGCCATGTCCCATACCAAAACCTCTAAAACTGTGAATCTCCTTCAGACTGCCTTGCCTCAACCTTGCTTACAACAGACTAAAAACCTACCACCTTTCTGTGAGTGAGGTTTAAGGTATATTCCACTAACTCTTGGAACAAGTACATTACATAACAATATAGGGAGGCAAAGATATTTAGAGATAGACTAGGGTTTGAATCTTGGCATCACTTTTTATTAACTGTTTTGCCCTAGACAAGTCATTTAATCTCTCTGGGCATTGATTCTTTCTCACTTCTAAAAATAGGGATAATAAAGTTCTGACCTGATGGTATTCCTACAGGCTAGGAGGTCTCTGAAGGCAGGGACTATGTTTACCTGCTGCTTTGTCCTCAGCCACTGAGGTTTGAGCTGAGCAGCCTTTGGACTCAAAATAATACTTCCATTCTTAATCTAATACTCCCCAGTTGGCTGTGCAACCCGGGAGAAATTCATATTCCTGGGCCTCGGTTTTCATTCCTATAACATAGAGCTTTGTTATGCTTCCTTGAAATGCTTGCAGATTTATCCCACAGGGGCTTGAATGACTGGGCAGAGGAGGTGGCTGGCCCAGCTTCTCCCAAGGTCTAGTCTCCATCCTACAGTGTTTCATTCAAGAACAGCTGGTTGAATTCCCACTTTGCAAACACATCCTTTGCTCTCACCTGCCGTTCCCCCTTCTTCAGTTCTTTCTTTCCTGTCCTACATTTTCCAGTCTTCCCCTCTTGTTTGCCTCTGCTGTGACTGAGTTCTACCGTCTGGACCCTGGATGCTCAGCAGCTTTCTCGCTAGCCTTGCTTCCCTTGGTCCCTCCTCCCACAACCCTGGGCAGATCTGTCACCCTAGGCTGCTTCCGGCAGAGGCTGCCACCTCAACACTTGCCTGTTGGCTACCTGAGTGTTCCGGAAAACTCTCTAACCTTAAGACGGCTGAATAGTAGAGACTGAAAAGGCAACATCAGTATTAACATGTGAAAGAAGCTGATTAACAGAAGAACTGAACACCCTTCTCTCCCTGGGCTCCAGACAATGAACAGAGCAGGCTCAAGAAATACATTTGCATGGGCCTAGTAAACAAGCAAGGGCCAGGTAGGTGCTGCTGGAGGCCCAGCTCACTAGCCAACCCCCTCTCCTCTCCTTTTCTTACTAGATCATCCTATTTCTGTTTCTAATCATGTGTCCTATGTCTAATTCCTTGCAGTAAGACAGGAACCTGGATGCAGAATCACATCTGTGCCGCTGAGACCATGCCCAGCTGCGGGCTCCCTCTGGATGGCCCCCTCACCGAGGGCTCCAGCTGTGACAGGAAGTGTCCAGTCCACTCCTGGAATGGGGCTTTGCACCTGTAGTTCCTTCTTCCTTCTGAGACTCTGTTGACTGGCGCTCTGACTTCCTCAAGCCTCAGCTCACAGGCGGCCTCCTCAGAAAGCACTCCTCCACGATTTATGGGAAATGCCACGGCAGCCCCCCCTAGTTTCTCCATGTTGCTGTCTTTCTTCCCACCTCTGTGTGATACAGTATGCATTTATTCATGTTTTACTTTCTCTTTTTTTCAGTAGTGGGGGTTGATGCCAGAGCCTCATACACGCTAAGCCAGTGTGATTCACTTTTTAATATTCTCTCTCTCTCTCTCTCTCTCTCTCTCTCTCTTTCTCTGCATATGAATTTACAAACACAGGTTGTGTGTGCCTTCTGCAGACCATGGCACATAGTAGGTGCTAACTAAATACACACTGTGGCTTGAATGTGTGGCCCCCTTATGAAGTGGTAGGGAGGGGACTACAGGGTGCTATAGGCAGTTCCAGGCCTTACATGACCCACTGAGCAGATGGCTACTGGCAAGGCCTCTGTGGAAGTCCTACTGTGTGCAAAATAGGTGCGGGTCAAGACCATGAACAGCACAGTTTGTCCCTGTGGCTCCTATAACAAATGACTATAATGTTTTTTTTTTTTTTTTTGGCACCATTCTAGATGCTAGAATGTCTAAAACTAAGGTCTTAGAAGGGCTGTGTTCCCTTGGGGTCCCCCTTTTTGGGGGGATTGCTTAACTTATAACAGTATAACTCCAAACTGTCTTCACTGCATCTCTCTGCATCCCAAACCTACCTCTCGCTTCTCTAATAAGAACGCATCAGTGAATAGAAAGTTCACCGTGAACCCAAATGATCACATCTTAAAATCTTTAATTAATTCTTTCTGCAAGGACCCTGCTTCCAAATTAGGTCCCATTTATAAGGACTGGAGCTTAGGACCTGGCCACACTGTTTAAAGACACAATTTAACTTACCACAATGTCTTCCAGGAACTTTTTAATTCGAGAATGGGACAGACACAGCTTAGCAGTCAGTGTTCCAAGCAAGAGTAAGGCAAATCTTTATGGCCCTGGGTAAAGTTTGGGTCAGGAAACATCCACAGAGCCCCTGCTGGGAAGCAGAAATGAGAAAATGCAATCCCTGCCCTCAAAGAATTCGTGGGCCCAAGAGAGGAACAGAAAAATAGATCTGCCCGTGTAACACTGAAGGGCCGTGGTGGAGGTAGGTTAAGTTCCTGGGAAATGAACAGGCGGGGCTGCTACCTTGGAAGAGAAGTAAGGGGAGCAGGCTGGAGGGGAGGTGGCCAGAGAGAGCTTCTCAGAGGGGGTGTTGTCTCAGCTGAGGCCTCAAGACTGAGAGAATGGGAGCCAGCTAGGCGGAAAGGCAAAAGGGTCCTATGAAGGAGGAAGGAGCAGAGGATAATGAACCTAGCCCTGTGGATCCCAAACATAGACGTGGAAAGGGGACCTGCCTACAGAGGCTCTATCGGGGCGACACTGGGGAGCCACAGGAAGACCTAGGGAAGAGAGATGGTGCAGGGTCTGCATGTTAAAATAAAAAGTGGAGAAATCCTGTGGAGAACGGTGATTTCCTAGGAGCTTTTCAGATCCTATTTGTGATTTGTTTGTAAAGAGTCTAACCTACCAAGACACAGGAGCACACCAGGATGAACAACTGCAAAGGAAGCCAGCCTGTGTGCGCCGTGAAATCAGCCAGCCTGGAACGTGTGAGCAGTGGCCGAGGAGGCAGGGAGCGAATCCTGGAAGCTCTGCAGCACAGATCTACCCACAAGTCCTTGGGAGTCTGTGTAAGAGGAGAGGGTGGGGGCTGGTACTGGTCTAGAACCCTCAAGTATCTACCCTGGGGTGGAAAAAATGAGGATTCTATCTGTGTGACCGTGGCAAATTGCTCCATTCTGCTTCTTTCAACCTCTTTCTCTTCAACTGGCTGACCATAGAGTCACTGTCCTCCTCCTTTCTTGTGCTCAGAGCCCATGCGGCTGCTGTGGGAATGGGATGAGAATGTATTTATGGTTTAGGGTTAGGGCCCAACTCAGGACGGCATGGAGGTAAAAGTAGTAGCTGGGGGTTGGCTCCAGACTCTCTGGGAGCTGGATCTCCCTCCATACAGAAGACTGGGAATTGGAAAAGAGAGGCGCTCTCTCTCTCTCTCTCTCTCTCTCTCTCTCTCTCTCTCTCTCTCTCTCTCCTTCTTTTCCTCCCTCCCTCTCTCTCCTTCCTTTATTTTTTTCTTCCTGGATTGTCTCTTTTGACTCTTAAAACCATGGTTCTTTTGTCTAATTGGAGGACCTGAAGCAATCTGCAGGACATGAATGGTTTATTTGATATTTAGGTCTCCAGCACCAGACAGATGCCCTAGTTACTATAATAAACACGGTGATCAAAAGCAACAGGGAGGAGGGATTTATTTTAGGAGTTGTTCTCAACCTGTGGGTTGTGACCCTTCAGTGGGTTGAACGACCCTTTCACAGGGGTTGCCTGGGGCCAGTCTTAAATGCAGCTATTTACATTATGATTCATAACAGAAAATTACAGTTATGAAGTAACAACAAAAATAATTTTATAGTTGCGGGTCACTACAACATGAGGAACTGTATTAAAGGGTCACAGCATTAGGAAGGTTGAGAACCACTGACTTAGAAGTTATAGTCCAGTATCGAGGGAAGTCAGGCTGGAACTCAAGGCAGGAACTGAAGCAGACACCATGGAGGAGCACCACTTCTTAGCTTGCATGCTCTGGCCGCTCAGTTATATTTCATTGTAACCCTGGCCTACCTGACCAGGGATGGTGCTACCCACGATGGGCTGGACCCTCCCATATTAATCAAAAACAAGGACACGTCCTCACAGACATGCCCACAGACCAGTCTGATGAAGCCTACTTCTCAACAAAGGTTTCTCTTTCCAGCTGACTGTACTGTCAAGTTGGTGAAAACTAACCGACATAACACACATTTGCTGAGGACAGCATGCATCAGCGCACCCCTGTATACAGTGTCATCCCCACTCCTGCACAGTAGTTAGCGTGTGGTAGTACCTGCCCCTGTGTGACTTCTAGGTGACTATAACTGTATTTCAGGGGATTCTCTTCATTTCAGGTGGCAGAAGACTTTCCAAGGCTCTGGGAGAGTATCAGTAGTTCAGAGTACAATGACAGGCATGCCACAAGAGCTAAAATAGTGGTTAGGTAAATAAACCAATGCAAGGACCTTTAGGCAGAGAGTGGGTAGCAGTCCCTTGGAGTCCAGGAAGATTGCAGGAGCTTCCGAAAAGGGTACGTGTAATTGCCAAACTGTTTTGTTTGGTGAGGCATCTGCGGATGACAGGATCTGTCCCTACATGCCTGGTTCTCAAGAGGGTCACTCACTGGAACAGGGATGGCCTCCCATGCCATGTTCTTTCCCAGGCTGGAGCAGGTGCAGATGCTGGGACTCGAGGGGAAAGGAGTGGCCAGGGAATAATACCAGTGTTGGTTGGCATCTGGTCACACACTGAGGACCCTTAGAAGTTGCGGAGTGCCCTTTCCTCTCAGCAGAGGGGCTCTGGGCATCTTGAGGAGTGTACAGCTGAAAGTGCTGGCCTCCGAGCTGTGTTCAGGCAACTCACTGGTGGAAGCTGGTCTTCTAAGATGGAAACGGGGATAGAATATTGGGCAAAGCATTGCATTTCCCTGAGCCAGTTTTCCACCTGCTAACCACATTCTCATGATAGATGCTACAATGGATCTGATGTGTCACAGACATCTCTCCTAGTTTTAGGCACTGTAAACCTACTAAGTAGTATTTGTAACTCAAATCTGGGGGCCCTGGGTACTGTGTCTGTGTATATCACTTTCTTTCAAAATGACTTGAAACCTCATGCTCGTTAGGATAGGACTTCTGAGGGCCTGGATCTGTTTGGATCAAGCTGGTATCTCTGGTGCCTACCTAGAACTGATGGTCCAGTAAGCACGTTAGCTTAGTAAGCCAATATCGGCCTCTGGCATGCGTTACACCCCCGTGGATCTCATTGGCTGCTGTGGCCCCTTACATCCTGTCCACTTTCTTCCTGGGACTTAAAGTTGAGCACAGAGCATGGAAGTCGCCTGAGGATCCTCAAATATTTGCTGGGTGGCCCTCGGAGCTATAGCCCTAGTACCTGCCCTGGCTTCATTAAGGTCCAGCTGGCTGATTAGCTGGTGGCTAGTTCTCTTGGGAACCAGAACAATCCTCAGGCTCATTGAGTAATCAGCTTCCTTTTCCCGCCTGGGGCAAGAGTCGGCACAGGGAAAGTGAAGAAACCTGTTTGGGGCAGCCGTGGGGTGGGCGTGGGCAGGGCCCTACCCGGAACTCTGTAGCAGGACCAGTTTCCATTGCTTCCGAACCGGATGCGGGGTTGTGATCCGGGCGGAGACCAGAGAATTGCGCCCGGGGGGTGCACCTGTAAGTCCTTCTGAAAGACGTTTGCCAAGGGTAGGACAGGACCAGCGTCTCTGGGTCAGCAGTCACTGGGCGCGCAACTTCCGGTTGCTAAATCGGCCGAGCGGGTGGGGCCAGTAAGTTGTGTTACAGTGGACCCGCAGGTGAATGACCCTGCCGCGGGGCGTGTGTGTTCCTGCGTGTGTAGGGGTGGGGGGTGGCGGGGTGGCGGCGGTGATGCCCAGAGACACTGCCACCGCGTACGTCGGCTTTGGCGCCTCTCTGGGCAGCGCCATTGGGTAGGAAAAGGTGGAGACAGTAATTTGGACCCAAGCTACTCCATCTGCCTGATTTTCGTATTCTTGGGCAAGTGATTTAGCCTATCTGGCACTGCGCTTTGCCAGCTGAAAAAACGGGAATGAAGCAATGAATGAGATAACAGCTTAGCTACCGAAGCAGTACTAGTAGGTGATCAATAAAGCGAGGTTCCCTTCAGGCTTGCACCCCCTGCCCGGCCCTACGGTCGTGCCCACAGGCAGAGCACACAGACAGAAAGTTACGGGAAGCAGGTGGCTTGGCCTGGAGACAATTCAAGAGCCATTTTAGCCTCGGGTTGCTTGTCTAGCCAGCAGGATGGGGCGTGCGGGCGGGTCCCTAAGGTCGAATTTCGGTCGGGTTTCTGTGATCTTGGGAGGGAGTTTCAGTGCATTCTTTCACGTACTTACTCGCAGATTCTTATCGGGCTGTTTCTCTTTACCTCCCCCAGTGGCCCTCCAGCGTTTCATCCGTACAAGGCCAGTTTCCACCCTGGCTCCCTAAGTAAACAAAGTCTGGGCTTTTCAGCGGCAGGTCCCCACAGGTCTAGCCCTTTGTGCCAGCCACGCAGGAGGTAGAGCCAGAGTCTGTCTCCATGACTCCAGCTCCTGCACCGCTACCAAGTTCCTACGGGTGCCCCAAATGCCAGAGTGAGACATTTTAACTCAGTGTGTCTGATTACAAAGCTCAAGCCGTTCTTCCACCTTGTGCACTATCAATGACATTGCAAAAGTACGACCTGTGGTAGGGAGTAGGGGTAAAATTGGCCCATGATGATTAAGAGATGGACGAGAGCCAGAATGGACCCTCCACGCTCCAACGGCTGGGTCAAATGAGGACTGACCCGTCTGATCCTCCTGTGTGACAGTCTAGTCCTCAAGTCGCAAATATGCAGTCTTATTAAAACAGTATGAAGAACACTGTAAAACTCAGTTTAGCTGAAAATAGGAGATACAAAAAAAAAAAAAAAAAAAAAATCCTGGCAGTCTCTACTCTTTCCTCCGCTCCATAAATATACTTGATGCCCTGTGGAGTTCTCCCAACCCAGGCCTGGCCCCACCTGCTGAGAGAAGTGAAGATTTCAGACTCTCTTCCCAGGTACTTTGGGAGGCAGGAGAGACTGGCATTGAGCAACCAGAGCAGCTGAGGCAAAGTGCTGTGGGTTTAGCTGGTGGGCAACAGGCCTTCTCCAGAAAGTTCCCTCTGTGGGAACCTGCCTGCTTCCCCCTCTAAGTCCTCCTCGGTGTGTGTGTGTGTGTGTGTGTGTGTGTGTGTGTGAGAGAGAGAGAGAGAGAGAGAGAGAGAGAGAGAGAGAGAGAGAGAGAGAGAGAGAGAGAGAGAACACACGCCTGTGCGTGCATATCTCAGTCTCAGGGTTCAGGTTCCTGCTCCATGCTAGTTAAATACAGCATAGCTCAGAGTCCGAGTCTTATGGCCAGTCTCAGGGAGCAAGGAAGGGCCCGTCTGCTCTTCAGCCTCTATAGGACAGTCACCAGCTCTATGGTCTTGAGAACATTACTGGGTCTCTCTCAGTCTTGGTTTCTGCACCTTTAAATTGGGGGTTGGCAACACTTACCTCATATAATTGTTTTGAAAACTGAATATATACATATCTATAAAGCCTGGGACATTTAAAAAACAATTAACGATGTGTTCTGTTTCACTTGTTATTGTTAGGCAGGTCTAAGTAGGACTCTCAGGCCAATTAAGAACCGGATGACCCTGCCAGGTGCACTTTCTGCAGACACTGGGTGGTGGTGAGGATAAGGTGAGCTCAACCATCTGGCAGGTTCGCAAGCAGTGCGCACAGGATGGAAACCATTGTCTGAACTCTTTCTGCTAACCAGTTCATTTATGTGTACAATTGCAGTATGAGAGAGGTCTTACTAACATTCTATTTCACTAGGGGACATGGAGGCACAGAGAGGTTCCGTGACTTGTGTAAGGGCATGTTGCTAGGAAGGATGATATCTTGCTGCCCACGGGCTATAAGGCTCTGAATAAGGAGATGGGGGTGCAGCCAGTAGAGGCACAATTTGGAGTTACCTCCTCAACAAACACAGGGACTTCTTATCCAGGTTTCAGTGAGTCTTATACTGTAACACGATCAACATAAGGCACTTTGCACACAGTAGGTACTCAAGGATGCTAGTCTCTCTGCCTTTATGTTTTGCTTACTTGGAGAATGGCGATGTCTCTGGATGGTGTGCTTGGTCTAGTGGGGTTGCCCAAACCAAGCCTGAGCTCTTTACTGCTCTGTACCTAGTGAACTCCTAAGAAATAGGCTGAACTGGTTCATGTTCAGGCCTTTCATACTAACTGCCTCGAAGACAGTTCTCACTGTGGGTCCCAGAACTAAGGACGATTCACTGTATTTACCTCACAGTTATTTCCCAAACAGCCTATGTTGACATCAGAGGGCCAGAGTTCTCTCTTTCCTTTCCTCCCTTTTGGAGGGAGTCCTGTTCTAATTCTTGTGGTCAGAGCTAGGAAACGTAGGCTGTGGGTTCAGAAGGGATATCAGTCTTGGCCAAGCTTTCTCAGTCTCCTGATAACCCAAGCTGCCCTAGATAAACACTTCACAGCCACTTTTAATGAGTTTCAAATTCCAAATAAATATTGTCTTTCAAGTGAGTTGAAGCAAAGACGCAACAGTGGCAGTGTTTTCTCTTTAACCACAGCCCCTCAGAGTCTGTAGGCGCTGTCCTCCATCCTTGCTGAAAGCACCCCAAGGGAGAGTGTACTTCTTTCCACATTTCTCCCAGCCTCTTGCTCCTTAGGAGGTGAAGCCAGAGAGGACAGGATTGGTGACACAGTCAGTTTTTGAACTTGGGTTTGTCCCACACCACCTGGGGTAGCATCTGTTTATCTGGCACCTGGTCACTGTTATGTTCTACTAGTATAGGAACCACACCTGAATCTGACTCTGTGTCATCTCCGTCCCAGAGAGTTTGTCATCATTCCATGACTTTGCCCAGGTTGCTCCCCTGCTTGGAGCGCCTTCTCTTCCTCCTCCACAGGTTTCTTGGTCAGCTGGACTCATCAGAAAACTCTGAGTCTGTATCCAAATGAAGAAGATGGATTCTCTTGCTGTGTAAGGCCATTTCTCAAGCTTGCTAACACTTTAAAGGTTGCTTACAAATCTCTCTTTGTTGCTGATGACAGCCGTAGGTATCTCTACATGCACACATATTATTCCCCTTCAGCTACCCCCACTCCACATTCCCTCCCATTTCCCCCACTACACACACTCCATACCCTTCACTGATGTGGGAGTGTCATATATCAATCTGTTGATTTCATTGGTTAAGTTATAATAAACCAGCTGCTTGGCCTCATGGCTTGGAACATAGATGGGAGGAGTAAACAGAATAGAATTCTGGACGGAAGAGGAAGTGAGGTCAGACTCTGCCCTGCTTCCAGAGGGACCGGACAGACGCCATGCTCAGCTCTCCCGGGTAGACGCGATAGCTCTGCTCTCTGAGGCACACGCGATGAAGATGGATGTAGGCTAGAATCTTCCCGGTAAGCGCACCTTGGGGTGCTTACACGCATTATTAGAAATGGGCTAGTCCAGGTGCGAGAATTAGCCTGTAAGGGCTAGAGTTCATGGGCCAAGCAGTTCTTTAAATGAATACAGTTTGTGTGTTGTTATTTCGGGTGTGAGCTAGCCAAGCGGCTGGGGTGTTGGGGACGCAGCCCCGCCGCTTCATATTTCAACACTTCACATCCCACACCCCACCAGCAGCACACACTCACACATCCCTACACACCACATGCCACACACACCGCATCTCGTATGTCACGCACTCCCACACACCCCACACCATATATGCCACACTCCTCCATGCCCTGCCACACACTGACCGTGGCATATTATTTGATTTTACTTTTCCATGTTTTGTTGTGGTGATGGGGGTCTTAACCATGTAGCTGTGGTTAGCCTTGAACTTGCTATGTAACTCATGGTGCCCTCAAAACGTCACACCCTCTGTCTTTGACCTCCAGACTTTTGGCCACTGTACATAGCCAGATTGTTTTAATGGCTTGAGCCTTCAGCCAGGCTCTATGTTCTTAAAAGGAGCTGTCCTTTGTTGAAGCCCTAGAGAATTATTGCTGGCTTCTGAGATCCTTAGTAACTACAGGTCTCCCCAGCTCCAAGCATTCTTTCTTGTAACCCCTTCTCCAGAAAGCTTTGATTTTGTAAATGCAAGGCAGAAGAAGACACGTTTTTCATTCTTTGTTTCTTAGCAGAAACAGACAGAGTCCCTGCAAACATTCATACCATGGATTTAGGGAAGCAGACAGACCAAGGACCTTCTTCTGTGGACTTCACTTTCTTCGGGGGGGGGGGGAACACAATAGATGATGAAGAACTGGATATAGCAACTCACATAGCAATAACACATCAGCAGAAAGACCATGAGGAGATGGGTAGCGTGAGGAGCCATTTGGACGATGACCTCAGGATAGGCTCTTTGAGGAAGTGGCCTTTGCAGTTGAGTGCAGTTGTGAAGATGGGCTGAAGATTGGGAGGAAGAACACCAGAAGTAGATGGGGACAGCAAGCGTAAAGACTGTGACATGGGGACACACTGGACATGTGGCAGCAACAACAGCAAGATGGCTGAGGTGACTGCATAGGCAGGGGCAGGAACAGCCACAAACACCATTCCCACCCTAATCTGAAAAGTGTAGCACAGAGCTCGGCTCCGGTCACCTGAGTGTGGCACCACTTCGAAGTAAGTTCCCCACTGTAGGCTCAGGGAGACAAGACAACTGCTTGTCTTCCAGAACAACAGCTGGCAGAGGCCAGTGAAGATATCCACCAAGTACCCTCTACTCCTAACAACAAAACAAACCCCAGGTCAGGGAGAGGGATCAGCAGGTAAAGGTGCTTGACACCAAGCCTGTTGACCTGAGTTCAAGCCCCAGGTCCCACGTGGAGCAAAGAGAGAGCCAGCACCTAAAAGCTGTCCTCTGAACTCCACATATGTGCTGTGGCACACACGCTCTCCCCCATCCCCACAAAACAACTGCAATTTTAGAAAGAAATGCATATTTTTAAAGAAGAATCCCATGAAAACCTGGGTGAGGCATGACATCTGAAAGGCTCAGCCTAGTCAAGGGGCCAGGCTGGAAGTTCGTGTGTCTCTTGACTGCAGCGTTCAGCAGCTATTGTTATCCTATAACAAGCACGGGGTTCCAGGCAGGAAGAAGATAGCGCCTTCAGAGGTTTGCCACCTCTTCTTGCCTTTGAGGGAGGATAGCTATGTTCCCAGAGGGCAGGCTAGCAGCCTGAAGCCTGAGGGGCCTGGGTTCTTGCTCTCTGCACACCTCTGCAAAGCTGGATGGGCTTCCATGAGCTCCTTCTCTGCTCTCCGCCTCACTTCCCTCCTAGAACACGGAAGAAGTTCCACAAGCAGGTTCTCCCCACTTTACCGGTCTCTCTGGGACTCTGGCTCTTTCCCCACCCCTGAAGCAAAGAACACGAGAACTCCTGCTTTTCAGGATCCACACCGATCATGACCAGATAATGCACATGTTATTCCTGGCTTATACGTCATCCAGTGTTGTCTGCTTAATCCTTGTGCATACAGGGTCCCCTGTGGAACTCTCCAGATCTATCTGCAGCAACTTTACACCTTCCTTTAGAATTGGTGGGGGACTTTAAGCTGGAGGATGGATGGGAGGAGGAGAACACATAATCTGAGGTTTCGTAAGATGTGATAAGCCGGGAGTTTACCCCTAGAACCTGAACTGAGGAAAGGGGAAGGGAGTTCAAGGTCAGACTGGGCTACGTCGTGAGACCCTGTCTCAAACAACAATCAAAAGAATCTATGATAGAGGTAGAGCTGATTATCTACTTTTTATTGGCAAAGAGTCTGAGATCGTGGTGCAGTGTCCCCCATTTCTTCCTCCTTTCCTCTGTCCTCTTTTTTCCTTGGTTTTGAAACAGCGTCTCAATCTGTAGTCTAGACTAGCACAGGAATTTAGGCCAGGGTGTGTGTTTTTGTCTGGCAGAGACTCTCTTTAATAGCCAAGTATGACCTTGAACTCTTGAACTCTTTCCTGCCTCTGTCTTCCACATCCACCTCAACTGGTCATCACTTCCACTGGTCAATACATCTTTGGTCCTGTGTTCCCTCCCCATTTTGCTTGCTTCTCCTTTTTTTCTTTTCCCTCCCCATCCCTTCCTTCCTTCTTCCTGTATGTATCTCATTATGTAGCCCAGCCTGGCCTCAAGCTTGAGCTGTTCCAGCCGCTATCTCCGAAGTGCTGGGATTCCACCGTGCAGCACCACAGCAAGTGAGAACTGCGTTTTAATATGAAGATTTGGTGGTGGCATTAACAGGGCATCAGAGCTGCTGGAGGGGGGTGGCTTTCATTGGCAGACCACGTCTAGGTGTTTGGCAGCCCTGCTTAAATCTGATGCTGAAAGAATAAGGGAATGATTCCCCATCCCTCTATGTCAGAGAGGCTGTTGAGTGCTCCTTCTGAGGCCTGAGTTCTGTCCCTCTTTCTTGTGTCCTCTCTGAATTCCAATTCTCTATCTGTGAGGCAGAGGTCCCACACGTGCCCCGCCTCCTTCCTTGGGTTGTGCTCCAGCCACTAGGACACTGGGCACTCACACCTGTTTGTGAAGTGAGCCACATGAGTGCAGGTGACAAGGCCACAGCAGACCACAGCTAACTGGCGTGGACTTCAGGAAATGGTATCACTTCACTAAAGCTTCTACTTTTCTTCTGGAAGAGGAGATAATCCTGCCTCCTCCAAACAAGCAGACATTCAGGAGCAGGAATGAGAACCATCTTAGAAAGTAATACTGTTTTCTTCTTCTTTGTCTCCTGGCCTTCAGTCTAACTCTTCTCCCCCTAGAAGACCACTGGGGTTCCTCTGGGTACCTACCAGGGTGCTGGGTGCAACACAAGCTTTCTCATGAACACCCCTGCCCTTCCCAGTTTACATGTCTGCATCGTTGCTGGAAATGCCTAGCACAGGGAAACGTGTGTGAGCAACCTCACATCCCCTGTCAGCCTTAGGAGGGTTCCCGGAACAGCGTGTCCACTCAGAACCTGGGGCTGGCACAGACACACATCCTTTTCTGGAGAGCATAGCCTCGAGGCAGGAGGAACTCAGGGTGACTCAGCTTCACGGGTGACCAAGAGCCTGTGAAGTAAAACAGACCAGCGCTCCAGCAGGGCTGCCTTCGGATCCCAGGGAGGAAGGGGCGGCTGGAGAACTCACTCCTCAGGCTGGTAATGCCTACTGAATGTTTGCCCTCCTGCTGAGACCTTAGCACAGCCGGCAGGGAGGTTAGACATTTCACCCAGAATTATACAGGAGACAGCAGAGTAGGGATTTGAGCAGAGGCCTCTGACTTAGATGCCCTTGTTCTTCCTACACGTCAGGAAAGAAATGTCCTTTCCCCAACTCCCACTTCCCGTGACACTGCAGAGTTCCCTCTGTGTGATTAAAACAAAACAAAACCTGACCCATTGAAATTTTTTTTTTTCACTTTTGAGAGTTTGGAACAGATAATACCCCCAGGTCCTTTTACCAGCTGCATTCAGGTGGAATATTCCTCTCCTCCCACCCATGGTTTGGGACTGGCTCATAGATAGGGGATGTACAGGGGTGGGCAGGGGGTGCTAGGGGTACAGGGATGTGTGGAGGTGTGCATGGGTGACAAGAGTAAACAGACAACACTTGTCTACTTGCAGGGCAACAAACAGATTGGCTGCTAGCAGACTCGCTTCCGTGGATCTGTCCAGCACCTGAGTCAGAGCCACCATCTACCTTGGTTTGGGGGTCAAGGGTTGGGAACACCACTGCTAGGGAACATTCAGAGGAGATGTGGCCCGGCAGGAAGCACAGGGCCGTGCCAAACAGGAAAGAGGAGGGCGAGCCTGTTAGGCACCGAAACGTCACCAGGATGCATGCCAAAGCTGGGCGGGCTGAAATACTGGGGCAGAGCCGCTGGGCACATGACTCTGTTGAAAGCCTCCCAGGGAATGACTTCTAATCCCTGCCTTAGTGAAGGATTTGAGGAAGGCTCCAGCCTGCCGACTGCTGGGCTGGGCCATGGGGGGAATCCTGTGCTGGCCCTGTGCTGGCACACAGCCACAAGGACACTTCTCAGGGAAAGCCTTTGGCCCAATAAGTCTGTTTTCTCGTTTCGTTGGAAACTGGGATTTGGAATCTGCTCAGGGGAAAAAAAATGTAACCTACAAACAAATAGCCCTGGCCCTCTGTGCCTCCCTTGGAGCCAGGTCAAGGCCGGGGAGAGCTCAGCGGCTCTGGACTCTCTAGGTGCAGACCAACCCCTGTAGTCAGTCTCTGGCTGCCCTAAAATAATGGCTCCTCTCCGTTCCCCTCCCCCAGTGATGCTCTTGCCCCAAGTCTTTGCATAGTAAATGCTCAACAAATGTTGCTTAATATCTTTATTAATTTCCTCAGTTCTGTCATAGCCTTCACAGCAGATAGGATTTGTCTCATGCAGTTATCGCGTGACAAGTCTGTGGGCTTCTTGAGGGCAGGGATTGTGTGTTCATTCTCCAGTGTCTTCAAGCACATGTTTATCCAGAGGAAATTCCATGGGTGGCAATCTGGTCATTCAAGTTGGTGATGAAATGTACAGACTTACGTCTAGAGTTCCTAAAGCAGTTTGGAGTCACTGTAGCCTGAAGAACAGAGACGAGGGAGGACACAGAAGATCTTAGCTTACTTCTGTTTCAACCCTCTGCTAGTTTCCTTAGAAAGATTAATCTTTTTTGAACCCTAACTACCTACTTTCCAAAATGCAGATAATGGTCTTGTTTGTCTTCTTCACAGGTCTGCTGTGGGCATCAGTGAGCGTGCACAGAGGGGGTGCCAAGTTGGCATCTGTCTTACCTGTGTGCTGATTATTCTATGAGTCTCCTTGGAGGCCACTGCCATCACCCCCACTGTGATTTAAACAGGAATGTCCCCCATTGGCTCCCACATTGGAGCGCTTGGTTTCCAGCTGGTGGTGCTGTTTGGAAAGGTCATGGAGCCTTGAGGAGGTGGAGTCTTGTTGGAGTCACAAGAGTGAGCCTGGAGGTGGAGTCCTGTCTGTGCTCTGGATTCTGACTGTAGATCAGAATCTGCCCTGAGTTCCTGCTGCCAGACCTTCCCTGCTGTGATGGACTGAATCCCTTTTCTACTGTGAGCCAGAAGACACTCTTCATCGTTAAGTAGCTGCTGCCACAGCAATGTGAAAAATAAATCTACAACTGTTAAACTTGTCAGAACATGAGCTGTGGGTGCTGCAGTGGGTAGACAGGTCAGCCTGACTTTTGTTTTTTCTGCTTCCTGTGATCCAAATGTGGTGTGGGACAATTCTGTATTCTCTGAATTATGTTTTAAATAAACACTGATTGGCCAGTAGCCAAGCAGGAAGTATAGGTGGGACAACCAGACGGGAAGTAGAGGTGGGGCAATGAGAACAGGAGTATTCTGGGAAGAAGGAAGTTCTTCCCACAGTCCTGTCTAGACATCTAAGAAGAAAGATGTAACCTACCCAGTTGAAAAAGGTACTAAGCCATGTGGCTGATATAGATAAGAATAATGGGTTAATATAAGTTACAAGAGTTAATAAGAAGCCCGAGCTAATGGGCCAATCAGTTTATAACTTATGCAGACTGCTGTGTGATTTTTTTGGGATTTACCAGCTGTGGGAACTGGGCAGGACAAAAACCCCAACAAGCAGGCCCTCCTGTTACACAAATGTGTATTTCTTTTTTTTTTAAATATTTATTTATTTATTATGTATACAATATTATTGTCTGTGTGTATGTCTGCAGGCCAGAAGAGGGCACCAGACCCCATTACAGATGGTTGTGAGCCACCATGTGGTTGCTGGGAATTGAACTCAGGACCTTTGGAAGAGCAGGCAATGCTCTTAACCTCTGAGCCATCTCTCCAGCCCCAAATGTGTATTTCTTAAATTTGGAGATATTCACATCATACTTGTCAGGGGTTGACTTTAACCTTTAACCTTTGAGAGCTTATTTTGACTGCACCACTTTCCAGCTTTACTCCTGACCTAATATTTCGGAGTCTATTTTCGTAGGTGTCCCGTAAAATGTAGCATCAAACACTCATGGCACTTGCTGTTTGCTATTGCACGATTAAAGAAGGGAGAAGCCAGGGGTTATCTGAAGGTGTAGAAGTATGAGACAAGGTCTTAACTCTGTAGGAGTTTATACTATGGCTTATTAGCCACAGCAGAATTCTAGACTGGTAGGCAAAGCGCATGATATGACAAAGATGGTCTGTGAAGACTCTACAGAGAAATGGGCTTTGTATTCAGCCTTACAAAACACTGATGCTTGCGTTGGAGTCCTGGGAGGTCAGTGCCACTGGGCCCTGCTGATAATAAAGGTATGGGTGGAACTGCAGTATTTTTTTTTAATTTCTGAGCATAATACATTTATGTATTCATTATATCTGAGCATTCAGACATTTTAGCAATGTAACCATTTAAAAAAATATCTGAATCCCCCAAACTGTTGACATTCTGAGATTGCTGACTTCGTGATAAGAATGTGTGTGTGTATGCGTGTATGTGTGTGTGCATGTGATTCATCAGCCATGATATATTTTACCTAAAAGATGCCATCGAGAAAGCTATTTGCCAAAAATTTTTAAATTTTATAGCTTCTGCAAAATGATAACAAGTTCTTAGATCAGTTAGGTCAAGGTACAATGTGAGCTAATACACTAATAGTAACTCAGAAAATAGTGATACAAAAATATGCAATTATAAACCATTTAGTAAACTGAAAATAAAGGTACTTGATATGAAGGCAGAACACAGACTTAGTCGTAGTCAAAAGTTAAAAGTCAATTCCTAGTGTTTGTGTTCACACCTAAAAATCAGAAGAATGAATGAGATGTAAGCAACTAAATATCTAACCAACGAATCTGGAAAACAAGATGCAAAGTAACACCGAGACAAGCTGGAAAACAAAACAAAAACTGTACAAGGTTGAAAAGCTAACTTAAAAAGGACTAAAATCATAGAATTCAGAGAGAATGTACAGGAAAAACAAAATAGAATCCTGTAGAAAACTCACTCAACAACAAGGGGGCAGGAGGAGGGAGCAAGCAAGCATCAAATAGCTGGTGTCTGAAAAGGCTGTAAAATCCCAACTCCTTACCACTCTCGGTCACTGAACTGATCCTGTGTGCTATATATTAGTGTTTCCATTTCCTCTAACGATCAAACTGAGGATCCGAGAACCTAGGTTACTTTTGATGCCATTCAACCGGTGAGCAGTAAAATCAGTTTTTGAAGCCATGTCTCCTAATTTAGTTGAATATTTCCTCAATAATCACACAGCATTCTTTAGGGATGAGTGTAAAAGAGGAAGAATAGAGAAGCGCCATTCCCGTGCCGACCTACGAGAGCTTGTAACAAGTCGCCACAAGCCAGAAGACTTAACAACCACGAACTCCGTTCCCACAGTTCTGGGGATTAAAAGTCTGAAATCAAGGAATCATCAGCCACACTGTCTGTGAAGGCCACAAGGGGGAAGCTGTCCTCGTTCCCAACAAGGTTGTAGCGGTGGCTGGGATTCCTCGCCAGTTCTCAGAGTTCTGTGCCTTCTCATCTCTGCCTCCATCATTACATAGTCTCTTCCTACAATAGTTCATCTTCACTTTCGGCCTGACAGGATTTAGAATCACCTATGTGTCTCTCTGAGAGTGTCCCCCGGGAAGTGTGACTGAGGAAGGAAGATTCGCCCACCCAAGGTACCTCCTGGGATCTTGGAACTAACTGCAGGTATTTCTTACTCTGCGTCCTTGGGCAGATGTCCTGACTAGACACCTCACAGTTTTGCTGCCATGCCTCCCCCTCCCTCCCCATGGACTGTGTATTTTCTTAAACTGACCAAAAGAAATGCTTTCTTCAAGTTGTTAATGTCAGGCATTTGTCAGAGCAGCGCAAAAGGTCACTTAAGCTACTCCCCGCGTCTTCATATTGTCTCTCCTCTGCCTTAGTCTCCACTCGCAAGATGGATTAGTGCCCTCATACTAGAGAGCCTTGGCTCACATCTGGAATAGCTATTTCTGTAATATTATATTCTGACTTTCCAGGTGGCTATATATTTTAGCGAGATACTATTTAACCCCAAGTTAACTAAAAATAAATATCTTTACTTCTTGTGTTTCCAACAGTCTTCATTCTGCATCCACCTAGTGAATCTACATCCATACGTGTGCACATGCGCGCGCGCACACACACACATGCGCGCACACACACACATACACGGTCACTGGTCATATAGTTAGGCGTTTACTCAAGAAGCAAGAGGGTGGAGGGCTAGTTCTATACTGCTGTTCAGATCAGGCAATTTTCAAGGGAAGGAAAGTGGGACAAACTTAGAGGACAGTAACTAAGATCTCAAAATCTTATTACGCTGGCCACTATTGAAGAAACTGGTAGAAGAGGCAGGCAAGAAGAAAGTTGTGTACACATTTTTTTCAATACTTGAAGAACCGCTAGCTGTCTAAGTCTGGGTTTAGCTTTCTGTGCCCCTAGTTAGAAAGAACGCAATCGATTAGTAGAAACTACAACTACGTTTTATTTATTTATTTATAATTAATTAATTATTAATTTATGTTTTGGGGACTGCTCTTCATTTAACCCAGAACCTTGCATACAGAGACAAGCACTGTACCACTGCTCCACTTGCGGCCCAGAGGTTTCCATTTCAACTATGTTAATGGAAGATCCTTCCTAACTAGGGATGCCTAAGGTGTTAATAGAGTTGGATTAGGCGGCCCTGATTCCTGCAATCGCGCAATTGTTTCAAATGCCACAGCTGCTAGAACATAGCAGGAGCTGGAAAGAGCAGGGCAGGGAGGGCTGCTGACGGATTTTATTACTTGCTGACCACACCAAGCCAGTCTCTAGATAGAGATCTCTACTTCAAAGTGGGAAAAACACATACTTTTAAGGCCTTTTGCCCAGACAGAATGCTTCTCACTAGAAATACAGCAGTTTTCATAAAATCAAGTTCATTTCGCAGGAAGATATTTTATTCTAGGGTGTAGCAAGGAAAAGCTGAAAAAGTCTTAAGTCCGCAGGATAGTGAAATAAGATCGCATAGATCCCATTAGTCAAAGCCGTTGAGGAACTGCATATGTAGTGAATATCTGAAGAACAGCAGTTGAGGGAGTTGCTTGTAAAACTTTTTGGGTTTTTTTTTTTTTTTGGACTGGTATTGATACTTCAGCCCAGTGTGCTGAAGACTGAACCGGTTCTCAAGAAGCAGTAGCTCTGTGCTAAGACCAGGCAAGCTGATAACTTGGTCACATTAATCTTAGAGTTTTACGTTAAATTCTTTAAATTTTACTTTTATTTCTGCGTGTGTCTGTATATGCAAAGGAAGAAAGGCATAAAAGTAACAGTGGCAGCAGTACTAGCAGTTACGAAAGTAGAGAGAGGAGACAAATACCATATTTAAGGAGAATCCGAGGCCTGGGGATGTGTTCAGTGCTAGAGCACTTGTCTAGCTTGTGCAAGGTCTGAGATTCAGTCACCAATATGAACAAACAAACAAACAAACTTGGGTCTGATGGCACACACAAGTATCTTGGTGCTTGGGAAGCTGAGGCAAGAGGATTGTCATAGGTTCAAATCCAGCCTGGGCTACATAATGAGTTCAAGCACAGCCTTGGTATGTGGCAAGATCTTTAAAAACCAAAAATAAATACATAAATAATTTAAAAGGGAGCATGGGATCCCTGCTCCAAAAATAAATACATAAATAATTTAAAAGAGAGTAAGGGATCCCTAAGCTTCTTAGGTGTCTGTCCTGCTTAGATTCACGACACCTATTGTTGGCATCAGTCAGACACATGAGCTGATTCATGTTACATCAAAAGGCTCTTGTGCTGAGCCCTGAAGGCTGTGAAACACTTGACCACAAGAGAAAGAAGTGTATGAGGGCAAGATGGCAAACATAGAGAACCTGGTGCAGTGACTGAAAATATAATGTCTGTGTGCTCTGATCTTTCCTGTGGCTATTAATATATTCCTTGGGGAAAGCCCTTGAAACAATAGGTCTCTTATATCTGCTCTACTCCTTTTTTATCCTCAAGACCCTAACCTCCCTTTTTTGGCTTCCTTCCATTTTCTGTGTTGGAAAAGACAATACTCTCTGTAGAAAGATGTCGTTAGACATTCTTTCAGGTCAAACCTAGGTGCAAATTAATCATCCAAGAAAATACTGTGCAGACAGAGTTGGGAGGGTGAGATTTGGATGAAGGATGAGAGGTAATTGAAGATGCAGGAAGGAGCAGCAGGGCTGGGAAGGAAATGGGTACTGCTGGGAAATATAGTGGGCATTTCTTTCCTTCTGGATTTCCAATGGATTTTTTTTTTGAGGCAAAAAGAAGAAAGGGGGAAGAAAATTTTACTGGGCAGCTACCATATACTAGGCACCCTGGGAGATTACATGCACACATGCACACATACAACACATATACACATTCATATACACATACCATACACACATGCACAGAACACATAACACTCCATATACATATACACATACCAGACACCACCCACACATATACCACAAACACACATACATACATGCACACACATACATACACATATACACACTACAAACACATACACACATATGCCACAAACACACATAGACACTGAAAATAAACACAAATTCACACATACACAAACACACATGTATGGACACATATACATCCATATCATACACTTATATGCACACACATACAGATACAGACACACACACACATAGATGTATACAACACAAACTCATAAATTTTCAAAGATGGCATTAATTTTACTTCACGGATGATTACATAGGGAAATAAGATATGTGGTGGCTTGACCAACATGTCAATTATCAGTGGGTCCAGATTTAAGACTGATTTTGTAGGACTTTACAAAAATCATTTCCAATTTCCCATCGTCTATCTACATCTCTGCCATTGAAAGTGGAACCTTTTAGCAACATCCTGCCGTTGCTTCTGCCTCTCCTGGGAACCTTCTTTCTCAAGTGTCTTAGTTTTCTATTGCAGTCAAGAGACACCATGAACATGCCAACTCATAAAATAAAGCATTTAACTGGGGCTTGCTTGTAGTTCCAGGGGTTTAGTCCTTTATCATTACAGTGGTGAACATGGTGGTGTGCAGGTAGATACAGTGCTGGACAGTACCGGGAGTTCTACATCAGGATCCGTAGGCAGCAGGAAGACACACAGAGAGAAACACTGGGCCTGGCTTGAACTTTTGTAACCTCAAAGCCCACTCCTAGTGACACAGTTCTTCCAACAAGGCCACACCTCCTAATCCTTCTCAAGTATTGCCACTTCACTCCCTGATGAATAAGCATTCCAATACATGAGCCTCTAGGAGCTGTTCTTATTCAAACTATTACACCAAATATCTCAATACAATAGACTCTTACATCAAGGTTCCCAGAGGCTGCTGAGGCCAAACAATGTGTGGTATGATTAGATGCTCTGGAGGGAAGTCCAGAGAGGTCTCAGTGTGGAAACGTAAAGGAGATACATACTACCCTCCTTAGAGTTGGGTGTGAGTTGATACTCTAATCATGACAGGATCAACTCAGAGAAAAGCCTCTGGCTGTGTTTGCGGTGGAGTTCTAGGCTGGATTAACTAAGGTGACAGCACCTTTACTAGAGTCCCGGGCAAAATACAAAGGAGGAAGCAAGCTGAACACAAGCATCTCTCTCCATCCTTCTTCAAGATACAGCACTATCAGCTGCCTCAAGGCCCTGCCACCATACTTTCTCACCAGGATGGAGTGTGCCCAGGATGGAGTGTGAGCCAAAGTGAACCCTTCCTTCTTTAAGTTTGCTCTTGTCTGGCATTTTGTCATAGCAGTGGGAAAATACCCAGAGCAGGAAGTGGAGAGACCCTCAGGAGGCCTTGTTTTCAGCACATAGAGCCATGAGATTTTAGCATGGAGACATACAATGCCATGGAGACTCTAGCATAGGATCTGGCATTCTATAATAGCTGTGGGACCCAGGTCTCTGTGCTTGTCAGAGCCTCAGTTAGACAACCTCTAAAATGGGTGGATTTTATTTGCTTCACTGAGGAAACAATATTGGAAGTTTAGCTTGCTTGCAGTAATAAGTAATGTATCAGAGAGTAAGACCATTGAAAAGTGTTTGCATTCGTTCTTTGTGGAACCCAGTGGACATGAATGAAATAAGAAGAGGTATTTATTAGAATGTTATTTCCTGATGGCCAATAAGCCCAAGTTAAAGAAACCCAAACACGATCTAGCTAAGCTCAGATAAATGGTGATAAGGGCATAGCCTCACTAGCTCCACGTGTCCCACATTGGGGCCACTGTGCCTCTAGCAACCTCTACTTATTGTCTACTCAGATTTTTCTCTGACATTCTTTGACTTAGTCACCATTCTATTGCTGTGAAGAGGTACCACGATGAAAGAGATTTACAAAAGAAAGCATTTAATTAGGTGATGTGGAATTCCCCTCTGTATGTTGTGAATACCATTGGTTAATAAAGAAACTGTCTTGGGCCTGTGATAGGGTAGAGTAGAGCTAGGTGGCAGGGGAACTAAATTGAATGCTGGGAGAAAGGAGGTGGAGTCAGAGAGAAGCCATGGAGCCACAATCAGAGACAGACACACCAGAAACTTGCAGGTAGGTCATGAGCCTTATGGTAAAATATAAAACATGGAAATGGGTTAAATTAAGATATAAATAAGAATCTAGAGCTAATGGGCCAAGCAGTGATTTAAATACAGTTTCTGTATGGTTATTACAGCAGTCTGGGCAGCCGGGAAATGAACAAGTGGCCTCCTTACTACAACTAGGGGTTTCTTGCAGTTTTGGAGGGTTTATCCATGACTATCATGGTGGGGAGCTTGGTACCTGCAGGCTGACCTGGTTCTGGAGCAGTGACTGAGAGCTTAGTCCTGATAGTCAGGCAGTAGGCAAGGAGAGCAAGACTGGCCTGAAACATCAAAGCCCACCAAGTGACACACTTTCTTTAACAAGGTCATACCTCCCAATCTTTCTTGCTCAGTTCCACTAACTATGAAATCAAATATTCAAATATCTGAGTTTGTGAGGGCCTGCTTCC
The DNA here is from genome assembly GCF_014885135.2 of Alexandromys fortis. Classification (NCBI taxonomy): domain Eukaryota; kingdom Metazoa; phylum Chordata; class Mammalia; order Rodentia; family Cricetidae; genus Alexandromys; species Alexandromys fortis. Next base: position 16,425,587 of record NW_026067908.1, on the reverse strand, counting down.
ATTCAAATCACCATAGTACTTGTGAGCTTCTTACCCACGGCAAGCAGAATGGTTGGCAGGGCTCCAGGTTTGCCTCCCAATGCTGTGTGGCTCTTCTTCAGATTTGTAGGAAGGAATATGTGTAATAGAAGATGGTACCATACATACAGTGTAGCTTTCCATTTTCACTTCGGTGAGTGAAGGGAAGATCCGATAGGAAAGTCCCATAGCTACTCTGCCATTGGCCTGGCTGGGTCACATGCATGCCTTGCGTAAATCACCTTGGCCAAGGGTAGGAATTAAGACTGGCTTGTCTCGGGTCTCAGGCTTTCTCAGTGTGTCCGAGTGGAGGAGAGAACACACAGAGACACAGCCACCCCCATTCGGATGCACGACAGAATTTAAACAATAAAAGATCCAGAAGAATCTGGCTCTTCAGTCTGTTCTAGTTCTGGAGACGCACGTGCAGGTCTCTGAAGGAAGGCTGCGCTGATGAGAAGTTTTGTCAGCCCTCTGTTCAGTTTCAGGTTAGCCAGGGGTAAAGAACAGAATAGGTACTTAACATGTTCACTCTGTCAGAGCAAGGTAGAGAACAGAGTGAGTGAACGGACAACTTCCCAGCATCGCAGGGATGGACAGATATCTACACTGCAAAAGGAAGGTCTGGAGCACCCAGCGGCATGTGAGAGACCCACGGGGTGCCCAGCAGTAAGTGTCAGAGTGGGAGAAGGCCTTTGGGGTGCATGGACTCGCATATGTAACAGTCCAGGGTTAGAAAAGTACCATCAAAGGAGTGCATGAGGCCCGGTGCACCCTGCTGCAGAAGCTTATGGGGAGAAGAGGGGCTCCGGGGAGAGAGGCAGGAGCCTTTTGAGTACCTGGAGAAATTGTCCAATGTCTCGTTCCCAGTGAGTCTTGCCAGTGCCGTCTCTGTCTGTGACCAGAAGTGGCCTATGATCTTTACAGGAGGCCCATGGCTCGGCTCCCAGTTCCCCTGCATTCTGCCATGGGGTTGCCCTTTTGAAGAACAAAACTTAATCCTGGAGGGAAGCTCGGAAGTTGGGAAATCACTGCAGGACTACTTCACCTTTCAAAAGAACTAAGCCCGGCTGCTAATAAGAATGATCATTAATGCTAATCATCACACTCGACACCTCTGTTGCCACAGAGCAGACCGACCTTCAAAGCTCCAGGAGCGGTAATTACTCCTCCTGTCTCCCCTGTGCAAGACCTAAATTGGGGGTCTGAGCACAGGACGTGGAGCCATAAAGTCCAGGAAACCAGACTGCCTCCCCCCCCTCTTCTTAGCAGAGAAACCTTGTCTTCCACACAGGGCCCATCTAGCTCCCACGGCTGAAGGGAGAGGCAGATCTGGGGGAAGGAGGAGAGGTGGGAAGGGCAGGAAGGCGACCATGGCCTCTGAGGTCATGGAGACGCTTAATTAGAAGGCCCAGGGTGCACTTTTCATGAGGAAAAATTGGCTGAGATCCTCCTTCCCCACTTCAAGCCCCTCAGGGTGGCATGGCAGTGCAGCAAGCCCTCTGAGACCACCTCTTGTGTCTGCCTCTGGGTGGCTGACTGGTCCGGACTGTTCTCTTCCTCTTGACCCTGAGAAGACAGAGGACCAACCCAGATCTTCATTTCAGCTTACTTCTTCCTGCTTACAGGCTCCCTGGGACTGGGAGCCTCCAAGGACTCAGACTGTTTGCTTAGGGTTTTGCTTGGCTCTGGAAGGAGTTTGAGCTTGGAGTTGTACCATTGCCAGTATCTTTTCTTCAGATACACTCACTCATTCAGCCGTCACTGGGTAGCAAGGCGGTTTTGAGTAAGCAGGAGAGGAACTTGGCTCCCAGATTTTTAGTTTGTGGGTAAACAGAAGCCCAAAGGGCAGATACCAGTTAGGGGTGCTATGATTTGAGAGAGGGAAGCTAGGAGTCTGGGGGACCCTGAGAAAAGCGACTCCCTCCCTGACCATCTGCAAGGAGGATTTGAGTAGACCTCCTAGAGGGCTAAGGAAGCCTAGCTGGGCTCTTCCTGGTGGCCCGCTACTCCAGAAAAGAAGTCTTCTGGTACCTGCAGGCTCCCAGGTCTCAGCCTCCTCAGTCCTGCGCTCCTGAAAGGCCATGTGGCAGTCACTGCACTTGCAGCCAATTCCTGTGCAGGGAACACATCTTTAGGTATAAAGTTTCATGTTCGATGACAGAATTCGTAAGAAGCATTGCATTCCTGAGTTTTGCAAAACACTCAACAGTCTGCTGAGCATGTTCACAATATAGGAAGCTCAGCATTAAAAGGCTAGTCTGGGTCCAGGTTGCTCCTCCCACCTGTACCTCCTCCTAGAATCCCGCTTCAGGTGGGCTGAAGGGCAGGTGGCAAGGGAGTTTCTTGTCATTCTTAACACAAAACCTTTATGTCTAAAGAGGTGTCTTTGAACGCAGGAGTGGTCAGACGTACTATAAGCACGGCACAGACTCTCGGGGTGCAGGAAGCTTGGCACAGACTCTCAGAAGTGCAGGACTGATAAGAGGCAGAGACCTCAAGTCTGGGGCATCAGAAAAGGCTTATTTTCCAGGGAACTGAGCCCTCAGGTAGGCTGCCTTAACCCTTCGGGAGGTGTGTTCAACCCCCCATACCTTTCTGTTCTTGGAGTTACCATGCAAAGAAAAAAAATGTCGTTTTGTGCTTGGCATTCTGGCCTGATATACCCGACAAACAAAACAGTGGGTCTTTCCTGGGCACCTGCTCTGTGCCTCCCTTCTGAGTGACTCTGGGAAAGACCAATGCGTTAAGATGTCAGCACATTGACTGCTCAAGTTAAGTGGTTTCTTCCTGTCTCTGGCCCCTCTAGGCCTGTCACTGGAGCAGGTGCCCAAACAATCAGAAGAGCTCTGTGGTCCAGAATGTCGCTGTGCTTGGGTCTCTGCTTCCCCAGTTTCCTCACAGATCTCCTCTTATGGGTCCACTGCACGGCCTGTGTCTCTGAGGAGCAGGGCTCGCTTTCTTATTTACCAGTGGTCTCTCTGGTTATCCTCACTCAATAACCCAGGCATCTACCCATGGGTCTCTGAGGTGTCAGTATGGCCCCATGCCCTTGTGGGTAGAACCAGAGGAGGGATGAGGAGCCCAGGGATTGTAAGTGCACAGAGGAGATCCAGCCATAGAGTCAGAGAAGAACTGTGTGTGCTTGTGTGTGTGTGTGTGTGTGCACATGGGGGTGGGGTGGGGGGTATGGGCTTGGTCTTAAAGGAAACCTGGGGTCTTCCATGCAAACAGATGGAAGTTACCTTACTGACAGAGAACCGAACTACTCTTCGGTCCCCAAAGAGCCACACAGGTGTGGATGTGGGTTCTGTGTGGACAGCTTGCACGCTTAGACTCGCAACCCCCCATCCCACTAGTGTCTTGGCTCCCAACTACTTTATCTTTGTGTGTTTCTCCGGAACTTGCTTTGTTTCACCAGCATCCTTCAGGACGTAGAAGTCAGAGTATTGCTCAGGTACACGGCCCTCACAATGATGGGAGATCTGGGTTTGAGTCCCAACTTTGCCTAGTAGAGCTTAGCAAATTTCTCTGAGCCTTCGTTTCCTTATCTGAGAAACAAGAGGCCGTTCTAGCCCCACAGGTTTGCTGAGGGTCTCATAGCCAAGTGTGCGATAAAGTAGGGGCATACAAGCTGGCATATGAGAGAGCGACAAAGATTTATGGTTCTATTCAAACTGTGGGGCCTGAAACAGGGTTGACTCGGGGTGGTCTAGCCAGAGCCACACTGTTCCCTCAGTCCCCAACACTGGCGTTCTACGAAGAAGAAGCCAAGGAGCAAGGATCCTTTTGGCAGACACACCCTCTGTTGACTCACCCTCCACCCCCACATCCCCACCCCCACATCCACCCTAGCTGCCTCCTCCTTGGAAGCTTTTGGCTTCCTTCTCCAGGGCTGCACTGCTAAGTCACGTCTCACAGCCGTTTCCTGGAGCCGTTGGTGTGGTAGAGTCTTGTCCAGGGCCTGACATTTAGGCTTGTGAAATTCCACTGTGGGTACATTTAGCCCATCTTTCAAAACCACCTTGAATCTTGCTTCTGCCTCCTACTATTTACTAGCCAGTTTCCTAGCAGGATTTCCTCCCAGCCCAATCCGTGGAATACTCTAGAGTCAGAGGTGCTCTCTGAAAAGGCTTTTTCCCTTATGTTCTTTTCCTGCTCAAAATGCTCCCCTGGCTGTTGAACACGTGAAGTTCAAAGCTCCATAGCCAGCACCCACGATGTTTCCAAACCCAACCATGAGCCTTCAGTCTGTTTTATTTTCCATCTTAGGACCAAATGCAGACAGTCACCATGCCCATGATTTCGGAAAGGATCAAATGAGTTCAATCAGAAATGCATTTAGCACATGGCTTTCAAGCCACTTGCTGATGTCTTAGCCCACAACCCTCCTGCCGCAGCTGCTAGGTCAGAGACTAAAGGGTCTGTCAGGCACAGCCGCCTCTCGCTGAAGCCAACTTTGAACATGTATCTATATGAGGGTCATTCGATACTTGAACCTCAGCAGCATTCCTTAGCCAAGAGATGCTGCCGGCCAGAAGGCAACCATCACCCGCTCAGCCAGTCCTTGTCACGGGAATTGGGGCTCAGGAAATATTCACTAATATTCTGGTCCCTGCTGTGGCTGTGAGTCCTAATGGAAGGTCTTTAGGCTGTTGGGACATGTTCTGAAGAGTAACTGTGGAACTCCCCAAGCCTCTCCTTTTAGTTTTGTTTTTCCTAGCTGTGAGGGGAGAGAGCTTCTGTTTCTTCATCCACTCCCTGTTGCTGCCGTGTGAAAGCCCCGTCAGAGCTCCAAAGACTGGATACACCTGACCTTGGACTAAAAGCCAAAACAAATCTTTTATTTTTTTTTATATCGATTACCTCGAGTAATTTGTTATGATGGCAGAAAACTGACCCACGCAGATACCTGCACAGTTGGTTGGAGTACATGTCTGGGTGTGTCTTTTAAGGTATTTTCAAGGACTCACTGAGGAAGATGCGCCCTGGATATGACTGGTACCATCCAATAGGCAGGGAGCTTGGACCGACAGAAAGAGTAGATGTAAGAGAGGCTCGCTCTTGTCACTTGCCCACCATTCTTGAGTGTGTTCTGTAGCTGCGATCTGTGCACGTCAGACTTGGCTTCTGCCGTTTTGGGATGCAGTCCTGCAGCAGAGAGACTCTCTGGGTTGCATGGATTCTCTGCTTCGGCCTGGAGCTGCAGAGTTAATCGAGTCTCATTCTGAGGCTTCCAGTTTAGGGCTCAGCAGCTACTGGGTTCACTGACTCTTCAGTCTGCTGGCACATTCACTGCGGGGCTCATTTGCCTCGGGCCGTACGAACCAGCCCAACAGGACACCGCTGAAGGTTCTATAGATCCAGCTGACTTACGTTTATCTGAAGGATATTGGCAACTACTGAGGGAAGCCCGGAGCTAAGAAACCCGAATTTTGAAACAGGCTGTAAGTAAATGTACCCTCTGCTTCAGACGATGTCTGCCTCTGATCCTTCACAAACTTCTTTGGAAAGACAGACTGGAGTTGATGCTCTGCTCAGAAAACATGCAGAAATGCAGAGATGTGCCTCCTAGCAAGGCCTGAGGCACCACAGAGCTCTCTGTGTGTCAGCCATAGTGGGGACAACAGTACTAGTCCCTGGATGTATCATACCCTTTAGTATGGAACCTTCTATCCAGTGTGGCCCTTGAGCCTGACCTCTTCCTTGGCTCCTATGCTTATACAATTCCTCAGCTCTTCACGCCCTCTGCCTCTGTCTGAAACCTGCTGTCCTCCAGCCCCTGTTCGCCAGGAGCCTATTCTTGACAACCCTAAGCCCTTTACAAAGCCTGCAAGGGGAATGCAGACTCTTCCCAGGACTTCCCAGACACTTCCTCCAAACAGCAGCTAAGTCTGCTCCCACTGTGTCAAAGTGATCTCTACACAACCTGCCTTGCCTTGCCTTGCTTCCCTTCAAACTTGGAGGTTCTGGAGAAACCTTGTGTGCTCAGGACTTGGCTATGGTCTCCAGCACACAGAGGCATTTAATGAAAGAATACTACACACACACATACACACACACACACACACACACATGCACGTTCACACACACACACACAAATCTGACCACGCTGGAAGCTTCTAGAAAGTGCTGGGTAGACAGACAGCTCCAATGGCGTTCCGTGTCTGGGCTGATTGACAAGCCAAGCCATCAGTCCTTACTCTGCCACCTTTCCGTGTGTCATTTTCACCTGGCTTTAGAGATCCGCAGGGCCTAGTGGACCCCTACTTGAGAATGTTCACCTTGCCAAAGGCGCTATTCATTTCAGCTTATATAAGGGGGAAAATACTACTAATCATTTTTACAGGAATTTAAAAACCACAAGCTTCATGTTCTTTCAAGTTGGTAAACATGAAACTCATTTCGCTCTTAATAGTCTACAAAATCAACACTAATTTAAATTAGCCGTCTGTTTGTAGCTTACATGGTAAGTTTCAAATCTCAAATGCGTTTTTACAGCGGCTTTTGAAGGCTGCTGTTGGAAAGAATGACAGAGTCCCCACGAAGCCCAGAGCCAGGTTTGAGGCTCGCTTCCAATGTCCCCCTAATATTGATGAAACTACATCAGACGACAGAAACTCAGAATCTCAGTTCAAGGACTGTGAGCCCGCATGAGATCTGGAAAAGCAGGGAGCACACTGGCTTTAGGAGCAGCCCTCCAGGCTCAAATGGACCTGCGTTTGGATTCTGCTTCCCCTTCTAACTTGAACTCAGTTTCTTCATCTGTAAAAGTGTGAAAATGTAACATACAGCATGGGATCGTGGTGAAGACTGGATGGGGGTGATGCGTGCTAAAACAAACAAACAAGCAAACAAAGTAAAAAAAAAAAACCATTAAGCAATATGGGTGGTAGCCAGTATGATCAGTTATTACCGATTTTATAATCAGAAAGACCTCGACACGTATGGCAGAATAGGCACTAACAGCTGTATGTTGGGGCTCTCTAGTTCTGGGACACTGAGATGTTTCTTAACGTCTGCAAGCCTCGGTTTTCTTCTCTCTTAAATGGGCCCCAAAGGGATACCAACCACACAGGCCTGGAAGACGATCTACTATTTTATAAAAGAATATGCTAAGGAGCGGTGAGGTGGAGATCCATGGCCCAGTTAACAGTCTGTAGCTCTCATGACACTTGGCGGACGGGGAAGGCCTGTTTTGCCGTGCTAGCTCACAACAAGCTGGAAGTCGCATTTGTAAAGCACTGACCCCAATGTCAAGTCCGTCTGCAGGTCTTAGGAGAGAATGCCGTCGTTTCTAGACCCTCCCAACTTTGTCTTGAGTTCTATCTAGCTCTAGATGAATGGATGAGGCAATATCGATTTCCCAAGGTTTCTTTGACAGCCCAGAGTGGGGTGAGGAACAAGAGGGGCCCCATCCACTGGAAACCACAACCTGGAAATGAACTTCCTTAATCAGTGCGTTGTAGAATTCCTACAGCTGGTTCTCCTTTGGAGTCAATTGGAACCTCCTGGCCCCCCTGCTCTTTTTTTTTTTTTTTTTTTTTCCTGAGTGGAGCAAATGTCACCCCAGAGCCAAGATTTAGAAATTTGCCACACCGGATCAGAAACAGATCCATCTGGGACGAGGTCAAGGTTCTCAAAGGCCATGGCCTCAGCCTTGGAGTCCCCAAAGCCTGCAGAGTGGCCTCCAGCCTGAGGTCAGCACTGCCTGTGGGGCTACCAACAAGGGCTGTGCTGTCCCTGGCTGGTAACTACCCGGATTTCCATTTGAGAAGGTGAGTCACGTTCGGATGTGGAGAGTACATTAAATAACAATTTTTAGGATGTGAGTGTCAGAGAGAGAGCACAGCAAGAATGCGTTTGCTCTGGAATGGGACCGTCTCCTACGTGCCAGTCTCGTAATCTCTTCCATCTGTCCACGTTTCTGGTGCCTCCCAACAGGCTCCCAGGGCCTCCGGAGTGGCGAGCCTGCCCTGGGCACTGCCGTTACTAGGAGACGTTCTTGCCAGGGCCGGCGGCTGGAAGAGAAACCAGGTAGTTGAACCAGCAGGCTGTGCGTAGAGGCCTAACTCAGGAGTTTACTTGCTGTGCAGCCTCGGACAGTTTCTTGTGTTCCGTTTTATGTTTCACAAGGAGAAGAGCGAGCAGGCTGCATGCTCTCCCAGAGCTCTCTGATACTTGGGTCATAAAAGCGTTCGCAGATGCTCAGTGAAAAGTCGCAGCAGCCGCTAGTGAAGCACTTACTGGCTCAGCTCCGCGGGAGGCACGGTGTTTGCTGTCCGATGAGCCAAATGTGTCGACACAAGCAAGTATCTGTGAATGCTTTTGGAAAAGAAGTGGCACTGGAGCATCTCCCGTAGGTGCCATGATGTACATCCTGGGCTTAAAGATGGGAAGCGTGGATCTAAGGTCTCCAGCCCAGTTGTGCTGTTGGAAAGGGTCGTGGGTCTGCTCCCCGTGGATGCTGAGCATCCTTAGGTGTGGCTGGCTGTACACAGAGGGCTCGGGCCGGCCGCACTCCTGAGCACAGCCAGGCTAAGCAGACAATAGGGGTGTGGAGGACCAATGTGAAGCCACAGACTCCTGTCAGGACACAGGTGCAAGGGCAATCTGGGCCCCACGCTTGCCTGTTTCCTACAGATGTGGCCCTGTTGATTGTTAGGGCTGGTAGCTGCTCTGAGAATTTCCTGGGGAAGAGGTCCCTGAGCATTTTAGAAGCTGGGAGACAGTAACCTTTGCCTGCTTATCCCCACAGGAAGAAGAAACAGAGAACTTTATAGAGTGCTGAGACATTAGCCTAAGGACGGTGGGCTGATAAGGGTGGAAGAGCGGAGAGTCCAGGAGTCCTTCCTTCCACTCGGACCCCTTTGGTCCTTGGCCATATCAGATCCGAATAGTGATGTTTTCGAGCTATTCATCAAATGTGTGCCATTTTCTTGATGTCTTTCTGCACTTCTGGGTGGTAGCTGGGAAGCATTTTCTGGAATGCACTTGCCGGTGTGATTTGGAGGTCAGGTTCAGGTGAGAGGCGTATTGGTTTTCTGACCGCTATTGTGAATGTTAACTGAGTAGCTTAAATGACACATTTGGACTGTTTCACAGCTCAGGAGATCTGCCTGCAGTGGGACTCACTTTCTATTGGGTGCTCTGAGCGAAGGCCTACTTCTGGCCTCTCTCCATCTTCCATGGCCCCTGCAACACTGGCCTTTGGATACTCACAGAGCATCCCTAGACTGGTTGACTCTGTCTTCCTGTTGCCTTCTCCCCTTCCCACCCTTACAAGAACAGTTGTCATTGGATTTATTTAGGGCCCATCAGGATCCAGGACTAAATCATTTTTGAGATATTTAACTCTATCTTCATAGATCTCTTTCCAAATACAGTTGCTATCACACATTCCACACCCGTAAGCCTTCTTGACCCCATTCAACTCATCCCAAGGGTCAAGAATAACAGAACAAACAAGAAATGACTAATTGCCCATTGTAAGGAGTAGGAAAAAGATGTTTATAAAGTTGTAGAGGGGAGATAAAGTACATTTTGAATCCTTGGGGCTTCAAATTCTTTACCTAGAAAACCAGAATAATATCTAATTCAGACAGCTGGTTGAGGTTTTAATATGCAATTGTTGATTGAGTAACTAATGAAAGTGTGCCTGTCAAATAGTGGTGGGTGTTTTCCTCCTCTGGCTCCAAGTTTCTCTCTTCCTTCTCTACCTAATCCATCTTGTTTATTCATTTATTAAGCTTGCTTCGAGACCCTACTGAGGGCCAGGTTTTATTGTAGCCATGGAGTGCTCTGCAGGGAACAGACAAAGCTTTGGTTCCCCGATGAGTTTATTTTTTCACCTTTATAACGGTTACATCTCTGTGTCAACTCGGCGGAACCACAGAGCGCAGGGATCTGTCTTCAGACACCTTTTGTTTGTTTGTTTCTGAGATGGTATTTCTAGATGAACCCCACATGTGATTTGGTAGACTGGGTCAGACAGATTGCCTTCCCTATTGTGACTAACATCCCCCAGTCAGTCGAAGAGATGACATGGACAAAAAGGAATTCTAGTTTTGAATGAAAATATCACCATCGGGGGAGGGGTTTGTTTGGTGCTTATCTTCACATTCATAGCTCGGCAACCACCCTTTCTAGGAGCCTTGGGCCAACCAACTTTAGACTGGAACCACAATATCCACTCTATCTTCATAGAAGATCTTGGACCTTCAGATGTGGGGCAGAAGTGAACCACAGACTCTCCCAGGTTTTCAACTGCTGACTGACTCATCTTGTAAATCCTGGGACTTTCCTACCTCCGTGGTCATGTCATGTGCTGATTCCTTAAACCACCTCTCTCTCTCTCTCTCTCTCTCTCTCTCTCTCTCTCTTTCTCTACGTGCTGATTCCTTATACCACCTCTCTCTCTCTCTCTCTCTCTCTCTTTCTCATAAGTAAGACATTATGATCATCTTTGTCCTCTTTGAATGTATTATGGCTTCTTCAGCCATAATTTGTTTTTATCTGCAGAACTGTGCGGCGAATCAGGCAGAGTAAGCACTCTGAGAACCCTCCCCTTACAGAGGAGGAAACTGAGATCTAAGATGGATGTCCTTTATTTACGATACGATGGGCCAACCCTTTAGAAGCAGAGCAATATTAACTTCAAAGCCCTGCCAGGTGAGAAATCTGGGCTGATCCAGGGCTCTGAGCCTCTCATCAAGGAGGCAGAGCTGTGATTAGATTATTGGGGGGGGGGCGAGAGCAGGGTGGAAGAGCAGTTACTCGGTTTGGTTTTTCATATAGCATTAGCCATCACTTGGAAACCTCTTGAGATGCCCTTGAGAAGAAATAAGAGACTCGAATTGTGGGTTAGGCAAATCTTGTAAAACAGTGCACAAGCAAGGTTAATAGAAAAGCCATGTCTAGACTTAAGGAATAAAAGCACTCACCAGTACTCTGGATGAGTCAAGGCAACTCAGGTTTGAAACGATTTGAGAATTTATCATTTAGTTTTGGATATTTCTTTCTCCAATAAGAACACTAAGGTCCAGAGATGACCTCTGGCTTGTCACTGTATACAGCTGGAGAGGAATCTGCTAACCTTCTGCTCAGACACTTTGTCAACCCAACACACTGCATGCTGATGTCATGCATGTAGACCGTCTCTCAGTCAACCTCATGGAGTTGAAATGGAATGTGGTACTGGGGAAAAGAAAGTCCTTTTCCTCTGCATTCTGTGCTCAGAATCACTTTAAGATATCTCATGTGCCTGGATGCTATCTGAGATGTATGTGATTTCTCACAGCTCTTCATTTGTAAAGAAGATGCTTTGGCCTCAGACAGTCAGGGTCTCGGTTCTAGTTCCTTGCTTAGTAGGAGAAGCATGGCCACATGTCTTACTTACTCTTTAGGCTCTGTATTCTCATCATCCTGGTGCCTGGACACAGGATTTCTGACTCATGTTTTCTAGCGAGGACAATTAGATAAAGCTGGCAGCGCAGCGTGAACACTGCATGCTCAGTAAATCACCCCAAATATTGAGGTGCAAGCCCAGTATCAAAAGGGGCATTTTCAGAGCACATACTGTCTTCAAGGCTAAGTTCATGCTGCTTTTGTTGGCCTAGGAAGCTAGGCACAGCACACCACTGTATTCTGTAGTAGTGAAGTCTTTTCTAGCACTGGCTGAACTGTCTTTTACTGTCCCCAATGCTGTAGGAAGTTCTTTTCCTCACTCATCCAAGCTTTTTCGTCTATTAAATGGACACAGAAATCCTATTGGCAGGAGCCAATGGCAGTGCTTGGCAAGAAGCAGAGAAAATGAGAGAGAAAATTCACCTGTTCATTTGCTAAGGAAAAACTAGCACGTGCTTGGTAGTGTTCAGTATTGACTATAGAATAAAATTATCATCTTAATCATCATTGTTGCTAAATTTTCTAGGCTAGGTGAAGCTCTTGGGTGGTGAAACTTTCATAGAAATGACCGATCAAGCATATCAGAGAAGCCAGGTATGGTGGCACACACCTGCATTCCTGGAAGAACCTGGAAGGCAGATATAAGAGGACTGTGGTGACTTTAAGCAGTCTGGGCTACAAACTGAGTTCTAGACAGTCTGGGCTATAAAATAAGACCTTGTTTCAAAAAAGAAAAGAAAAGAAAACAAGACAACAAACATAAATCTATACAACAAAACCTTGACCATGTTTAGAGTCAAAGTGGGAAGGAGCATAAATAAAATTCTTAGAGCTTATTGTCCTATCCCCCTGGGGAAGCATCTTCAGTGGCTCTAAGAATGAGATTTGTTTCTTATAAGGCAATGTTGGATTCTATGCTTCCTGGACTGACCTAAAATTCCTGACCATTCTGCCTCCCCCTCCTCAGTGCTGGGATTACAGTGTGAGCTGTGTCTGCGTAGTTCTGAGTCCTAAGCAGAGACTCTCAGTGTTCTCCTTACTATGAAGACTCATCACTCCACCCCATCACACGACCCCTTGCCCATCGCACTCAGTACTCCGGCTATGCAGGATGCTAGTCGGACCATCCATGTACTGCCAAGCCCTGCAGAGGTGATGAATGCCCACCTAACTGAGCTGTGTGAGCCTAGACTAAGGGTTAAGAGGCCATCTTAATACTTTCTTGATATCCTCATGGTAAGATTTAGAGAGCCCATGTACTGGTCTTAGTGTTGATCTTCTTCCACTGGCTAGTTTTGTACCTTGGGGCCCTCAGGGAGGAGCCTTGGTTCTTCTTCTGTAGGATACTTACCTCATACCATGGTAGATGAGGTAGGTGTTTGGAGACACGTATGTTCTCCATGTTCTCGTCTGTCATGGGAATAAAACTCATTCTGAACATATTTCCAGTTTTTACCATGGACCAAATATGTTCTACCAGGAAAGGTGTTCATTGCAATTGGCAGCAATGTTAGTGACAACTGAGCTTACAGTGGGGGGTGGTGATTATGGACAGGGGCTATTTTCAGTATTTTGTGTAGATATTTCTCACATAGTCAGTGTTACAATGGAGATGCTAGTTGCAGTTTTCAGATAAGGAGATTGACGTCCTGGGAACTGTACATCTTCAACAAAGCTTGGGGAGTGGGGAGCCCAGGGATTCTTGCTCTATTGTCCCTTGGCACCAGGAAAAGGGACCCACTGTCTACCACTCATTGAACAGGAGACACTGGTCAGCAGTAGAGGACCCCTGGGGCCACACCGAGCTACTGAATTCACAGCCTGCAGCATGGAGTGTGGATCGTTAGGAAGGCCCTGGCAGTTGACAGTGATGAGAAGGCAACTTCTGCACCATCAGAAGGTGGATGATCATCTCTGTGATCCCAAGTCCACTGTCTAGGGGTGAACCCCAGCATGGTCTAAACCCTGAGACAAAGTAAAACTAGCTTGTACTAAAGAAAATGATTATAGTGAAAGTGCTTTTAAAATTCTTCTTCTTCTTCTTCTTCTTCTTCTTCTTCTTCTTCTTCTTCTTCTTCTTCTTCTTCTTCTTCTTCTTCTTCTTCTTCTTCTTCTCCTTCCTCTTTTTCCTCCTCCTCCTCCTCCTCCTCCTCCTCCTTCTTCTTCTTCCTCTCTCTCTCTCTCTCTCTCTCCTTCTCTCCACCCCCACCTTGTACTTGGCCTTATACATGATAGACAAGGGCTCTCTTTCTATCACTGAAATACATCTCCAACCCACTTTTACTTTTATTTTGAACCAGGGTCTCACCAATTTGTCCAGGTTACGCTTGAACTCATTCAGTTGCTCAGGGTGGTATTAAACATTGCCACCCTCTGGACTTCCTCTCAAAGCAGCTATGAGGACCGGACTGTGTCATCAGGGTCTGCTCATGAAGCAACTTTTAAATATTGCTTACTCTTCCTAGTGAGAAGATGTATATTATTTTCTTGGATTGAAAAATAAGGAGGCGGGTTTTGTTATTCTGTCATGTGATCTCTGTTTTCAAACTCTGAGACTGACCATCCCTGTAACAAGTGATGAAACTGAAGCTCAGGCTAAGGAATGGGCCCAGGTCTGCACAGCAACTAGAAGCAGAGCTAGGATGCACACCTGATTCTAGGTTATTTTTGTAAAAGGGTAATACATTGTCTCACAAATCTTCTCATACGTATACATTTAGAGAGATAGAGAGATAACAGACTTTGTTTATTGTCCCCCTCCCAACAAATCCCCCTCTGCCTTTAGTGTCTTTCTCTTCTGCGACCCACTTCATTTAGCCTTGCTGCCTCAGCATAGGTGGGGTTATTTACTCGAGTAAGGGCGGCTTACCAGTGGTTCCAACCATTCACCCAGAATGTTGCTGTGGTTCCCGAAAGAGCCCATAACGAATGTGGACACCATTTCTACAAGACTACACCATTTGTAGTGGGGGGAGTGGAGGCGAGGAGAGGAGAAATAGCTTATTTAATACTGCCCCTGTTCTTTTGAGAGATCGTAATGCTTCCTGTCTTCAGAGAAGGGTTTTGGAGCCAGCTCATGTATGGTGCGGTGACGGGAACTGGTGGGCATTGATTGGATGACAGTCCTTATCCAATTCAGTGTGGGGGGCTTAGCTGCACCCAGCCTTGGGCACAGACCTGGTGTCTGGTCTTCGTCTGCTGGAGCTCTTTCTTGTGCAGCCAGGTGCTTAGACCACTGTATGTGTCATCAGACCGGTGACACACTACCCTTTCACTAAGGCGTCTAAGCCCCTGCAGGGAGAAAAGGCTCCCGCATGACAGGGCCGTCCAGAATGAATGCAGTCGCCAGGGAGGCCTGGAGTCGAGGGAACTGACTCACACTGAGCTGTCCCCCACCCCAGGGAAGCAGCCCGGGATCTGCCCACCTCTCCCCCACACCACCCTCTCAGCCCAAACCTCTTGCTGCAGCTGCAGAGGTTGGATTTACTCACTGCCGCCCTTCTTCCGCATCTGCAAGGACCTGGAAGAGGACTTTGCAGGCTCTCTCTCCTTCACTTAGCTTTCTCTGTCTCCTTTAGTGACTGATGGACGCAGCCGAAGCTGAAAATTTTTCTCCATGTCTCAGAGAACCTCGATCCAGTGGGAATCTGGGCATTGAGAGAGGAGCTTGGCTGGCTCTTTTGCTGCTGGAGGAAGAGTTAGTCACTGGGTCGCTGCTGGCAACTGGCGCTGTCACGGGGGAGGAAATGCACTTGGGATGAGTGAGTGCAGTGTGGTGGCCACAAAAATCCTCTTTTTTAATTGAGCAGAGGAAGTGGCCTGCTGATTTCCTCTTTCATTCACTGACAGTTCCTGTCTGCTCCAAGCTCAGCAGCCAGGGGGGCACTGGACCAGAAGTGGAGTGGGAGGAGATTGGGGTTTACACACATTGTTTCATTTTCCCCACAATAACCTTATTGTCACCTTATTCTATACTTTTCCAAACTGGATGCTGAATGCTCCTCCAAGGTCAGACACGGTCTACCTAGGGCCAAAGCCGCAGCAGGGAAATCTCTCTCCAGGCCCCTTGCTTCAGCTTGCCTTGTTCCCCTCTGTTCTTCTCATTGTTACCCCCACACTACCTTCCAGGATGTCAGAGGTTTCCCTAAGTGTGGGTGTTAACCACTCAGTGTATGGTTGTGTACACAGAACAGGTTCTCTAAGTGCCAGTTGTACCGAATGCTATTCCCTGCCTTTTAGGAAAATTTGCATTTTCAAAAAACGTCTCCTGGAAAAGAAGAGAATCCGCACTGCGGCTGAGCAGCGGTCCCAACACCACTCTAGATCCCTGATGGCATGCTTCTCCCCGGCCCCCACCTCTTGGCCCGTTTTCGTTCTCTTACATTTTTTGCTCAAGGAAAATTCTGCCACCGTTGGCCCTAAGTGCTTCACAATTCTCTGTTGATTTCATTCTCATTTCCACCGTGTGACACAGGCCTTGTGTTAATATCGGCACCGACCCACCTGCAAATGAGTCACTGGGCACAGAGGGACTTAGTTGTCTGCTTGGAGACGTACAGGATGGTGTGCGTAGAGCAAGAATGAACGGGTGGGCTGCACAGCGATCCCGTGAAGCTAGAGGCACTGCACTGCATGGGTTTTTTTTTGCTGCCCATGCGTTTCACTGCTGAGGTATGAATACATTGTCTCTGTGTTTTTCACATATCTTGCTCCATTGGATGCTCACACTCTGGGAGCCTTGGACAGCTACTCCTGTAGAACCAGAGTGCACAGGTCAAGGTCCCACACTGAGTGAGCAGAGCTTGAGAGTCAATGTCGCTGTGCTTTGAGGATTTCTAATGACCAAAGCCAGTGCTGAGGACTTGGGGCTGCGTGGATCACAGCTGAAGTGCTGAGGAGGAAAAAGGTTTTCACATTCGTTCTTTGACAGTTGGACAGAGGCTCCCCCAATTCTTTCCCTCACCCCCCTCTTCTCTTTCTCCCTTTCTCTCCACCCCTCAGTGTGTATGTCTGTGTGTTAGTCATAAAAGTAGTTCTCAGAAACTTGAGGTTTTAATAAAACATGAAAAACATTTTCACTAGCACCCTCCCTTCCCTCTCGGATCTTAGGTGCTACATGGTTTAAGGAAATGTAATCCATATGCGTGATTATTCATACTTCCATCATCAAAAATACTGTTGACTCCTTGAGAAACATTTGATTTTCTGGATGTCATTCTTTTTCGAGTATAAAGGAAGAGTTTTTCCCCCCTCAGCTACTAGTTTATTTGCCTTGAATATCACTTGACTGAGGTGCACAAGTGGTCACTAGACTGTGCCACAGCTTCCTGTGGACTTTTAACCCAGTGACAACGCAGACGTTCGCTTTTTCAGCCTCTGAACTTTCAGATGTAGGGGGCATGGAGGCAAGTTAAGATTTGTCCACTTTGCACATGAATTGCTGGGTCCTTCTTTTGGGGGGTACAGTGGGGGCGGTATGAGAGCAAGACCCAGAGGCCCAAGCCTGGTGCATCTCACACCTAAATGGTGTTCCTCTGAAGTCAAAGCCACCGCTGCTCTTTTCAGGATATCATAGAGGCTGCAAGGGTCAACTTTTTCCACAAACAAGAGCAGGATTTTCTTTCCCCAAAGCTCACCCAGCTCCACCTCCAGCTAAACACACGCACAACTCTAGCAAGAACAGAATGGTACCACTTTGCCTGCCTTGGCTTCCCAAAGTGGAGGAAGAGCTTCAAGGGAAGGAAGGTGCAGGGGTTGGTTTCCAGGTAGTGGTGTGTACACTTCGTGACCTGTTATTATTTGGCGGTTTTATTGGTAGCGCAATAGTAACATCAGAGAGAAAAAGAGACCAAAGGACGAGCAGAGTAGGAAGCTAAGGGTCTGGAGCTGTGGAAGAGACAACAGAGGATGCTGAGCCAAGGGCTACAGAAGCTGCTGCAAAACATGGGCCACAAGCAACCCTGTTAGAGACCCCAGAGGCCACTGCCCTGCCCCTCCTGCAGCCCATGTCCCTCAGCTTTCACTGCCCTGTTCGGGACTCTTTTTAATTCGGAAGCTTTGGGGGCCACATCCTGTCATCAGTTTGGGGCTGACTTCAATAAGCATTCTGTGCTGGGCCAATGCGGCAGGATGCAGCTTCCTCCTGGTGGGCCCTGATACAATAGGGTTTTCTACTGAGATCAATGGATTAATTGCAAAGGCTCCATTCGGGGGCCATAAGGAGAAGCATTGTTTTTTCCACAGCCCACAGCCCGGCCATCAGGGCTTGCCAAACTTCATTTTTGAAAAGCCAGGAAAACAATTTTGTAAAGAGGGGTTAGGGTGGAGGGGCATAGGGGAGTCCTTTCGCTCATCTCGGTAAAGGTCAGAAACAATTACAGTGAGAATTCAGAAGGCACGTTTGTTCTCTGACTGTGGCCCTGTCTGGAAAATTCCACCCAGAAACAATTGTCTGTTCCTCTCGCAGCCCTCCCTTCCCCCACAGACTCTCTCCACCCAGGCCCCAGCCCACCCTCTTTTAGCTCCAGCCATTCTCTTCCCTGTAAACAGCCTGGGATGTCTGGCCACTGAATGGTCAAAGGGCTCAGCTGCATTCAAGGGGATTAAGCATCCCGGAAGCGATGGACGTCTCTGAGGCAGAGAACTAGATGTGGCTGAAAGACAGAGCTGGAAAAGCTGCCTGGGCAGAGGAAGACCCCATACATGACCCGTGTGTTCTCCTCGGAGGACAGAATGAACCGACTGTAGGACTTGGGTTGGTGAGCGCCCCGGAGTGGGTGGTGGGGTGCTGCCTTTCTGGGGTACTGGGAAAGCGTGTGTGGTGGTGGACCACACGATCCCAGGGACCTTAGTGCGGAAGTTTCAACTAGACAATTCTTCACAGGCACCCAAGGGTTGCTGCTTAGTCCTCACCTCACCAATACATATTCTTTCCTCTAAATATGTGGGTGACATTCGAGAAATGAAAAGCCGTGGTGGTGGGTTTTGTTTGCATTTTACAGCTGAGACAGACGGGCATGGCGGAGGGGGAGACAGTTCAGCAGTTGGTTTCAGACCCATGACAAGATAAGCCCCAGGAAACCTGGGATCCCTTCAGCTCAGAGACAAGTGCCAATGTCTGCAGCCAGCCCCCATTCCCAGCATGGCATCTGCCACAGAGATGACACTCAAAAAAAAATTTGTTGCATAAATGAATAGTTTTTTATTTAGTATTCTAGGCTACATGGGGCCCCAATCCCTCTCTGCCTGCCTGGTTGCTTTACCACGACTGACTGGATCTTAATGTTACTCAATAATCCTTCTAGAAGACTCTTTTATGCGATTATTTTAACAGCCCCTTCAGCTAGACTGACCCAATCCTGTCCTACACTGGCTTCCTCTTCCCCATCCCTCTCCTCTGTGCCTCACTTGTAGTGATTCTCTTTTCCAAGACTTAACCATAGAGGGTGGGATACATGGAGTTGAAGAAAACTGTATAATCTAATTATAATACTTTAGCATCTGAGCACAGTGTGGGCCCCCAGGGCTCAATGGGAGGAGATTAGAGCCAGGTGCTTATGCTGAAGGCCGCCTCCCTTTTGGAGGAGGGCAGGGTACCACACCTGTCAATCATCTCCAACCCAAGCCCCAAAGAGACTAACTC
Organism: Alexandromys fortis; assembly: GCF_014885135.2. Lineage (NCBI taxonomy): Eukaryota > Metazoa > Chordata > Mammalia > Rodentia > Cricetidae > Alexandromys > Alexandromys fortis. The sequence goes on along the minus strand of NW_026067908.1, from coordinate 16,406,521 downwards.
TGGATGCTAAATCATGGGGCAGAGAACCTTTTGACTCCTCACAGCAGCTCTGAGATGCAGAAGACTCTAGAGTCAGAAGAAGCTGGAGTTTCAGCATGGTATGACCCTCGACAAGACGCGAGAGTCAGTCTCTTGTAGCCAGGATTCCGAGCAAAATTTCCGACATTGCCATCACACGGCCAGCCTCATTTTCTCTGCCCCGCTGAGGCTGTCTTGTCACCTAGGATCAGATTCAGCTCCTGTCTCTCCCCCCCCCCCCCATTCAGTCTCTCACAGAGTTGCCCTGGAGATGCAGGAATGCCAGAACAGAGCTGGTTTTGCTCTGGCACACTTCCTTCTCCTGCAATCTCAAAGGTAGGCTGTCTGTCGATACAGTCTCACCAGAGCCGTTAGATGGGACTGGAGAGTGGGCAAAGGCTGTAACAACGTGAGAAGGGTTTATGTTCAACCCTACAAAACTTAGTCCGGGAAAAAAAAAATACATATGTATCTATGAAAGTCATGGGGAGACAGCTAGTCAGTAAGATGCTTCTTTCTCAAGTACGAGAATCTGAGGTCAATCACCAGAACCCATGTTTAAAAAGCAGGGTTTGGTGGTATCTAATCCCAGTGCTGGGGAAAGGGAGTGGAGACAGGAGGATTGCTGAGGCTGTCTAGTTAGCCAGTAGCTAAACCTGTGAGACCCAGGCCAAAAACCAAGGTAGACAACTCTCTTGGTGACTAGCTCTTGAGGTTAGACCCTGGCCTCCACCTATGTGCATTCTCTCTCTCTCTCTCTCTCTCTCTCTCTCTCTCTCTCTCTCTCTCTCTCTCTCTCTCTCTCTCTCTCTC
>NW_026067908.1:16385366-16404136 GCF_014885135.2 Alexandromys fortis | reverse complement strand
TTTATTTATTAAAGATTTCTGTCTCTTCCCCGCCACCGCCTCCCATTTCCCTCCCCTCCCCCAGTCAAGTCCCCCTCCCTCATCAGCCCAAAGAGCAATCAGGGTTCCCTGCCCTGTGGGAAGTCCAAGGACCACCCACCTCCATTCAGGTCTAGTAAGATGAGCATCCAAACTGCCTAGGCTCCCACAAAGCCAGTACGTGCAATAGGATCAAAAACCCATTGCCATTGTTCTTGAGTTTTCAGTAGTCCTCATTGTCCACTATATTCAGCGAGTCTGGTTTTATCCCAGGCTTTTTCAGACCCAGGCCAGCTGGCCTTGGTGAGTTCCCTATAGAACATCCCCATTGTCTCAGTGTGTGGGTGCACCCCTCACGGTCCTGAGTTCCTTGCTCGTGCTCTCTCTCCTTCTGCTCCTGATTTGGACCTTGAGATTTCTGTCCGATGCTCCAATGTGGGTCTCTGTCTCTGTGTCCTTTCACCGCCTGATGAAGATTAATATTCAGGAGGATGCCTATATGTTTTTTCTTTGGGTTAAGAGACAACTTTCAAATAGACAGCTTCAAACATTGGCAGTTAACTTTTACCAATGACGGCGTGTCCGTGCTTATATGCAAGTGTGCTTTGGAACAATAATTTATAAGAGAAGAATAAAGAATACTTCATTGAGGCTGTTTTCAATCTTCTTCTGAGTACATGTAAAATAACTCTACCATTGATGAAATATCCCAAGTAACTGTGTATATATTATCTTGTTTAATTCCTAAAATCATTTTACGAATTAGGAATCAGGAGTCCAGGTTCCTGCAGAAAGAATTCAAGTTCAAATAACTAACTAATAGCAAAGTTAGGGATATATTTTACTTTTATTTGTCAAATTTGATTTATGCGTGTTTTACCTGTATGTCTGTAGCTGTGTGCCTGGCACCTGCAGAGGCCAGAGAAGGTGCCGGAGTCCTTAGATCTTGAGCTCCACACAGCCATGAGCCATGATGTGGGTGCTGGAAATGGAATCCGATTCCTCTGGAAGAGCAGCCAGTGCTCTAACCACACAGCCATCTCCCCAGTTCCAGAACTAGGATTTTTAACTCTGCCTTTTCTGTCTAGAAGAACAGCTCTTGGTATCAGAGCGTTTCGAATGCTCTAACTCTCTTTAACACGTTGTATTAGACTTTCAACATTCACAAACTTGACTTCCTCAAATATTCAGTTGATGAGCTACCCTGTGCTAGGGGCCGTTCTAGGTAGGGGATTTCAAGTTATGGGTGGTGGTCTTGACTTACATAACTTCAGGTAGTTGTTGGGGTTTTTTGTTTTGTTTTAGAAAAACAAGCAAACAAACCTGCAAACAGAATGGTGTCATTTACCTGAAACTTTGGAAAGATATACCATAAACACATGGAGTGCACCCAACATGCATTTGACATATGCCAGATATTTATATGAGAGTCTCAAACACTCAAACAGGGTAATTTAGGAAGAGTGATTATTGGATAGAAAATGGCAGTGAGGGGCAGGGTTAGGTTCCAGGGTTAATGGCAGAAAGGAACAGATACCATTTATAGGCCTGAAGGGTGAAGAGAGTGCAGTCCTGGAACCAGGAAGGGTCACAAGGGAGGGTGAAGCCTTCCAAGAGCTGTGCTCAGTGGTGGAAGAATACAGCAGACTCGGTAACCTGGCAGGGAAGGAGCCAGGAGCATGGATACATCACCCTCACTCTTCTCTTAGCTTTCTGCCTGCTAGTAGAACTCCACTGGTTGAGCGCCATAGAAGCTGGGAGCAAAGGTCAGCATCTGGGCAACAAAACTGATAAACACAAGGTAGGAAGCAGATGGGCAAACAGAAGATGCAGCAGACGATCTGTAGATGATCTGTAGATATCAAAGCCGGGTCCCCACTCCGGAGTTGCTTCTTATGGCCTGCATGCAGCAAGTGTTCACAACACAGAACAGGGTGCAATGAGCTCAGCACTGTAGGTTTGACCTGGGCTTGACATTGCTATAATTTGGCAGCCTTCAGGCATCCTCCAAAGTCCTGCAGAGCCTCTTCAAAGTAGATCATGAGGAAGGTCCACACCAAGATCCCTCTGAATGGCCTCCTTGCACCTGCAGGTGTGGCCAGGTTATCTTGCTCTTGTTTGCCAGTCCCTTCATAAAGCCAAGCCTGTGAACCCTGGTGAGCCTGCTCCCTTCAGTTTAGGGGCCTTGGCCCTCTACCTGCCTCCATCAAAGCCAGCATCTGCACGTGGGGCCCTTCTCTGCTCACGTTCATCCAGAGCTTCAACAGGACTGTCCCTGTCCTTCTGAGACATGGTGCTTGCTTGTTTGGGTGAGGTGTATGTTATTCAACAAATATTTCATGCAACATTTATTGAATGTCTATTGAGTTCTTGGCACGGTGGGAAAAAAAAAGGAGTACCAAGACAATGGGGGCTACTTCTCTTACTTATTTAGGAAGCTCTATTCTTCTGGGGTCCATTCTCACTAGGCCTTTCCTCCTCTAGACTGTGAGCATCCTGAGGACAGGAATCTGTTCAATTATCTTTGTGCTGTCAGTGATCAGGAGAGAAGACTTCCAAAAGCTGTCGCTATAGATGAAACAGAAAGGAAGGAAGAAAGGAATTAACTGACTGTAGTTATTGGTAAAGTGCCTGAGATGGGCCAGCTGCTTAGAGACATAAACAACAGCTCAGGGTGCATGCATGCAGGTGTGTGTGCATGTGCATGTGCGTGTGTGTGTGTGTACACATGTGCAAGGGCCGAGGAATTGGTTGTGAATATCTCTAGGTCTCAGAGGACAAATCACAGGGTTCCTACCTTGCCCAGAATTTTTTTTTTTTTTTAACAGAACCATTCTACCCCTCAGGACAGGCACTTAGGGGCCTGTTTAGAGTCTCAGTGTAGCTGGCTGGTGGTTAGAGCTCTTCAAACCGTTTTCAAAAGCAGGTGATTTCTGTAGTTGAGGGCTTGTAGGCATATGGTATTTGAATGATATAATTTCTTTAATTGAAAGTGTTATCTTAACCGGAGAGTTTTGCAAACCCCCCAAAGACATCTGTTGCTGTTTTTGTGCTTTTCCCCAGCAAACAATCTGGTGGTGAAAAATAGGAATGACTAAATGGAACACCAGGAAAAACTGTGGGTTTGAAAAACAAATCTCCCTGTCTTTAAGGTTGAGGCAATTAAGCAAGGTACAAGGCAGGCAGCTTCTGGACAGAGGCTTCTGTGAGATCTCGGGCTGTTTACTAATGATCGCGAACACAGAACCAGCGGGACGAGCATGAGGAAAATCCAGTACTTATTTTTGTTATTTAAGGACCTTACCTATAGGATTTGTACACGGGGGCCATGGTGAAAACTTGGGGCCAGTCCTGAAGCATTTCCAGATAGGCCCCGAAGTCCCACAGGCTTCTGGAACTCAGTCCATCAAGGCTGATATCACCCGTCTCCAAGACCCACGTCTCCTATTGAGCTGTCTATGTTGTGGGCCTCACCAAGTGTTTTACCAAGTCAGAAAAGCTCCCAGAACCATGTGTTTTCTGAGGTCTGGAGCAAGCTACAAACAAGGGCTCTCTGCCCTGGGGAAGGGCTGCCTCTTCTGTATTCCATACCTCTGCCCAATTGCTCAGATTACTGCAAGGCCACTGTAGCTAACCTTGACCCCCATGGATAGCAGGATTCACCTCAGTAGTGAATGGAGATATGACTTAAGGAACTATACAGAGAGCTGGGAGAAGGGCTAAGGAACAATAGAGGATGTCAAGAGAGCTACGGAAGAGTGCAGCCAGAAGCCATGTCACCGCTAGGAATGGAGGGTCAAAGGGAAGAAATACAGACCTTGGACTCCATGGAGAGCTAGGAGTAGGACTGGCTGCCAGGGGAAACGGCCGAGAGGTGTGTGGAGGCAGTGGGGTGTACGGGGGAACCAAGAGCTCTCTCCACCACCCTTCCACCTTCTGACTGAACCCAGAGGTGGGGTCCAGGGTCTAGAAGATGTGGGCATAGAGCAGAGCTAGAGAAAGGCTGAGGGTGGGTCTGAAGACAAGGAAGAAAAGGACAAAGACTAACCCCCCCCACACACAATTCTATACTCTGATAGAGTCCCTGTTGTAGCACCTGAGGGTCTCCCCAGTCTGAACTTCTCAGGACCTCTCTGCTGCGCTCAAAGTAAACCAGGCCATTCCAATCACCATGGGTTAGTCAGTGTGTCCTCTCTCTGGGATTCTGAGAAACCTCCACTTTCTGCCTGGGGACCTGAAACTCTTCCTCCCAGGCTTGATGCATGCTCTGGGCAGATGTCTGTGAGCATCTCGACCCTTGGGCCCTCCTTCCGAGCAGCGTCCCCTGTATGCTGCAGTATTTCTACTGCTGACACACTTTGGGATTTGCTGCTTTATTTGGTATCCAATCTGTTGCATTCATTTTATGTTTACAGCATGATTTGGGGATGCATTTAGTTAGTAAAATGGTTACTATAGTGAAGATTTTTGTCTCAGTTACTTTTGTGACAAGAACCGCTAATATGTACACTCAACAAGAATCCCTAATATCATACAGATTTCATAGCTTTAATCATGTTGTAAAGGAAATCCCCAGATAGTCTCAATGTGGTGGTTTGAATGAAAATGGCCCCTAGAGGCTCATAAGGAATGGCACTATTGGGAGGTTTAGCCTTATTGAAGGAAGTGTGTCACTGGGAATGGGTTTCGAGGTTTCAGACATTTGAGCCAGGCTCAAGTGTCTCCCTCTTCCTGCTGTCTGCCAGTCCAAATGTAGAACTAACTCTCAGCTACCTCTCCAGCACCATAATTGCCCGTGAGCTTCCATGCTTCTTACCAAATGACAATGGATCAACAGTCATGGACTAAACCTCTGAAACTGTAAACCAGCCCAATCAAATGTTTTCCTTTAGAAGAGATGCCATGGTCATGGTGTCTCTTCACAGCAATAACAAAACCCTAATTAAGTCACTAACCACATGTTTTGGTAAATATGGGAGTGCAGTGTCTCCATGAGGTGAACACAGCAATGCAGTGTGTGTATAATTGTATAATGTGGTTCTTCTTTTACTATCTTTAAAGTCTCACACTTCATCCTGCAGTGCCTGCTGTGCACTGTATTCCCACTAATAGTTGACAAGAATTCCACTTTCTTTATGTCTTTGCCAACATTTTTCTCTTGATTTCTTTTTGATAAATACAATCCTGTGATATCAAGTGATCTTTCATATTGATTTTAATTTCTGTCTGTCTAATGCTGAGCACCTTTTCATAAAGCCTCATGACCTTTTCTATGCCTTATTTGGAGGAACATTTATAGAAGTTCTTTGCCCATTCTTCCTTTATTTTCTTACTCTTTGCTACTAAACTATGATTTACCTTGAATGTCTCTATCCTTCAGTTACTCAGGCAGCGTACCATTTACGTTGGTCTATTAACTAACTGTTACAATACCAAGAACATATTTTTTTTTTCAGTAAACCTTAAAGAACAAAGGAAAAACTGGGTGAAAGGAGGAAAAGGTGAATACCAGATAGGAAATAGGAAGTGAAGAAGTAAGGAAGAGAGGGAGGAAAGAGGAATATAGCAACAGCAAAAAGATCATTATAACCACTCGAACCATTATCAAATACCTTGTTACTTTTCACTTCCACAGGTATTTTAAGTGTCGGACACTGGGATGGTTAAGGACCACTGGGTCTTAGGACAAAAGGATGTTGAAGAGAAGCAGTTGAAGAAGTTGGGATGTGGAATCAGAGGATGGGTCTAATGTCTACTTCGCCATGTGTTGGTTCTTTGCTGAAGTAGGCAATGCTTTTTTCCCCTTGCTCGTCTCTATAATCCATCTCTACGATTAGAGGCAATAATCCCTACCACGGTCATGGAAGAGGCAGCCTGGGAAAATGGACAATATATTATGCAAGGTTACATATATGAAAGGGGTTTGTGAAACACTCACAATACTCCAACTGCCATTTTTCGCAGCTCTGATAGACTGCCTGTGTGTACCAGGCTACATCTTATGTGCCCAGCTGAACATAAGGCAGGAGTCTTCTTGTGCAGAGGAAGTTCCCTGCTGGATTTTTAGAACCATAAAGGATGCTCTGAGAGGACCAGAGACCACCATCCCAGTCTTTGATCTCACGCTATAGTTACTGGCTAAAGGCTCCCTGGCAAGTGGACATGGGCTCTATACAGCATGGCTGCTCATCCCTGTCAAGCTGGTCCTTCTTTCTTTGGCAGACTCTGGCAGCCCAAAACTTCCTTTCCATGAGACCACCCAGAAGAGGCTGATGTTCAGTATATAAGGGTTGTTTTGAAACGAAGGCGGCTCTATTGTCGTTCTGAATTCTTTTTTTTCAAGGCCAAGTGTCCCTTCTGTCTCCCAGCTGGTCTTCATTAGACAGACTTTGAGACTGTTTAGTTCCCTGCTGGTCACATCAGAACTTTGCTTTCTGTTGTTATTCCAAAGGCCACGGATAGACGGAAGTGCCTCATTTGATTACCTTGACACCATAGTGAGCCATCATACATCTAAAGTAAACGCCATTAATTATAGTGGCCCTTGTGTTCCCAGGGGACAGAAATTTGGGCTTTGTTCAGGAGCAGAAGGACACTGTCTCGATTCATATGGGTGGTGGAGTAGCGCACCCAGGGCGGCCTAACTTCCAGAGCCCCTGCATTTTCTAGCAACAATAACGCCTTTTCCTTTCATCCTGGTCCATAGCATCACAACACGTGACCGCGCTATGTAAGCTGTGAGGCCAAGTGCAGAAAGAACTAAGGCTATTCTGTCTGTGGTACTGTGCCCAGCACCACAGCAGCCTCTTCAGTGAAAAGAAATGACGTTTGCCCTCATCTTCAGAAGTGTCTTCCATGTAGAATGTACTGAAAGGATGGATACTTGTATGGGCCCTGTCAGAAAAGCTTCCTGAAGTTTGTTGATGCATTCTTTTCCCATCGACTCTGAGATTACTAGGAAACAAGGCTTTATCATCATGCAGGCTGGAGGTATTCCAACTGTGGTCTGTGCTTGAGTATTCGTCTGTAGTCTTCAGGAATTTTTGTTGAGGTAAGCCGAGAAGATACAGTGAGTGTTGGGAAATTGCATAGCAATTTGATATCCCCAATGGCATCAAAGCATATGATCTTGATATAAAAATGCCAGGTTAAGAAATGGAACTTGGACTTCATCTAGAGATTGGAGTCAGTTTGAGTCTTTATCTGTGAGTGATGGGCCTCTCCAGGCACTGAGGGAGACTGTAGGAGGGATGAGGCCTGGGTCTTCCTGCAGCTCTCAGGACTGTAGTGTACCCTGGACCACAGGCTGCTGAAGGGTAGATGCCGAAGGACTATTTGAACAAGTACAGCCTTTTTCTTCTATTGTTTATCCGTGCAGTCTTATCTCATCAACTGTGCTACTTACTGTGTAAGGAGAGATGACATATCTTACATCACTTGTCCTCTAACTCAAAGACATGCATCCTTCAAATTTCATTTCTTAAGAAACGATGATAGCTCTAACCAGGGAAATGTGTATGTGATGTAATTTTCCTCCTTCGAACTCATGATGTTCAAATCAAAGGTGCATCTTAATTAATGGCATCTTAGAGTCGAAGAAATACTGTAATTCAAACTGGGGATGGTGGCAATCCTGCAATATTCAAAAAGCTGAGGTAAGAGGAATATCAGTTCAAGGGGAGCTTGAGCTAAATAGTGAGAGCCTGTCTAAAAACAATGATGCCATTAAAAAAAAAGTCTGTGAAGCCAAATTGCCCTTGTCTCTCTATTGGACACAAATGGGGAGTCCCATCACTCCCTCACCCCACTTAAATCATTAATTATCCTTAGGTTTTAGAGACATAGGGAGAAGAGGACTATGCGAAAGTCAAAGCTTTTACAAACCCAGCTGAAACCAATGCTTCTCAGCTAGTGACTTTGTCCGGCTTTCCAGAGGAGGAACTTAGTAGAGATAAAAGCTGCTGTTTGACCAAGAGAGACACTGTGGGGTCTACTGAGAGCTCCTGCTTTTCTTCTTTACCAGACTGGTCACCTAGATGCAGTGCAAAGCCTGGGTCAAAATTATCCTTTCGGGAAGATAACCTGGGCTCTCCTGACAGAGGTACTCTTGTTTGCTCTGTGTCTTCCTACCATGCCAAGCTAACAGCCTGGATGCTTTGCTTCTCAAATTATGGTGCTTTAGGAATGTCTTAACTCTCACTGTTTGACACATGCTGCGTTCTTGGGAGATCAGTTTGTACCAGGAGGCCCTGAGAACTCCCCTGCAGATCTTGTGATATTTCTTCTGTGAGATACAATTTAGAGATTGGCACTGTGTATATGTGTGTGTGTGTGTGTGTGTGTGTGTGGTTTCATTGGTGGTGGAAAGTGTGAATTTGGTCCCAACAGAGGCCCCATTAGTCTATGTATTCTAAGGTGACTTACTTTTAAATTCAACCTGCCTTAATACTGTTTTTTTTTTTTTTTTTTTTTTTTTTTTTTTTTTTTTTTNTTTTTTTTTTTTTTTTTTTTTTTTTTTTTTTTTTTTTTTTTTTTTTTTTTTTTTTTTTACTGGAACAATGTGGATTTCATGCAAACAAGGGGAAATTTGGAGCTGTAGCTATTATAACAGAAAATGTCCCTGAGTACAATAGATATTACTGAAAGTAATACAAGCCAACACTTCTGTAGCATGTTATAAAAAATGCTTTCAGATTGTATGTGTTGTGCTATGTATATAACAACTCTGCAAGTTATGTAACCTGAGGCACTTTAGCCATGACAGGAAACAGGCTGACTCAACCAAGTCACCACACAGAGCTACTAGAAGGCAGAATCAAAGCTCAGATGCATTCATATCCACAGTGCCTCCCAAGGCTACACGTGCTCTTGCAGCTAATCTGGTCATTTTCAGAACCCTGTTTTATCTAATGGAAACCATTCCAGCAACGAGAGCCCCGAAGGTCAAGTATTTGAAAGAAATCTGTTGTGGAGTTAGAATGACCCAGGTGACATCTTCGGTTGGTTATTATGATTATGATTGACAGACAGGCAATAGTAGATGCTGTCAGTCATGCTTGTCATAGAGATGAACTGACTTATAAAGATAAAGAGATAGTTGGCCAGGAATAGGGAAGCTTGCCTCTTCAGCTGGTGGGCATGGGTCTTATCTTCCTCATGGGGACAAGTGACAGAGACCTGGGTAGAAGTAAACTATATGTGTCCTCTCCTTGCTCTTCACTTTTGCCCATGGCATGCTCTATAGAGTCTAGACCTTAAGCATGTAAGGGAGTTCTTGCCCCCCCTCCCCAGTATTGGGTCTGAATGAGATGATGTATACAGTCCAGAGCTTGGAAAATACCCCAACAATTTGGTTTCGTCCTGGGCTTCTGGCTGTTTCCATCTTCTGGCTCCTTCTCAATGCTGGTCTCTGTATGTGTTTCTCCATGGTAAAAATTGCTGCTGGTGCAATCAAATCATCTGAGCATAGGACTTACATCCAGTCAAATCCCCTTAGAGCCCAGAGAAGCTTCTGCTTTTCTGTGCATTGGTTCAATGCAGTTGAATAATGGAAGGCCTCAACTTCAGCCTTTACGACACTCAAGGTCTCCTTTAGATCGGAACTAGAATTCAGCTTTTTTCTTTTCTGTAGCAAGTTATATTGTTTTACTTATCTTCTGGTACAGTGGAACTTGTATACTTTGAAGCCTTTCTCAGTAAGGTGTGAGCACCTAAAGTCAGGCACTATGGAGTTCCCTGGTACTGAGCCTTGTACGGAGCAGGCGGTCAGGAAGATAGAAGGATGCAGGTGTAAGAAGTGGAATAACTGAACCCACGTGGCCAGTTCTCTAGCTTGTGCTCTGGCCTACCTTGCTTTCAGGTAATGTGACCAAAATAGCACTGTTCTAGGATGCTCACAAGAGGTAACACAGCCAGGCCTCGTGGGACAGATTTGTAATCCCGCTATTCAGGAGGTTTAAACAGGAAGATCAGAAGTTTAAGGCCAGTCTGTGCTACAGAATGAGTTCAAGGACAGTCTCAGCAACTTAGTGAGATGCCATCTCAAAATAAGAAGCCAAAAAGGGCTGATAAGATGCATAGTGTAATATCACCTTGACACAAGCTGGAGTCATTTGGGAAGAGGGATTCTCAGTTGAAAAACTACCTCCATGTGATTGGCCTCTAAGTAAGTCTGTGGTACATTTTCTTAATCAGTGATTGATGTGGTAGCGGCCAGACCTGTGTGGGTGGTATGATGCTGGGTAGGTGGTCCTGGGTGCTATAAGAACTCAGGCTACCAGAGAAGTTAGGTAACAAGGAGGACTCTAAGAGGGGACACATAGATTTCTCTGGGAAGGGGAAATATATGAGATTTCCTGGGGAAGCTGAGGTTGGGGAGAGAGGGTGAAGGGGAGGGGATGGGAACATGAAGGGCTGAGTTGGTCGAGTTGGGGGTGGGACTGAGGGGGAGAATAATGGATGAGATATCTTGATAGAGGGGGGCATTATGGGGTTAGGTAGAAACCTGTTGCCAGGGAAACTTCCAGTAATCTACAAGGATGACTTCAGTTAAGACTCCTAGCAATAGTGGAGAGGCCTGTCCCCGTAATCAGATGGTGACTTCCCTAATTGTCACCAGAGAACCTTCATCCTGTAACTGATGGAAGCAGATGCAGAGATCCACAGCCAAGCACTGGGGTGAGAGAATCCAATTGAAGAGTGGGAGGAAGGATTGCATGAACAAGACGAGGGGGTCAAGATCATGACAGGGGAAACCCACAGAGACAGCTGACTTGAGCTAGTGGGAACTCAGGAACTTTGGACCAACAGCCAGGGAGCATGCATGGGACCAACCTAGGCCATCTGTATGTGAGTGACAATTGTGTAGCTTAGTCTGTTTGTGGGACCCCTTGCAGTGGGATCAGGACCTGTCCCTGGCACATGAGCTGGCTCTTTGGAACCTACTCCCTATGGTAGGATGCCTCGTCCAGCCTTGATGTAGGGGTAGGAGCTTGGTCATGCCTCAACTTGATATACCATGCTTTATAGATTCCCATGGGAGGCCTGCCCCTTTTAGAACAAAGGAGGAGTGGATGGGGATGGGTAGATGGGAGGTGCTGAGAGAGAATGGGAAGAGAGGAGACAGGGGAAACTGTGGTTGGTATGTAAAATAAATTAAAACTTTTAATTAAAAGAAAAAGTACTCGGGGCCCAACAAGCCATGGGGAACAACACTGCCCTATGACTTCTGCCTCAGCTCCTGCCTCCAGTTTCCTGCCCTAACTTCCCTCAACAATGGACCGTGATGTGGAACTGTAAGCTACAATAAACCACTTCCTCCCCAAGTTGCTATTGGTCATGGTGTTTCATCACAGCAACAGAACCCTACGACAGGCTGGGAAGTGTTGCTCAGTGATTCAGCACTAACTTAACATTCAGTCCTCAGCACTGAAAACAAAAACGAATAAATAACAGTTTTTACAAAGTAACCAGGCAGTAAAGTATGTGAAAACATGGTTACACTAGGTAGCTTCCGTGGTATATAATTACAACTGACACATTCTGACCATTTTGTGGGGAACTGCACCATTGTTGAATACCAGCATGTGGGCGTGTTCACATAATACCTCTTGGTTTTGAAGAGGAAGGAGAGTCAGAAGAGAGGTTCTTGTTGGTGTTCTTGGAAGGAAACACTTAGTATGTTTTTCATTCTTTTCTTGAAGCATCCTGACAGGGTTCCCTGTGGTTCTTTCCTTCCCCGCTGGGGGAAACTTGTTCTCTGGCATGTTCAAGTCCTGCACTCACACACTGGGTCTGCACTAGGCTTGGCAGCTGCCATTGTGGAATAACTAACATTTTTGAACAAGTAGTCTGTTCTCGGTCTTTCACAATTCCTGCAAACTGCACCTGGAGCCCTGCTCACACTCTTCCGGGCTGTCGTTCACTCGTCTACTTCCTGAACAGAGCAGAGGTTTTCTTCTCATTTCTCCGGCTCCCTCTCCTGCTTCAGCCTTCGAAGTTTAAGCATAGAGGATTGCTTTCCCTGCCTGGAACATACTTACAGATTCCTTTCCCTGCCTGGAACATACTTACAGATTCCTTTCCCTGCCTGGACCATACTTGCGGGCAGCAGCCTTTTAGTTTCTTCCTGTGAGCCTCTTGTCTTTTTCTTCTCTTTTCTCCTTTAATTTGTGATTGCTACTAATCACTCTAGTGGAATGTAAAATGTGGCTTGTATCTCAGTTGTGCCCCCTTCCACTCATCTGCTTGTGTTTTCTTACACTGATATTGTACTATTTTAACACACATGGTTATATGGTGTGTTCTAAAATTTCTAAGGACAGATTTTCATAATTATGATTTGGTCAAGTCATCTTTGTATTTTTTTCCCCTTTACTTATTAAAATGACCTTTAGAAGCATTACTTTCTAAGTAATATATTATCCTTTTAGTATGGTGGAAAGTTCAACTCCACATTTAGAATTTTCACAAACTTCACAATATATATAGACTTGAGCCATAATTATCTTTTCTGAATATTAGATTTTAGTTTTTTTCTTTCACATTTACTTATTGTGTGTGCACGTGTGCTCCTCCCAAGGTGTCCCTGTGGAGATCAGAGGACAATTGCGGGAGTTCTGTCTTTCTACCATGGGTGTTCTGGGGATTGAATTTAGGCCCCAGTCAGATTTTAATATAAACATTTGAAAGCTTCATAAATACCTCTCTTTTATTTTAGTTATTTTAGAGATTTAGATTTTATATATTTAGATATTTTGGTCTGCACAGAGATCTTTCAAGTCTAAAAGAATCACCATCTAATGCTTGAAGACTGTGGCACCCAGGAAGAGTTATCTTGAACAATGCTGTAATTTTATTGTTGTAGTTCATTGTTTTTACTTTTCATTGAGTTATCTTTATAATTTATGCTTTCCAATGAATGATCCAAATTAATAAAAATTTTCAAATGTGCTCATACATAGTTGTATTTTTTTTGTGTTGTTTTTTGTTTTTCGAGACAGGGTTTCTCTATAGCTTTGGAGTCTGTCCTGGAACTAGCTCTTGTAGACTAGGCTGGTCTCGAACTCACAGAGATCCGCCTGCCTCTGCCTCCCCAGTGCTGGGATTAAAGGCGTGCAGCACCACCTCCGAGCTTGTAGTTGTATTTTTTTTTTTTTTTGCGTTCTTTAGACACCTGTATTCCTCCATGTGTCACATTCTATCTGCATTTTCTTTTCTTTTCCTTTTATTTCTCAAGATAGGTTTCTTTGTGTGGTCCTGGCTACCCTGGAATTCTCTCCCTGTAGGTGGGGTTGGCCTTGAACTCAGAGATCCTCCTGCCTCTGCCTCCCAAGTGCTGAGATTAAAGGTGTGTGCCACCACCCCTGGCTCTATCTGAACTTTTAAGTTTGGTTTTCTTCATAGAATAAAATTTAGGGCTTGTACATTTATTTTATTCTTACCTTGAAAATAGTCCTTGGATTTATATGGAAAGTTGCTATATATTTAATTTCTGAGTTTAAATTAATTAGTTTTAGTCTATATATTTATTTTCTATTTTCCATTATTCTCCCTTGGCATAGAGGGTTTATTGAGATCTTATTTTTAGACAAAATGTTATTTGTTCTTTTTTTTTTTTATAAATTAAGTACAAAAAAGGTGACTATTGAAATGATCGTTTTCTCACTGTTTTCAAAGATTTTGCATATTTTAACTTTAATGAGCTTCTCACGACTATATCCTCGTTTCTAATTACACATGTTCTGATTATGAAGTTATTATTCTTCCCCTTCCTCCCCTTTACATCGTCTTTGTGCAATACTCACCTTGTTGTGCCTTCTGTTTGCATTCATCTGACTCCTAAATTATATCTTTATTATCTTAAACTCGATGTGGCATTTCACGCGTCTGTCTTTTATAAGAAGAAACCACTGGGCTCTGTTTTTAAAATCACCCAGTTTATTCTCCACGAGGTCATTTCTGTTTATCCGTGCACATTTTATAGCCCCCTTGAGAGTTTGGTTAATGGCGGGTTTATAAGGGCTTCACATTTTTCTAAATATAAACTTTGGTGGAACACCGTTTTATTGACTTCAGCGCCCATCCACCCACCGTCTACATCCAAATCCATCCTTCTCCGAGGAACGCCATAAGTGGGAGAAACCGTTTGGAGATGCTTTGCTAATGGTACTCCTAACCTATTCCAATTCAGCTATCAAGGACAGCAGCGTGTTAAAGAAACACTCCTATCCGTGTGATGTTCATTTAGGTGAAGATAAACAGGAACACAGAGACTTTTCTGATGATTTCATTGTAAGAAATGACCACATTGATCCATATTTTAGTGTGCAAAAATTGAGTAACCTGAGTGGTATTCTTTAAGAAATAAATGTAAAAAAGAGTCATACCCATCCAAAATCATCAGTTTTTTATGGAATGCTGTACATTCATGAATCAGGAATTTCTTATGAGACCATTGGGCATTTTTAATATGGGGTGTGCCATTTCTCCACATCTTTTGACCAAGAGCTTCATGAATCATATGCTGTAATAATAAGGAACATGTTTTTATGTGTGTATACACAAACACACACACATACACACACACACATACCTTATGCATATCTCTGTAAAAAATGTCCTGGAAAAGGTATTTTCATTTGTGAAAGTGTTTTTCCTCTCCCTCATCAATTGTTGAGAACAACTGTCTGTAGAGGAGGAAGTAGCCTTCCACAGAACATTATCTGAGGGAGGGAGGAGTCTTTCTTAGGCAGGGTAGCTGAAAAGTAGGAGATGTTTGCTCTGTAGATATGGAAACAATACTGATTATACAGAGACCGAAATTAAGACCTGCCTCCTGCCTTAAGAAGTTGATGGTCTCTTATTTGAAACATTCAATTTTCACATAGATTGGTCAACAAACATGTATGGAGCTCTTTTTACCCACAGATCTTCACATGAAGCCACAAAGTAATGTTAGAGCAGGTGCCATTCTAGGGATAGCAGTTCACTGTGGAACAGAGAACATTATGTCTTTGGGCCTTTAACCCCAAAGATGCAAACACCCACGCAGGGTGGATGGTGTATTGAGGCACCATTGACTATTCTTAGGGCAACAGACTCCACTCTTAAGAATGTGTCTTCACCATTATTTCAAGAGTTGTGGTGTGATGTACTCAACACGTCATTTCAGTGCCTGCTTCTTCGTGGACAGTGAGTTCCTATGTCACCCAGTATATAGTGAGGAACTATAGATAGGGGGAAAGTGGATAAATGCTTACTACAGTGATGTCATTAAGCTTAATCTTGATCCTCCACTTGGTTAGAACTGGGCATGGTGGTTTACTGAAGCAGGACCATTTCCAGGAATTTGAAGACAGCCTGGTTCACCGAGTGACATCCTGTCTCAGAAAACCAAATAACAGTAACGACAACAGAAAAACAAACAAAAGGTCACTTGATTGGGTTGAGAGATACTTTGGAGATTAGTAAAGCACACTGCTGAGCCTGTAAGGGTTACTTCAGAGACGGTTACATCAGGAGGACTTTGACTCCTTCAGTGCTTTGCCCATTGATGGATTAAAAATCTGAGTAGACTAGTGGAGGTGGTGGAGTTGTGGAAAGTAGGGTTGTGTTAGAGGAAGTGAGTCTCTTGGGGATGTGCTTTTGAAGAGATATTTTGGGTCTGGTCCATTCTACTTACTTTCTCTGTTTCCTGGCTATTGTACAGTAAGCAGACTTTTCCTGGCATTCAATGGCTCCAGCTGATCTCGAAATGGAATCTACACAATCATTCATTCAAATAAACTCCTCCTCCTCTAAGTTGATGATGCTAGTTTTTTTTTTCATGGTGATGATAAGGTGACTAATAAACATGGCAATCCTGATTCTTTTACATTGCAAAGCTTCTTTCTTGATTAAAACAAATAATAATTATAAAATAATTATAAAAATGCAGAACAACAATAAAAAGTCACAATGAAGGATGGAAAATACAGTTAATTTTTAACGTTGAATGGGTGAAGTTGAACTCACCCTTACAAAAACTGTGTCAGATTGGTCCCTGAACATATGTCATGCAGCCCCTGACATGTAGAGAGGCCTGAATTTAGCTGGCTGTTGGCTGACCACCAAGGTGGGAGTAAGGGGCACAAGGCAGGGAGTTGCCAACATGCTTGACAGAGACAGTTAGCATTCACAGGTGTCTCCTTTGTGCTATGATAGATTGGAACATCTGGAAGAAGTAGATGCTTTGGTTTGCAAAGACCTTATCACTTGCCAAGGGTGCTCATGTCTATTGAGGGCCTACTATGTGTCAGTTCTGTGGGATGTGTTTCCCTATTCATTTGATCTCATCACCCATCTAACAAGAAAGGGGATGAGAGGGGAGTGTGGCACACTACCGACCTTTGCTTTCCCCTTATGGGGACAAGGAGGTTTCTGTTTATACCAACAACCAAAGTGGAGAAACTACAAACTGATCCCAAGAAAGGTAAATTGCAACACACCATTGGGATTTAGAAGCAGCATCCCACTTACAGCACACACAGCCTCCATTTACGATGGAGAAACTCAACCTCACTGAGACGCAGAGATTCACCCACACACCCTACTGCTTCCAAAGCGCTATGACACTGCTTAACATGGGACATTTCTCTCCTTCCATGTTCCAACATGGTAGTGCTATGGCCCCATCCCTGTCTGTAGGAGACACGCTGCCTCTCGTCTTCACCAGCACCTCTTGAAGGATACCGCAGCCTGACTCTCTCGAGGGCTCTTTCCCACTCCCTAGCACAGTAGTGTCCAGCGCACTCAGAGCCGACGGTCTCAGTCTTCTCATATTCTAAAAGCATGGCTCAGAGAACGTCACTCAACACTCTACTCTGGACAGTCACACAGAGGTAGTGGTACCTGGCCCTTGAGCATTGCTCCATCACCTGCTGGTTCTGTTTCTTGAACTCCTTTGTCTGTGACACAAACGGGGCAAAACCACACTGGGGTGAGTGGGGTGAGAAAAGGTATATGGGGGGAAAAAACATACCATTGAGTTACTAGCTGTGTTGAATTTCTCCCATTTTAGGCAGCCAGGTTTTCAGATAACACTGGGAATGTTCCAGAAGCATAGGGGCTGAGTGTCTCTTTTTTAAGTGCCCCCGCCATCCTGCTTCATTCTGGATGTTTTTGTCTCTTATCTTCATCATAGACCTAATATTGATTGGGCAGGACAGGGAGTAAAACCGTTAAAAAGAGCTCTGTGAGGCAGTTGGGCCTTGCTAGGGAGGGGTGGGTAGGTCCATGCTGTTTGTACAGGTGCATTGTAACGCTGCCTGCAGTGTGAACATTTTCCACTTCATTACTCCTGGCCCTGGCCCAGGCCCTGTCTGCTCCCCTGGCCCCTGTCTTGGTTTAATTTCAGCCGTCCCTAGCCTTTGGAAGACGCTGTAATAGAAAGGAAAACAAATGAGGTCGCCATAAACATTTTTTTTTTTTGCACATTTGGCCAGGCAGGGCCGATGGCATGCTTGTGAAAGAGAAAGGAGGCCAGTTGGCTAGGGCTGCTGGTGCCCCCATCAAAGGAACTTGTTCCCCAAGGGCTTCTGTCTGCTGAGCCTGATCCCTCTAGATGGGGTTGACTCTGCTTTAACGTGTAAGAATGAGCCCAACCAGATGCCCACGGGACCCGGGGTGGCATAGTCTACCAGAGTTAGTCGATTTGTATAAATAACATTTACTATGCATACACTGTGTGCCAGATGCTATGTGGAATATTTTAAAGAATTTCAGACTGACTGATAGTATCCTGCTGTTATTCGTACAGATGGGAAAACTGAGTCACACGGAATAATTTTTTTAGTGACAGAGCCACGGTTTGTCCTTCGCACGTCCTTGGCATCCGCTTGTCGAGTGCGGTGTTGTGCTTTCTTCTGATGTAATATGTAGTATGTGCTTACATTTTGATGATGAGAAACATCCCAGGGTATCCATGATATATCCTCGGGATGACATGAGTTGGATTAGTTTAATCCCCGGATTAGATGGAATCATAAAGTAGCAGAGTCCTATGATCGCTGGATGCTATAGTTCCCCCAGACATCAAGATTCCACTGACACATCTCCCGTGATGGGAGTCCACTCCTGCATGGGCTTCTTATCCCATTGGGTGACACTGTAATTCAAAGGAGGTGGTGGTTGCTCATTGTGAGGGATGAAACTTCCCCATCATGCTGGTTAACTGTCTTGGCAAGGTGCCTACTGCAGGATGAGTTCTAAATCTGTCCCCGTATCTTTCCTGAATTTCCCCCTTGACCTTCACACATGGAAAAGAAAGAATGTGTTCACTGCTCAACTGGCTGAAAGACGTATTTATTTATTTATTAAAGATTTCTGTCTCTTCCCCACCACCGCCTCCCATTTCCCTCCCCCAATCAAGTCCCCCTCCCTCGTCAGCCCAAAGAGCAATCAGGGTTCCCTGCCCTGTGGGAAGTCCAAGGACCACCCACCTCCATCCAGGTCTAGTAAGGTGAGCATCCAAACTGCCTAGGCTCACACAAAACCAATAGGTGCAGTAGGATCAAAAACCCATTGCCACTGTTCTTGAGGTCTCAGTAGTCCTCATTGTCCGCTATGTTCAGCGAGACCGGTTTTAACCCAGGCTTTTTCAGACCCAGGCCAGCTGGCCTTGGTGAGTTCCCAATAGAACATCCCCATTGTCTCAGTGTATGGGTGCACCCCTCGCGGTCCTGAGTTCCTTGCTCGTGCTCTCTCTCCTTCTG